>NC_089498.1:20977575-21280606 GCF_036850765.1 Saccopteryx bilineata
TCTTAGAATTCACTAATGCCCTTTGGTAAAACTGAACTTTTTTTCAAGGTGATATCAATGTCTATAATAGAAAAAAAATATAGAAGGAACCAGAAAAGCATTTTAATCTGAATGATTTCTATATAGGCATCTTAGGAAACCTGCGTACTTATGCATGAGAAAACCATACCTATGCTGTTAAAGACGCTAAATCAATGTGTACTTAACTTCTGATGCAAGTTGCCGAGCAGAAACAAGCACCGGTTAGGGAAACTCTGTGTGGGTTTGCGTTTGTGACGGAACTCCTCGGGCTGTTTCGGAAGTGGTGAACTTTTTTGGATTACCTCAGTTGATGAAAGCTTAGAGCAGAGCAAGTGTGCTTCTTCACACAAATTTGTAAGGATGGTTTTGATAACTTTTATCTTTAATGTTTCAAAGAAGCTTTGTTAAAGTCCGGTGTGTGTAAAATGTGTACTTGGAAAGTACCAGGATCACAGGAAAGGAGACTTTTAAATATTCAAGGAGTATTTGTTTTTTAAGGAAAGCTCATGAAAAAACTGCCTGGCAAGCCTATTTTTAGGCTTTCAGGTCTCTTCGCCCAATAGCATCCTCTACCTCAGGGGTCCCCAAACTTTTTACACAGGGGACCAGTTCACTGTCCCTCAGACCGTTGGAGGGCCGGACTATAAAAAAAACTATAAAAAAATCCCTATGCACACTGCACATATCTTATTTTAAAGTAAAAAAAAAAAAGGTAACAAATACAATATTTAAAATAAAGAACAAATAAATTTAAATCAACAAACTGACCAGTATTTCAATGGGAACTATGGGCCTGCTTTTGGCTAATGAGATGGTCAATATGCTCCTCTTGCTGACCACCAATGAAAGAGGTGCCCCTTCAGGAAGTGCAGCGAGGGCCGGATGAATGGCCTCAGGGGGCCATGGTTTGGGGACCCCTGCTCTACCTCTTCAGAGAGGAGACACTACAAAGAAAATGGCTGATTAGGTTCCTAACTGCTATTTGTTAGGAAGTCATCAGTTTGTTATTTTTTTCTTTCCAAATACGCAGATTAGGATAATCAAAGAGGTGACAGTGGATTCCTCGTGGAATGAACTGTTCGCAGGCTCCCTCCACCCAGGCATCGTTTTCGTGTCTGTGGGCTCTTCCGGCCCTGCCTGTGAGTGGACGTGTTTGTATATACCCAAGGTTTCACCGGCAGACCTAATTTCAGAATACATAATGCATGATTTTGAAACCAATTTGTTATTGTAATAAAATATTTTTTAGGAATGCATGGAAGTACTCGAGAGGAGAATGTTAAATTATACATGCATTTTGGCCGAGTGGATTCATTTAGCTCAGTCTGCAGGTGAATCTCCTGTGACCTTGGCACTTGCTGGCTAGTATAGAATAACAATCAAAGCCTGGATTGGAAATCCAACCATTTCCAAATATTAACAACTTCTTTCAAAGGAAATGCTGATTTCAGCATTTATGTTAATGGGAACATCAGTATCTCTTTCAGAGTTTTTAGGGGAGGGAGGAGGGGAAAAAAAAATCCATGATCTTAATAGGATTAAAAGCCAGGCTTTTATTTTCAAAATGCTAATTTGTTTTCTGCATTGTGTTTTCATAGCAGGGCTTGTTATTCACTACCCTAGGGCCCACAGGCCACTGAAGACTCAGCTGTTGCATTGGTAACAATAGCAAAGTGACATAAAGGGTTTCTGTCTGCAAAGGAATTCTGTATTCTTTCCAAGCCCACTTCCTTTTTTTTTTTTTTCTTTTTTTTTTTTTTTCTGAGTCAGTTTGGGGCCAAGGATTTCGAGATAGAGGGTGAGAGAGGACGAAATGGCCTGACTCCTAATCTGCTTCCCCCTTCGCACGAGGGGACAAACTTGAGTCATTAGAAGGGCGTTCATTGAAACAGCCTGTGACCCGTGTGAATCGGGTGAAGCGCCCGGGCTGGAGAAGTTAGGCTGTGGAGTCGAGCGGCACTCTGTAATCTGCTTATCTCGCGAGCTTTCGCCTGCAGCTCGCCCGCTGCTGTTGGAGCTGAGCAGGGGGGCAGGGAGAGGGGGCCAGAGCCCAGACCATAATTTACCGTGTAATTTGTTTTGAGATCCCTGTGATAGATTTCACTACCCAAGAAATTTGCAAGAGACGGGGACCCTTACACTCTGAAGCCAGCTCCATCTTGTGACGTGAAGAGGTGCCTCCACGCCTGAGCCCCGTGATGACCTTGTGAAACTGGGACTCACCTGTACTTACCTGGGTTTGGAGCGGGATTCCCTCATTCTCATTCTCTCTCTCTCTCTCTCTCTCTCTCTCTCTCTCTCTCTCTCTCTCTCTCTCTCTCTGCTTTTTCCTTTCCTGTCCAACTCGGGGAGGAGGAGAGAATGCAGAAAGTCGAGTCCCACGCAGGTTGATGAAAACCGGGTGTAGCAATTCAGAGAAGCAGGTAATTTGAAGTTCAGGTCTGTTTGGCAAATGAGGTGTCCCATTTGGGGTAATGCACGTTCCTAGTTTGCCCCCGCAGGTGCGCTAATGCAAGGCAGGTTTCCTCTAGCAGCCTTATTGAGGGGATGTAACAAATAGAAAGGCTACTTCAATGCCCACAAAGACATTAACAAAAATATTCCAACTCTCAAAACCCTTTTCTGAAAACAGGGGGTGGGGGGGGAATATCAAAGGAAAAAGGCCCACGCAGTGGGTTTTGCTCACTTGTGTTTTTAATAGCTGTTTAATGACCTATAAAGTCACTTTTCTAAGAAAAGAAACATAAAAGAATTTGGTAACTAAAAAAAAAGGGGGGGGGGGACTGCTGAGATATTTCCTTCCAGCTGCTGGGAGAAACTGAGCTGGCTGTTTTCTGTGGGGCTCGGAATGGTATTTGCAGCATTCACCTTTCTTCCTTCCTCACTGACTTAGTTGGAGAATATAAATATCAAGGCTATTTCTTTTTCCTGCCAGAACAGTTGGTTTGGTTGGGGTTGTGTTTTGTTTTCTGTTTGAAGGAAAAGCAGATAAAAGGGGAGGCATCATCTACATTTTGCTTAGTACATGAGTTTCTATTCAATGTCCTTTTGGGTTAAAAAAGAAAAGTCCTTCAATTAGCATTTCTCACTGAAACAAAGAGTTTGTTCTGTTCGAGGCTTGTTACTGAAATATTCTGAGGCATATAACATTGCGGCCGGTTGCCATGAAAATGACTTGTGAGTCATGTCTTAATTAGGGAGGTGCTTGGGCCAGAAGACGGGCAAGTAAATCCTGACTAGGAATGGGAACAGAACAGACAGATGAAGGCCTGTCAATGTTCTGTCCAACTTCAAAAGGTATTTCCCATCTTCCCATGCTGGTTGAGTTATGTCGTGGAATCGGAGGAAAGAGAAGATGCTGGACGTTGATTCAGTGGAATGACTTGGTTCACGGGAATATTTTGTTCGGAGAAAATGCAGATGAAGATGGTTAGGTATAGCCTGGTAGAGGGACTCTTGTAAGAATGACAGTGGCTAAATGCCCTTCATCTTTAAGTGCAGGGCAAGAGAAATCAGGCTTCAGCTTACTGTGAAGACTTAGTTCAAAGGGAGAAAAATGGTGAGCTCCTAACTCACAATATAGCAGGTTGAATAGTGTCCCCCTTTATTCATGTCCACCCAGAACTTCAGAATGTAAGGTAATTAGCTAAGGCTCTCGAGGTAAAATTATCCTAAGATCAGGGTGGACACGAATGCAATGGTTCGTGTTCTTTTAAGAAAAAAAAGAGAGGGAGATGGGACACACAGAGATAGGGAAAGCCATGGGAAGACCAAGGTGGAGAGGGAGCAATGAGTCTGTAAACCAGGAAATGCCGGGGATGGCTGGAGCCGCTGGAAGGCTGGAGTGCGCATGGCACAGGGGCCCCTCAGGGCCTCCAGAAGGAACCAGCTCTGTGGACATCTTGATTTCCAACCTCTGGCTTCCCAAAGTCTGAGACAATAAACCTCTGTTGTATTAAGCCACCAAATTTATGGCAATTTGTTATGGCAACCCTCAGAAACTAATACCCCCCGGAAATACAGCACCCATTTTGGGTATTTTAAACCTAACAGAAGGTAAATCTGATTTTCATCTGCCAGCTGCAGAGGCCTTTTGGGCTGGCTTCAATGGCACACAGCTATTAGGGCGCTGAGTGTGCCCAGCCTTCCGGCATGACAAAAGAGGTCTTCAGCTGGCATCAGGGAGGAGTAAAAAGATCGCTCTGAGCCCAGGTGCTCTGGAAGCCTCAGGCTGGCTCTGATCCCGAATCACCGTGGCTCTGAGCAGGGTGCCTCCACAAACGGCCTTCTACGGAAGCGGATACAAATCCAGGCATCCGAAACCTGATGATGTTGTTACTCTGTGCCCTAGAATCTGGCCAAGGAGCACACAGAGAGATTCACCAAGTACGCCTCTTTCCTCTCTTCCCAATGTAGTGAAGCGAGTGAGGCACACAGAACACCCCAGGTTTTGATGACAGCAAACTTGAAGACTCTGTTTATAAATATATAAAAGTGACCAACCTTGTCATGTAGAAGGTGACTAAATCTAGACATGAGAGGAGGACCTAGACTGGTGTGGGTGATCTTGGACAAGTCATTTAACCCATAGAAACTTTATTTTTATCATCTATAAAATGTGAGGCTAGCTTATTCGTCCCTTAATTCTGGGTAATAAACATGATAATGTGTATGAAAATAATATGGAAACTATTAGGTGTCTGGCAAACCTTAAGCATTTGAGGTCACCATTGGGGAAATGGACCCATGGTTAATTCTTTACCCCGTAGCACCACCTTGTGTTCAAGCTTCTGCTCTTGAACTTGAGAGTTCTACATCACAGAATGGACTGGGGTCACTAAAAACTCATTGGAGGTTTTCTCCTAATGCCATCAATATGAAAAAAAAAATAACATTGAGTAAATTATTGATGGCCCTCACCATTCCTTATAATTATCACCAGATACAAATGTTCGACAGTAGATATTTTCCTACTACTCAGAAGGCATGGTAACGAAGCGATAGCCCCAAACCCATTAATTCCAGTATTTTTTCCCTAAGAGAACAAAAGGGTACTACAAAGTTAAATATATTGTTTAGCTACCACTATTTAATACCACCATATGGAGATGGCAGAATTTTGAAGAAACTACTATCTAATTTTTATAGCCTGAGCAGGCCAACCACCAGGCATAGAGAGACCCTAGCAGTATATTTCTGAAGCAAGGGGATTCAGACAGCGACAGGCTGGAAAAAAGACCCAGTTGAAGGTCCACTGTCAGGCTCTGGCCAGAGGGCCTGATTATAGAGTACAGTGTGGTGTTGGGTCTGATCAATGCCCTTGTTTGTATTGAGTTTGAACTTGTTGGGGTGATGTTGGCAGTAGATGGGTAGGCAGGAGGGAATTTAAGAGCCAGAGTCTTGGGAGAGTGGCAGTAACTGTAATTTAATGTAATGATATTGGAATTCACATCTTCAAGTGGTGGGATGCTCAGTATAATTTGAAGGATGAAACTAAGGGTTGGTAATAGTAGAGATGAGATAGCACTGTCATCTTGGAAGGTATATAAACCAAGGTGCCAGGTGGAGTGCATTGTTGCCATTGAGTGGGAGGAGGCTGGGCATTGTAGGTCTGCAGACACCAGCCTTTTGGTCCAAGAAAGCTGGGTTGTTGTGGAAAGTAAGGGCAGAGGTAATGACACATGACCAGGTTTATATCCCATGGACTCAGGATGGGGAAGGGGGCGTTGAACCCTGAGGTCAGGGGTTTGGGACCAGGTAGGAAGTACATGTTTGACTTGCTGTAGTCCTACCCATGACCAGGTGACAAAACCACACTCTGACATATAAACATGATCTGTTAGATTTCACCCCTGGCCTAGCCCCTAGTATGTGTCCTGTTTTGGATTATAATTGAAGCCATCTTTGAAGAACCATTTCCACTAGCTTTTTTTTTATTATAAAGAGACATTCTTTCAGTCACTGGAGGTTTTAATTTAGGGGATTCTGTCTCATGTAGCGTTGTGCCCTATCCCTCCTCTTTACACCTAGACGATAAGCTCTTTGAGAATAGTAGGTGTACCTTCTCAATTTTTTTTTCTCTGTTGGAAAAACAATTCTAGGAT
The DNA here is from genome assembly GCF_036850765.1 of Saccopteryx bilineata. Taxonomy (NCBI): domain Eukaryota; kingdom Metazoa; phylum Chordata; class Mammalia; order Chiroptera; family Emballonuridae; genus Saccopteryx; species Saccopteryx bilineata. The sequence continues at coordinate 20,983,701 of NC_089498.1, forward strand.
TCAAAATCAAAACAGACTAAGAATTGAAGGCTGGATACATGACCCATTCCCGGGGGCAATTAATTGCTTTCTGCATTCCAGGGTTGGGGAAGCCGGCTGGGCTGGAGGTCGGGAGGGGGGTTGGCGTGATATTGTGCTCAGATGATTGCTGTTTCTCTCACCATGGAGCCAGGCAGCAGCCAATCACAGCCCCTACGACTGCAGATGATCACATATGATGTTAATGCCTGTGAAAATTGGACCTTTAAGGCTGCACATTCCATCTAAAATCACCCTCTTTAACATTCCCACCAACGGCCCAGTCTTGGTCTTCGCCGCCTTTTGTAAAAGACCCTGGGTCCCACTGGCTAACGGGAAATTTCCAGAGCACTATTTCGAATCACTGCCATTAGAACTGCAACTGATGGCTTAGAGTATTTCAGGCAAAGGTCTTCTTCCACGGAGGCAAGGATTGTTTCTGCTTGTCTGCCTGCAATGGCGCAGCGGCTTTGCTAGGGCGTAGATTCTGAAGTGTCACTTAACAGCCATCTATTTCTTTAAGATTCTTGATAACATGGTTTGTATTTCACCGCTAATAAGTAGGACCTGTTTCGCAGAAAGGCTTTTAAAAACACAGAGGCATTGGATTTGCCTATACTTTCAGAAATTATATATCATTTTGTTTGTTGTGCTTTGACCCTCTCATTGTCGCCTTAAAGCTGTGTCTGGAAAGGGAGACGCCCCTTCAGTCTTCTCAGGTGAGGCGAGCGAGCACGCGTGCTTCTCACGGCCTCTTCTGAGATGCAGCCCATCCCCGCACTCTGCAGTTCGGAACTACGGGGCACAGCCTTCCCCCTCAAGGATTTCTAGTGACTACTTTGACAGAGAAGTTCCTAAGACAGGGGCTAACCTGGTAAATCCTAGGAAATGTTTAGGTTCAAAATAGATTCTCCAGTTCTGGAATATTCTGCTTCACTAGATAGATTTGTAGAACTAACTATCTTTGAAAGAGGACATTTGTATGGCCAATAGTCGCCGCCATCATGGCCATTCACATGCCAGGTTCCCATAGGATTCGGGCAGACGGTAAAGAAACAGTGGAGCCAAAAAATGGTGGACCATTCCTTTATTCAAGTCCCATACCGGCCAACGAGCAAACACACAGGGAAAATACTTCCCTTTCACTCAAAGCTCGCAAAGCTACTGACACATTCTCCGGTTCTACAACGAGGATAATCGTCTTTGATTTCTCCTAGAATCAAAGGCCTCCCCAGGCCCAAAGCCCCTCACCTCTGGTTCCCTAGCTTCTCCTTCAGCACTTGCCTTCTCTTTGCTCTCACTCTGCAAAAAAAATAGCTTCCTTCTTCTCCTTCTCCTTCTCTCCTTTTAAAACTTTTCTGGTGCTAGAACCTCTCCTCCAGTACACATTAGCATAACAATGGCCCTTCCCAAACAGGAAGGTGATTAGCAAGTTCACAGATCACATACCTGGCTCTGCCCAGTGCCATTTTTAACAATAAACGTGAGCAAATTCAAAAAACACAAATTTTACAAACTCATTTGCCCAACAACATCAATGACATACCTCATCTGGATGTTTCCAAATATGTCCACTCTTACCGAAAGAGTTACATAGATTTCATTTTGCTCTTTTACTTTTTTGGTATATTCGTCTATTCATTTATTCATTCATTCATTCATGTCGGCACTTTTCTCCCACCTTCAAGGATCCTGGACCTACTCCAAACCCAAGGAAATGGGTGGGGAATTCAGGTGTGTTAGGAACCTCATTTGTCATTTCTCAAGGTTGAATTCAAGGCTGCCTCATGGGACCAAGGAGGCTCCGACAGCCCACCCGGCTCAGCCGTCCCATAGCCCACAGTGGCGGTCGGATGCCCTGGGATGTCCTGGAACTATTAAGCTAGACTTTTGATTAGAATTAGTGTCTTAGAATTTGCTGTTTTTGCTTTCTTTTCAGGAATAAACCTATTTTAGGTAATGAGATTTTGTTGTACTCTGAAGGGAAAATCCATCACTAGGGGAAAATTAGTTGTCTTGAATAAAATATAAGAATAATAAACCTCAAAATAATTTGACCTGGTTAGAAGAAAGTTTAAGTTTTTGTCACCTTTGCACTAAGTTTGTAAACGTAGACTGTGATGGGAAAAAAAAAAGAACAATGGCACATTTGTAAGCTGAAGTAACTGCCCTAGTTTTAAGGGTTTATCTAATTAATTGTCATATGCAGGTATTTAACACTTGTCATCTGTATGTCTTTTCAAAGGCCTTTCACTTAGGGTAAAAGTGGTAAAACTGATTTTTTTTTTAAAAATGCAAAACAATTCTAAAATTCAGCTGTTTCATGAAGAATGAGCTTATCACATGATTCCCACATGCGCAGGTATAGAAACTGAAACTGCTACCTGCTTCAGTCCACGGCTAGTAGAAAATTCTAGAATTCCTCTCTCCTGACTCTGAAAATCAAATTGGTTCAAAATCTGTATGAGGTTGCCACATTTAGCAACTAAAAACACACAACACTCAGATAAACATGAACTTCAGAAAAACAACAGCTACTTTTTGTTAGTGTGTGTTCCATATTTGAACACATCACAGCCAATATTTTATTCTAAACATACTTAAATATTTTAGTATATTCCCTGTTTATATAGTGCATCCGTGTTTTGTCTGGTGACTCTAATGAGGGAAAGATTTAGATAGTATCTTTTACTTTTTTCCTAATGATTTCATACTGTTTCACCTATTTAATCAAACCTTCTGAGGTTTCTGTGTTTTAAATAAGGAACAGAGTAACACCTCCCAGTCTCCTGCCGCATTTTAACTTGACCTGTCTCTGGCCTGATGAACCATGAAGTAGAAACAACTCACCCAAGTGAAATTTCTTTGGGGGCCGGATCACAGATCACAAACATATCACCTTTCCGTCTCCTCCCTGTGGGGCCCTGTTTTTACATTACAGATCATATCTGCATGTACCACATGGTGTTGATCCAAGTAGAGTTCAGAGACGACTACCGACTCCCCAATCCAGGGTGACTCCTTAGCACCTTGGAAATCTGCAGGGGGTTTATCAGTCTGACCTGGACCTACTCCAAACCCGTGCCTGGCAATGAAGATGATGGCGATGGTAATTCAGGCTTTATGAAGACCTGGTTGGATGGGGTAACATAAGAATAGAACTACAGCACCTTATGTGTCAAGAGCATGAGATCACTGGGAACCTTGGCATCCAGAGAGCGCTTAAGAAACCAGCCCGATCAGTAGCTTTATGATAAAATAGTGTTGGCTTTCGAAAGGACTTTGCAGCCCGTTGGAGGACTTGATGGGCCTTCTAATAGGTTCTGTTTTTGTTTCCTCCTGCTCCTTGTATGTAAGAAGAATATATCTTTTTCTAGAGACGAAACTGAAAATCTTTCGCGTATCTGTGGCCCCCCGAAACAGGCTGCAGAAGAGATTTCCGTAATTGCGGAATCATCAGCATTATTGAACATTTGGTGCAAAAACCAATCAATAGAAAACAAGTGAAAGCGAAGCAGGAAAACTGGACAGACAAGCTCCCCTCCTCATGGCACTGCGATCGCCCTCCCGCCCCGCCCCCTGGTCTTCAGCGGATGGAATGTTAGAGGAAACAAGTCCTTTTAATTCTTCTATTCAACCCAGCTCTCTAATGACAGGTGTCCTGGGAGAGGAGCAAGTATCTGTCTCAGGAAGAGTCACAGCCGGCTCCCGTCCTGAACACAGACCTGCTTGCAGGACTTAGTCTTGGGCTCTGGCCCGACAGGTTTGCCGATGCTCCGACATGTCAATTAATCAGAGCCAGATGCTTCTTCCGAACAGTCTTGTCACTGTGCCTGCACCCTTTAGCCCGGAGGGGATGGCGGGAGAGTCAGGGGTTAGGGAGAGCCAGAGTCCACAAAGGCCTTTTTATTTCAAGCAGTTCTGCCATGTTTTCTGGGTAACCCTGTTTGTCTCAAACATGGAGCGTTCGGACCATCCCGCGAGGAAGCGTGGCTGGCAGGAGAGACGATGCCCGCCAGACACAGCTGTTTCAGCCAGATGCGGCATTCAGACCCACGAGCAGCCCGGGCGTCTTCGTTTCCGGGTTTCACCCTTCTGACAACCCGTGAGGTGGCCCGCCATCGCCCATCGCCTAAGTCGAACTCGGGAAGGGTGCACGGACCTGAAAGAAGATCTGAAAGAGGATGATGTTATCACAGCCCAGGGAGCATCACACAGCCGTTTCCGTCCGTGGCATGCCAACAGAGCCCGGGCGGATATTTGGAAACGGGTTTGGGGGTGGGCGGGGGCCGAGAAGCGAGAAGAGGAAAACAGAATAGAGGTGTCCTCTTCTGCGTAGGGTGGGGTGGTGGACGGAGAGCTCGCCCTCTGGGGTGTGGGTTCCTCCCCCTCACAGGGGTCTCTCCAGCCCCCAGCTTGTCCTCACAGCCACCACTGCCATCCTGACACTCGGCAGTGAGAGCACGGCAGCTTTCTGTGTTTAATCGACTTGTCCCCATCTGCTTTTCCATCAAGAAACAAGAGGCCCCAGCAATTACTCCAGGCATTGTGGTAAAAAAAAAAAAAAAAAAAAAAATCTTGAGCTTCAATATTATTTGACAAAGGAAAGAATTGCCTTCTCACCACATGGCACTGGCATTGGAGGTGCTTTCCTTTAGAAAGTTCCAGGTGCCTTTGCTCTCTGAACGCACGAACTGTTTACGAGGCAAAGTTGTCCTCGTTTATAGGGGTCTGTTTTCTTTCTTTCCCTCTTGAAGAAACCTGTTATTCACTGGGCTGTAAAAAGGAAAATAAAGATCAGAGGCAGAAGAAATAATATAATGTATCTGGGTAGAAACATTAGAACTCTCCCATAAAATGTAAGGCATTTAGAAATTTTCACCCTGTTACTTCCTTCACTGCGGCCTGTGGGGAAGCTGTTCTCTCTACTGGCCCTTGTGGCCTCATTCTGGGACATCTTCCTCCACTGCTGTTCTCTGTTCCTGTGACTCTCAGATTCCTGAAAGAGGGAAGGATGAACTGTGGTTTTTCTGATTATGATTGCTTAGCTACGGACTAACATGCTGTCCCCACCCAGAGACTCCACAGTGGCTTTGGTGTCTACCTGGCCATCCCGAATGGTGTGATTTGGGGCTTTTCATACAGCAAGTAAGTCCCCCCCCCCCCCCCCCCCCCAGCTCACACATTGTCTATCAGATCGTACAGTACAAACACATTATCTTCCCACAGCCCCGTTTCTCTCTGCCCTCGCTGCTGCTTTGATTGTGTCAGGAAGCCTTTGTTCACTGGGGATTCTCTACCTTCCAGGCAGCAATAGTGCATCTGTGTTTCTGCCGGTCGGCCTCCCGCCACAGCGTCCAGGCGAGAGGGTCGAACCTGCCCATCCTCGAGTCATCGGCTGTCTCAGTTCAGCCAGACCTTAACAGCCAGCCTTGTTGTAAAACAAACCCTCTAGTGGAGAGTGTTCAGCAAGCACTCACTCAACAAGAGACATGCATGCCCGTGTGAATTAAGTCACCTTGTAGAACGCCTTCTTCTGGTCCCTACACATCACTTTTTCCTTTCCTCCTATCCACTTTTTCTAACCATCTCCTCCTTCCTCCCCAACAAAACCCAGTGGGTCCTCCCTCCAGAGAACAATGCGCCCCCGGTCTCCGGTGCTGGTCCGGAGCTCGGAGGGAAAGTTGAGGTCAGTGCGGCAGGCTGTGCAGCTTTCTTTTGAGGCAAACAGATGGTGAAGGTTAAATGACAGCTCTCTGACTGCCTCTTTTGAAGTAATTGGAGATAATTTGTATTTTGAATCAGAACTTGACCATTGTCAGAAGGGAAGAAGGTTAATATGGAAACGATTTTACATTAGCCCCTGTTTCTTGCGCTGCCCCCCCTCCCCTTTCTTCCTGTCCTTCGGATCCTTGTTTTTTTAATCCTTGCTCCAGGCGATTGCCGAGATGGTCTCTGGGCTCGATGTGCCTCGTTTTAGGCTGTGGCCGTTGTGAAAGCCAACAACAGCTTATTAAGGCCAGTGATAATCTCTTCTACTGATGCATTGTTGCTATCCAGAGGTCCAATTAAGGCCGCACATTGCAAACAAGATCTCGCAAACCTGGGGCCCCTTACCTAGGGCCCCTTACCTGTGTTTGCACACGAACGGATGCGCAGACGGCTCCCTCGTTTCGGAGCTCCCGAATGCAGACTGACTTCCTATCACAGAGAACAGTGTGTCTGAGTCAAAGAAAGGGACGGAGCTGTCTTTCCCTGCCTGTCGCTCATGCTCTCTAGTCACTTAAAATCTTTTTTATTTTAATTTCAAAGCCTGGCTTTGGGTCCCAACTCTGATGTGGTGCACGGTATTATTTACCTCCTAACTGAATCCTTTCAAAGATTTTACAAGTACTTCCTGAAATCCCACTTGGGGAGGGATGGGGAAGAAAGCCCTGAAAAAAAAAATGCTTTGCATGTTTGAGAAAAGAGACTGAAAAGAGTGGCGTGTGGATTTTCCCTCTCCTAACCCCCATCATGAATGTGCCCAAAGCCAGCAGGCTCTTAAAGCAAAAGTGAGCAGGAAAAGAAGCTGGATATTGTTGTCAGTCTCCATTTTGGGGGAATCTTGGCACAACCTTCTGCAGGTGGCTGTGATATTAACATAGCAACTCAAAACTTCACCATCTGGATACTGCCAGGGACCAGGGACATTCTGGTGGAGGGTAGATGTTTCCGGGCACATTGGACAGGAAGCGTCATGTGCACAGCTGATGGGAACAGGGGTGGCCATGCTTCCAAAGGCTTCTCCGGGTAAGGAGAGGAGCAGTTAGTTACCTGTGTGTGGCACGTCTCCTGAGTGTCAGCAACAGGAGGGGCCTCTGACCACCAGTTGGGTGAAGATGAAACTCAGTTCTTCCCATATTGAAGTCTAAAAATCAACAAATTAGCAACCGACTGCCATTAAGAAAAATAAAACTAGCTATACAAACATTAAAAAAAACCCAAAAGTTTCATTCGACACCATGATGAAGAGTTTTAATCTATAGAATCCAGGGAGAAGGAGCAAAAGCGAAGACTGAAGTCTGTCTGCAGCATGTTTAAGCACCATTTGCAACAGAAGTGCCGAAGGCAATATTGTATTTTATTCATATACATCTGGTTTATTATAAAGCACATTTTCCCCTCACTAACTTGGAGAAAGAAAAGAAGATATTGTCATGTTATTCCTGGCCTTTTCTTAACCACCCAAAGTAAAGAAATGGCTGCAAAAGCTTTAGAAGCAATTCAAGTATCTCAGTGGCTTTCATCAGATGTTCTCTGTACAAGGAAAAGAAAAAAAAAATCGTTCTATGTTTTTATTTTTACTTTGCTTTAATCTTATTTGATGCTGTCTCAACAGGCTGGGACACGCTTTCTTGGATGGCAATTTCATTGCACCGTATGTGTCTCTCACAAGATAGCAGAGTGAGATGAATCTTGGCAGGAAGAGAACTAAACACATCGACAAAGAAGAGAAGAAATTTATTTACTTAACTCCCTGTTGCCTGCATACATTTCCCCCCTTGTACTCTGGCTCCCAGCGCATCATCAGTTCAGACTTAGTTTGTTAGAAACAACTGTGTGAAAGGCGGACTCCCATTTATCACTCTTTCTGATCACCTGCCCTAGTTTTTCTGAAAACCCACACGAAGCATTCCAGTGACCAGAGAGATGAGGAGACACAGTGTACAAAAGGAGAAAGGCGAGGCACCCCGGCCCTCCATGCTGAAGAAGCCCTAAGTCTATCCCTGGCAGCAGCAAAGGCTCCACCGCCCCCACCCCGTACTTGGTGATGCACCTGGGGTCTACGCTGCCATCTAGCCAGGTGGGGGGGGGTGCTCAGATCCACTGGACACCCTGTCACTATGTGGCCCTCAAGTGTGCTTGGCATGCTTGGCATGTTTGTGGTGACTGGTCATCCTAAACATGACCAGTCTGTACAGGAGAGGCTAATCTAACCACTGCCACATAAATAGAAAGAACTTACTGCAAGTCACATTGGCAGTGACCACTTGGGCTGGGCTATGTTGGGAAACGGTTCTGATCTACCAGAGTTCCATCACTTTCATCCAAGGGACCAAAGCCTATTTCAAAGGACAGGCCAGAGCCTTGGTCCGGACTCCCTGGTCACCTATAGATGGAGAAGGGGACTTGTTTGCTGTCATGCATTCAGGTCATGGGGTTCATAGAGTTCCTGGTAATGTTGAATACATGGAGTACGTAGATTTTTATATTATGTGATGTTTTCAAATAATAGCCTCGTGACCTTTCAGTGACCTCTAGTGACAGAGAATGAAGCTCAGGGAGGTATTTCAAAATGTGTGGCGGTGTAAGTGAAACCCAGAACCTAAATTAAAATTAAGGAACACTTTGTATCAGCCATCTTTGAGCAAAAAGAAGCTATATGATTTCTTTTTTAAATATTTCATTGAAATGTTAAATTTAAAACATTGGGAAGTGTTTTTCTATTGGGGTAGAGCTTTCACATCTGACTCTTCATCAGGCCATTGAATGGGGGAGTGCATTCCACTTGGCCCCCTTCGGGTCAGGCTCCCAGGTGGTGACAGTCAGCAGAGCACAGCCACATGTGACAAAGGGTGCTTGGAGAATACAGTTTTCCTGGAATACGCAGGCGTGGGGACACAAATAGGGGTCATAAGGAGACTTGAGTCACAAGAAAAGAGAGTCAAATTCAGATTTCGCTGCCTGCGTATATGCATGTTGATGGGTGTGCAATTTCCCAAGAATCTTACAGATAGAAAGATCATTCTAGGGCAGGAAAGTATCAGGGGTGTTTTTTTAATACCAAAAAAGGAATATAAACGCAGCATGACAAACAGTTATCTAATATTCTTTTGCTATTGGACAAGATGCCCTTCCTCCTTTGCTTATACTCGGGTCCTAGAGAAAAGAGTTTGTGGAAAATTGAATCTTCTAGTTCTCAGGAAAGTATCCAGGATTGTGGAGTTGTGCGCAGAACCTCTCCCATCTCCACTAATTTTTCATTTGGCATTCTAATCGCAGTAATAAAATAAAAATGTAAATGTGGAATTACAGTTTCTAATTGTTTTAAAAGTCAAACTAATTTCATTAATTTAGTAGATTCCATGTCATAGGCAGTTTCAGCTTCTGCCGCAGAAATGAGTTTAGAGATCAGGAGAGAATGGCTTCTGAATGGAATGGAACAATGTTAGTCAATATGGATTTCATGACTAATTTTTCAGTTACTAATGCTATACTTATTAGGTGCCAAAGAGATGTATAAGGCATGATAGATATATATTCGTCTTAATTGTGCACTATCTTGGCTTTGCAAATTGAAAGGAAGAGGTGGGAAAAATTACCGAAAGCAGGGTGGAGAGAGAAGGTTACTGGCAATGATGTAATTTCCCCTTGGTATCTCGTCCCACTAAAAACTCAAGATTGCCCCATTATAAATACCAGATCAATGCAATTTATTTCATGAGTTAGGGCTCTAGTTAGAAGTCTGTTCGGATGAGATGAGTAAAAGATACATGATTATGTGCATGTGCTCCCTACCCCTGCACTTACACACACACACACACACACACACACACACACACACACACACACATGCTCATTCAGTTAGACATGTTCACAGATATATCTGTGCTGGGATTATTTATATCCTCTCGACATAAAACATCAAGATGGACTCAGCGCATGATGATAGCTGTGCATACATACACATTGTACATGCAATATAAATTGTACATCGCGAGAAAATTGAGTTACTTAACTCCTCTTCCAAAAAAAGCATATAGCATCCCAATAAATCATCTGAAATCTCCGAGTCCGCAAGAATCTTAGTTTTGAGCTACAGGCACAAGGTGTGATCGCACGGGTTGTGGGCGTGTGCTTTCACTTACTCTGTTCCTCTGGAAGGACACAGTCCTGAAATCAATAGGAAAATGAGATAGAACTGCAGTGGTTTGATAAACGGACTCCTTGTCGAAGAAGTAATTCTGAATTTTAGCAAGGTCTAAGGATTCCAAACTGCATTAGGAGACAAAGCATGTGAACTCTGGAAAGGTCGCTCAGGTCTGATCACGTGATGCAGACAAGGGGGAGCCAGACGTGGGCTCCACCCCCCTCACTCTCAGTTACCGCCCCCTCCCCCCCCCCCAGCTTCTTCCTTATTTATCAGAAAGGTAGTTAATAGTTCAGCAAATAGATGATCTTTTTAATCAGATTTCTACTTTTAAGACAAAGCATGCATAATTTAGTCAAATTATTAGCCCATTTATACTTTTTTTTTTTTTTTTTTTGCTAATTGTATATTACCAGCGAGTGTTCAAAGAAGGGAAGGCCTTTATTGTTGAATTAGTTTTTCATTGTGGGGGCCACTTAAAAATTCCCTCTCATTTTCCCTTCTCACGGAATAGCAGTTAATTCTCCAGAGGAATCCAGACAAGGTGTTAAAACTAGGATAAAAGCATTGTAATACCAGAAAATCTGCTCTGTCAAACCAGAGGCCGCTGGGCTGGTGAGAAAGCAGAGAAAGTAAACAGTAGCGATCTCTCGTGTAACAGAAGATTTAAGGATAATTTGTTTAAATAGTAGCAATAATGATTATTAATTCACCCTTCGAATGTTAACAAAGACCTGGTTTTTGTTAGTTTGTGCCTTCGACTCATTTTCAAGCTGACGTTTGTTTTAGGCTAATGCTGCCATTGATGGGAAATGCAATTAACTGGAGCTTCCCACTCCCCCCCACCCCCGCCCCTCCAGATATGTTTGATGTTTGGTAATACAAAATAAAATAATTCCCTTCTAGAACACTCACTGCCTTGCTAAGCACTGTGATCACTACGGAGTGCATTTTTGTCCAATTCTTCTCGACTTCCTTGGAAAACAATAAGGAATTCTTTTTGTTCTTTGCCATACAAGGTATAACAAATGGATTTGGAAATACCTGTACTATATCAGCAGTGCTTAGAAGAAAGAGAAAAATCAAAGCCAGTAATAAAAATTACAAAATGGTAGAGCCTGACCACTTCATCCACAATTTGTGTCTGACCTCTTTGTTGAAAAATTTCATGAAGCGTCATGGTGGCTAGTTTTTCTCCCTTTGACGCTGTAATGTTAAAACTAGTCCCGAGGTATATTATTTTTTTTCCTGTTTGGTGTGAAAGGGACAGAATCCCTAGAGGACCTGACCTCAGAGACCCCTTTGCATTCTCCAAAAGGCAGCGCTGTCCCGGGCCTACTGACAACAGAGGCAGGCTCAAGAGCGGGGTCCAGCTTGTCCCGTCAAGTTTATCGTCCACTCCATCAAAGGGCCTAATGGTCAGCAGAGGGGGCTAAATGTGTCCCCCGTGACCTGACATTAACGGAGTGGACTGGTTTAAGTGTTACTGAGGGTGTCTCAGAATGATTTGGACGCCAATACCCGTTTCCCTCAATAAGCCGTCATTTGGGTCATGACTCAATACAGCTTTGCACTGACACGGCCCAGCCCCGAAGTGCTCCTGGGGGACATGGCCTCACCTCTGAGACCAGCAGACAGCAGGGCTGATCAATGCCTTCTGACAACAAGTGAAACAATCACCTTTTCCCTCACCCTCCACCTCTGTGCACCTCCCACCCACCCCCCAAGCCCGTCTGACCAGCTTGAAAATGATAAAGATAAATTGTTTTATCTAAACATAGAGTCTGACACTGAGAAAAGACAGGAGGAATGAGGAGAACCGCCCAGTTTGTCGAGAGTCTTACATTCCAGCTTTTTGCTTCTCATGTAATTTTGATGGAAAATAAAAATTCAGTCTGTATATCAAATGTAGAGCTTGACTGATCCAGGAAGAAGAAAAAAAAAAAAAAAGCCCGGAGTTGTGGTGAATGTTTTCTCCTCAGATTTAAGCCGGCCTATAAACACGAGCTTTGTAGGCATTAAGGAGACACGGCGCGTTTTCTGTGTTTGGATTGGGATTTTGACAAAATCATGTGCATAGGAAATAAATTTAAATTATAAGCTTCTTTAAAAAGCAGAGTATTTTTCAAAAGAAAACCAACAACATAATACTGATGTGAGGAATCTTTAGAAAAGGCCTGAAATACTTTTAAAAGGAAGATTCCCTGCAGAGTTCTAAAATAACCATTTAAACCATTTTTACATTTCTATTTATTTGTATTTGAAACAAAACTAAAGCAGATAGAAAAATGTACGTATTCTCTTGCTATCATGACTGTCATTTTCTTCATGACATAAAATAACACAAACCTATAATAATGCCCAAGTCAGAATTGTGACGTGTATAAAAATATACATAAAAAATAGTTTAAATGTATTGGGAATACTGAAATAAGTGGGTTAAATGTTTAAAGAAGTATGTTCCATTTACTAATGATAATGTCATTTTTATATTGATTTTAATATAATATTTCTCCATGAAATAATTTTAAAATCATTTTCCTTTAGGCAGAAAAGAAAAGCACATTTCTATTAGATCCAGACATATCTGAGAGTATGATTACTTCTGAATATTTAAAATTTAAAACAAGTATATTGAAAGAAAATTTTATTTCTAAGCAGTACCTTTAGAATAATTTCTTAATTCCCTTTAGTAATTTCTGAGCAGTAACTAAAATTTTATATGCAGTTTTAAAAAACAAAAACCTATTTTCATTTATTTTTGGCTGATGAGAGCTGTCTCCTTTCATATTTTTCATTCGTTGAAGCAAGCTGGGAATGTAAATCAATGGGAAAAAAGTCAAAAAGTTTTATTTTTGATAGAGAATTATAATTTTGAAGTGCTTTATACCATGTAATGTCTATTTTGTTTAAATAGTAATTCAAAAGCACATTTTATTTACACAGTTATTTAAATTATTAGATAAGTTATCTTTCATTTTTGGCTTTAATTTTTTTTTTCAATTTTGTTTACACCTTCTAGTGGAGTGGAGAGTAAATATATAGTATATACAATGTGTATACACATTTCAATGTGTTATTTCAAAAATAGTTTATATAATTGCTTAAAGATGATGTTTAGAGACTGGACATATTTATGTAGGTTATTTATAATAAAAGACTAAAGTACATTTTATGCTTTGTACCCTAGTATTAACAACCGATTAATGTTTCCTTTTTGGAAGCACAAATATTTATTATATGACTGCACTTTAAAAAAAAAAAAAGGCAAAACACCCAAAGTGTCAAAAGTCAAGCTTAACAAATTTAAAAGCAATGAAATGAAAACTCAGTTAAGCACCAATGGTCTTTTTTGAATTTAGTGCAAAGCTCTTGCAAGAACTAAGGAAGACGAGATCTGTGCCTCCAGTATGCAGTTTATTAGGTCCAATGCTCATCTTCAAAGGAATATCACAGCCATGTGGCATTTAAGGATTTAGAAGAATTCTGAGAATTTGAGTGCTTTATGCCAAAATGGATTCTGTGTGCACTTCAGCCATGAAAACTGAATCAGGACCTTTTACTCACTTTGTCCTTCAGCTATTTGTGTACAGTTAGGTGACTGTAAAATTATCAGTCAGCAAAGGTAGAAGAATCAAGGTGGGATAGAGCTGAACAACAATTATACATCTGAGCAAAAGAAACAGTTAAGAGTCCTCTGTTCGCAGGGAGGAGCATGCGGGTGTGGTCACTGAGCGAGCGGGCCACCGAACGGAGAGCCTGTAAGTTTTCAGGTGCTAAAGTAGCATTTGGATATATCTTTATTTGCTTAATGCATACAAGGGTGTTTATAAAAGGTTTTAAAGTAACGTTGGGCATTGATGTGTTCAGAAATTCCAAAGTAATCAATCCAAAGCCGTGTTTTTACTGAACTATAGGAAGAGCAGTAGCTACCAGAATCTGGTGTGGAAGGAATAGAAGGGCCTGAGGGAGGTGTGGAGCCAGGACGTGGCACCCAGGCAGGCGGGGTTAGCAGCCCTCCACGGCAGCTCCCTCTCTCGATTCGGGCTTAAATCTGGCAGTTTGGACCTAGTGTTAGAAAAAAAGCGCACGAAGCCAACCTTGTATTAGGAAAATCGAGCGCTATCCACTCTCAAGACCACCAGCAAGTGCTATTCTCCCCCTTCTGAACCCATCCTCTGTTCCTTCCTTCTGTCCATGGATCTCAAATCCGCTTCTAGGGTTAGGAAGGAAGGTGACAGGGATCTTAAGAGACCTAATTTGGGAGTGAAGGCTTCTTGTCCTTGGAACTAAAGGAATAAAGCCAAAGAAAGGGATGGTTTTAAGAGGGGTCGAGAGGAAAAAGTCTGAACTTTGAACAAAAGGAATGAAGTAGGATTTAATTTAAACCAGAGTATTACTTTCTTTTTATTAGCTCTGATTGTACATAAGATGTCACACAATTTTCTTTTTTACTTTCTTCTATTTTTTTCTATTTTTTTTTAATTTAAAGCCAATTTGGCAACACGGGCTTGTTCTGTAAATATAAAAATAGACTGGTACAATAGCCCGTGTGCAGGAGGGGGGAGGGGGCATGCACCCTAGCTATGAAGATCACTGAATTTTTTACACAAAGAACAAATCTCTACATCCTACTCTGTCATTAGGACAGAAAGATTTTTTTTTTCTTTCCTTTTTTTTTTTTTTTTTTTAAATCATTTCAATATAAGAAAAGGACCCCTTTCAAGATGAGGTCCCTGCTTTTGCAGTGTTGGGTATGTTATTATTATAAAATGTGGTTATATTCTGTGCCTCTTACATTAACAATGGGGGCAGGGGTAGGGGGTGGGTCCGAGGGGCCTGAAATGACAGAATGAGGGACACACAATAGGATGGCCGTGACTCTGAACAAATAAATAAAACATGTGAATCACAGCCTCTGCTCCCCCTCCCTCCCCCCTCACCCCCCAACTGTGATTAAATTTGCTGTGGTCATTTCCCAAATGTCTGCCTGATTAAAAAAAAAAAAAAAGAAAGAACGAAAGAAAGAAGAAGAAGAAGAAGAAAATGAAGCAGCAGCAGCAGCAGCACCCAGAGCCTTTTCTCGCACGGTGACTTCAAGCTAGGGCCTTCCTGGAGCCGGCCGCCTCCGCCGCTGCTCACCCCTATGGCACAGACAAGCCGCTTTCATGAGCGAAAACGCTCCGCATCTGATGGCTGTCCTCCCCCAGCCCCGTGAAAAGAAGACTAAAGCTACCAACCCCGTCGCACCAACTCAGCCCCCTTAATAAACAGCTTCCCAAACTACCCCCAGCATCGCACTGAAACCCTCGGCGCCCGGGGCTCAGTAATGGGATTTCTCATACACCTTCCTACAAACCACCAACGCAGCTCCCAGCAGCCCATGAGAAAGCACAGGGGGAGAAAAAGAATACATTTTAATAAATTGAGGGGGAAAAAATGATTTGGGTCCTGTAGCCCTGTTCTTTAGGAATAGAAAAAGGTGAGGTTGTTGGGGGTGGGGGGGAGAAGGGGGAAATTTAATATTACAAGAGATAATAGCAACTATGTTAATATCCGGAATTTTCAATATACCATAAGTACATTTTGTTTTTCCTTTTAGCACGATTTATAATTAAAGATTTTAATCTGGCTTCACATTGAGTTAATAAGCCCTTTGATTGATTAGGATTCATAAAATTGCCATTTCCCGCTGATGCTTTGTGTTTCTGGGGATGTTCTTTTGAAAAGCTGGGTTAAGGTGACTAGGAAGCAGCCATTGTTTCGGCTGAGCTGTGCCAATTCTGGGAACTCGGAACCGCTTTATTCAGAGTTTGTCCCCTGCAATATCTTGTTGTTCAGCCAAATTAATGCAGATAGGATCTGCTGGGCTACAGTGTAGCTGCTTTTAGGGGGAAACTTTTTTTTTTTTAATTATTATTATTTCAGCAGGTGTTCCACTGCAATTTCTGCCTGTTTTCCTGACCTGTTCTTTGGCTTAAATAAAATAAACTAAAAAAACCATGATGAAAGAGCATCAAATGGATAAACAGAATGTTACAAAACTGTTTCCAAGATAAAAGAGAGAAAGGTACAAAACCAAATACACATGAATGCAGCAAAACCCCAGAAAACCAGTCTCCGATTTTTCTTTTTAAAAAAAATTCAACTTCAGAGGCCGTGCAACTGATAAATTATCCATTTGCATTAATGGCCAATCCTGCTATGTGTGGGACGTGTCCTCCTTCAGCTAAAGGGATGTCTTGGAAATGTAAACACAAATGAATAAATAGGAGAGAGAGGCCGAGGGAGGGAGGCAGGGAGGCAGTGTGCGAATGCTGTTTATCAAGTTAAGTAATATATCCTGCCACCCCCCCCTCCAAAACCAAACCAAAATTAAGCGCAAAACCTAGAAACAACAATAAATTCTGTGAAGGAAAAAAAAAATTGAAAGAAAGAAAATGTGAGAAAGAGCGTGTGATTTGAAATGTCCTGTCAAAGGGCCCCCTTCCTTCAGTTCATTGTACCCTGCGTGTCTATACGGGAGCGTGCACAAGAACACCCCCCCCTGCTTATTTTTAGCAAGGGGAAAAAAAAGTGACTCTCTTCAGCTTCCGAAGGGCCTCACTGTGGGGACTGAACCAGAGCAAATTCCCTTTGTGTTTCTTGCTCTGAAGGGACCTGCTATTGTTGAATGCGGGGCCTCTTGTAAGACCCAGCCCGGCTGTGGGCTGTGGGCTGTGGGCTGTGGACGAGGCCTCTCCGATAACACTCAACTTGTTTGGGAATCGATCCTGCCTCTCCTCCCTTGTCATCCACCCCAATTTAGGTGGCACGACCAGCATTTTCATACCCTCGCATTATCATTCAGATGGTCTCCAAATGCAAACATTTTTTAGGGCTCAGTGAGAAAAACTAGAAGCCATGTCCATGGCATGTCCAGCCACAAGGAAGTGCCTAGAGAGCCCCCCCTGCCCCCCAGGCGGGCTGGGAGGGGATGCTGGGCCCCTTCTCTCCCATACCTTTACCTGGGATTCTGCCTGGCTTCCACTCCTAACATGCAAACCCCACCTGGATGCCTGCGTTGTCAGAGACCTGGTCCCAGCCAGCAGGATCAGTCCTGTTCTCGCTCCCTCCCCATCACACATCATCATCGGCCCCCTGCCTGGTGGTCTGTCCCTCCTCCTAGCCCCCCCTTTCCCCTCAGGTTTCTGTTTCTGCCAGGAAACAGCCAAGACCAGCGCGAAGTAGATAGCAGCCAAACCCACTCAGTGCAACGGCTCTGGGCTTCTAAACAGGGCGATGTCCCTGCCTACCCCAGCACTCCTTGCTTCGCCATCACTGACCTCATGAATCCAGGACGGGTGGGGCCTGATGGGTGGGCTTTTAAACGTGACTAATGAAGAAAATGTACCCTGGGTGGGGGGATAGGACCCCCCTTCCTACAACCAAATAGAATGTATCCTGATGCATATTTTATTTTTACTAGAGAAAAAAAGAAAAACAAAGCCCAACACACATATTTGTGGCAATGTGGAAATAAAATAAATTTAAAACAACCCCCCCCCCTTTTTTTTCTTTCTTATCCCAGGTCCTCAGCAATGACAGCAAAGAACGAGTAATTCCCGGTGCAGTGTCTTCCATCAGTTAAAGGTACCTTTGAATGAATGTCAGCTCCTTTCTACCTTAGTGCCAGGCGATCGATGCTTCATTAGGGCCGAATTGTCTTTTGCCCATGCAACCTTGAAAACAGTCCCTTTAATTACCTGTGAGGAAGTCGGGGACCCTCTCTTTTCCCTCTCTCTCCCTCCTCCCCCCTTCCGTTCTCCAGCAGAAGGCTCAGGGAAGTGGGGATGGGTAGGTGGGGGTCACTCGCTCACATTCACAGTCAGTGCATTACTCCTTGATAGAGAAGCTGGGAGGAGAGGAGAAGGTGGGGCCCGGGGGGAGCACAAAAGGAATAGAAAGAAATATTGGACCCTGAGGTGAGAGGGCAGGGTTCAAGTCCGGACTACAGATCTATTGAAGAGGTTTCAGCCAGGCAGGCCTCCACTTGACTTTCTCATCAGCCAGCTTTATGGATTCTCAGCTGTTCCCTTTACACCAGGGCTCTGTGCCTCTCCCCACTACTGATTACCAGGGGTTTCTAAATACGGCAGAGCCAGGCGCTGTGAGGGACCCCAAAGGATTCTAGATGAGCTCCATCCAGGCCACAAGAAAAAGGGGAACCGGCTGGCTAACTATGTGAGAGGGATCGGGGAGAGAGAGGCCCGAGGAGCAGCCTGGTGTGAACCCTCCCCTGGAAACCAAAGGCTTTCCGAACAACTGGAGGCCTGTCAAGTGTCAGTAATGGAGGGAAGTGCATAAATCACCATATTTGTTATGCACTATTAAAGAATTCAGAAAGATTTTAAATTCAGGTGATAATCTGGTCATCCTGAGGGATAGGCTTGTATTTAGTAGCCAGGAATTCTTACCTATTCAATTAGGATGAGAAATATTCTAATAAAGTCGTAAACCTCAGCAGAGGAATGTTAATCACCTGTGCGTGTTCTGTTAGCACCATGTTGAAAAACACACCTGCGCAGGCTGAGCCTCCGCCTGACATGGTCATCTAGAATCCTGCTTGGATCCCTCCTCCCATCAGAGGTCCCCAGGCAGCTGGGTATATATGACTAAAAACTACAAAGCTCGTCTGATCTTTCCTCCAGTGACTGTATTTCTATCCAAGCAAGGAGTCAGGGGTCAAGAACACATTTCCCCCCAAATTTACACAACAAAGTGCAATTCCGTTGCACTACCCCCTCTCCACTCCCCCACCCCTATCTCCCCTGTGCACACACACAAAGTGCAGGTTTAGGGTTCCCGGATAAAATACAGGATACCAGTTCAGTTGGAACTTCAGAAAAACAAGAAATAGTTTTTCAGTATAAGTATGTCTCAAATATTGCATGGAACATACTTGTACTAAAAAACTATTTGTTGTTTATCTAAAGTCAAATTGAACCAGGCATCTTGTATCTATCATTCATTCATTCATTCATTCATTCATTCATTCATTCATTCATTCATTCATTTATTTTGCCCAGTCTGGCAACCCTATGTAAATTCTTCTCAAATCCAGAAATTTCCTGCAAAGACGATAGCAATGATTTTTAAGCTACTTTTAAAATACCTGTACATAAATATAAAAGGATTTATTTGCATATGTTTGGGTGCAGCTGTGGTGCAGAGCCACAAGCTGGTACGGTGTGAACAGATGCCTGGCTCTGTCATCTCACTTAGTTCCCACCAGCTTGAGAGGTTACCATGGGCAGATGCCTAGTCATTTGGCTCAGTTGCATCAAAACGAGGACTCGAGATAAAGTCACCTCTAACCCGCGCTCACACACAGTTGAGCCACGCTGTCGCCATCATCGTGTGGTACCAGTCTCCGCCCAGTCCTGCCCACACTGCATGTGAGGCGTGTGCACACACCCCCGCAGCCCTCACGCAGGCCCTCGTCTTCCGGTCCAGCCGCGAGCAGTGAGCCTCCACGGGGAGCAGGGAGAAGCCATCCTGCAGCCCCCTCAGCACTTGGCGGCACTCAGGACACTGCGATGTCACCACGTTAAGCTAAAAGAATCCCAACAGGAGAGCGGGAGCCTAGGGCTGGGAGAGGAGGCAGAGGGGGGAGGGGAAATGCTTCTGTCCACGTGTGACCCCCCCATGACGCCCTGAGTGGTCTTTGTGCTCAGGGTGTCCCATGGGAGCATGTGAGGAAATGGGGGATGGGCGCACCCAGTGTGCAGGGTCCTCCCGCCTGCTCTGACCTGGGAGGTCAGAGGGCATGGCCATAGCCTTTATTGAGTCTGCCAAGTCAATGGGAGAATTATATTTTTGTTTATGTGCTTGACGACATATTTTTAACACTCTGTACCGGGAAGCTGGGCAATGTCAAATCTCTTTAAGTTTGCTGGACCAATATTAATATTCATAAAAATGAGAACGAGTTTCCCGATGCAGATAGGTCATCAGGGAGAGTCAGGCTGACCTGATGCTTTTGAAGAACTCCTGCCTGGCAGGCAGGGGGCAGCACTGCCAGTTCTGGGGAGACTGGAGGAGATCCTCTGAGGTGACTGCCACCATCTATTCTGAAATAGCATCTCATTTTCCTGGATCCAAATCCACCCCCCCACCCCCACCCCCGTATGTGGGCACGTAGGCAAAGTGATGCGTGGCCACACCTTCTCGCGTGCTTGGCCCAGCCCCGCTCCCCCGGGTCCGGGTCTGCAGTGGCCTTGGTAGTGAGCCCCCGGATGGGTCCTACAGGAGGCTGATTCAGGGAACCTGCAAATAGATACCCCTGGTCTTGGGTGCAATTAAGGTATATGTTCATCAACAAACATAGTGTTTGATCTGGAAACCAGTGAAGGTGAGGGTGGAAAAGATGATTCCTGAAAAGTTATTTCTTATGGAGGGAAAAGAGCAAGTGGCCAACGGATAGTTGCAAAAGAGAATAAACAAACAAGCACAATAGAAACAGACTCACAGATACAGAGGCCAGACTGAGAGCTGTCAGAGGGAAGGCATGTTCGTGGGGCTGGCAGAAGAGTTAAGCAAAATAAATAAATAAATAAATCACAGTATGGTGACTACCAGAGAAAAAGCTGGGTGGGAGGAGGTAGGGGAGGAAAAAGGGGCGTGGATGGTGATGGAGGGAGACTTGACTTGGGGTGGTGAGCTCACAATACAGTGTACAGATGATGTAGTATAGAATTGTGCACCTGAAAACTATATTATTCATCAGTGTCACCCCAATAAATTCAATAAAGTCAGTAAATTTTTTAAAAGATTACTAAGTGATGAATAGCATGTAATTTGGCAAGCTTTCAAATAAATGAGTGACATTACTGAAACAAAACAACAAAATGGGGTGGGGGATTGTGTGTGTGACTTTTTGGGAGTGGGCGAATAGAATTTTCTCTAGAGGAGAAAATAACTATCCCCCCCCCCTTGATGGTGAAATGACTTATCCTTTTTCTCTGTTAAGATGGAAAGGTAAGAACGTAAGACTATCTTCTTAGAAAATTTCGGTGAGACAAAAAGGTAGGGTGTGAGATCTTTGAGGTCCTGAAGCAAAAGGGGTTATCTCCAGTATGGAGTTTCTTATTGTGAGAGGAGACGTATCTTCTCTTAAAGTAGATTATAAAAATGGCCTTAACTATTAAACAAAAAAAAAGCTGTACCTGCAAAAACAGACATATTTTGTTTCATTTGTACTCATGTAGGAGTTTGGCTAGGCCAAACGGCCTTGAAAGCAGTTACTCCTGAGGGCTATTGAAGCCTTTATCCTCTTGGGCCCCTGTCACGTGAAAGCCAGTAGCGTGTCACCCCAAAGAAAAATGCGCTGTGTTTAAATGCAATGTGTCTACATTATAAATTATGACTATGAGCTCCAAAAACCTCGCGCTCACACGAGTCGCTGAAATGCATAGCTCGTAGCCGCATAGGCAGAGGTGATTAACATCTGTACTATTTGGAATATAGGCCTCTGCTTTCATAGCATGGACATCCATTGCAGAGCCTGTGAGTTCCTACCTCTATTCATATGAGTGAATGTGCAGGGAAAAACAGTGTCTGTCTATACTGGGTGTCAAAAAGCAATTTCTTGCTGCAGTGAGTTTAATGTATTCAGTAACCTTCTGTTTATTTGGGTATTATTTGCTGAAAACACTTGGACAGCTCTGGCGTAAGAGGGTAGGAAAACCCAGACCAAGTGTGGATGGGGGGCTTCTCTCTTCACACACCACCGGCCCGGACCCACGTGGGCCGGCGGCGGCAGAGCCGTCTCTCTTTACTGCACAGCATCAAATAAGGTTTATAATGCTGCTGGTGCTCCTCCGCCTTTTATTGTCCATGTTATCGAGGAAACCTATAAAAGTTCCCTCTTTTGATATCTTGACCCACGGTGTTGCTCGCATGCTGCTTTGTGGTTTAGAGATTTAAAGAAACAGAGAGGGAAAAGGAATGAGAGAGAGAGAGTTTGCCTTAGGTGATAAACAGCAGTGTAAGGCCAGAGGCTTTATTAGAAAAGAAAAAGAGAGAGAGAGAGAGAGAGAGAGAGAGAGAGAAGAAGAAGTATTGTCTACTCCAAACGGCTTGCAACGCACAGCGATCCAAACCCATGTTCTCATTGAAAGAATGGCGGAAAGGAGGCACTGACATTGTTGGGAGTTCGTTTGATGACCAAGAAGAGCAGACCTACTTGCTTATTCTTTCCAACTGCTAACCAACGTGGTGATTCTGAACTGTCCTGTTTCTGCTAAGTTTGCACATGGATGTGGGCCAGGGAGGGGGCGCTAGGGGCTGCGTGAACAGGAACACTTGTGTAGGACATGGTGACACTTGTGTGTTTCATCTGTTGTCCAGACGTCTTCGCTGCTCCTTGCTTTGATGGGAAATTAGATTATTTCCTTGGAAAGGAGAGACGTTTATATTACACTTTCAGCAGATGTGACTTTGGAAATAAAGACTGAGGTTCCCGTTTCTGGAATGCAGTCAGTCTGTACTTCTCATTGGTGCACCTTCAGGCCTGGACTTTGAATTTAGTACTCAAGTAGAGAGTGACTTTTTCCTTTTTCCTGGGCTTTTAATTAAATTTTATTACAATAGTCCTTGGTGAAAAAAAAAAAAAAATGTTTTCCAAACCCTTTACAGCAGAGGAAATAAGAGGGCATGAGATGAAAAGCCGAAGGCAGTGACATGGAGGTTTTTCCATTTTTTAGTTTAGTCTGGTTAGTGAACAAAAAAAGAAAAATAGTGATAGGTCCGTTGACGTGATGTGTCCACGTTGCCAGGCAATGACGGATTGCTCACACTCGGCGCTGAGGGTCTTCTCGGGGTGTCGCTTGGCTCCTCCCCCTCTTCTATACTCATAGTTTACTCAGACCAAAACACACACACCAATATCAGAATGTAGAAAAGACCAGTCAATATCATCCCAGAAAACTTGTAAGGCAATGAGGCCAATATAGGAAGAATAAAGGCAGGGGGGAAAATTACTTTAAACAATGACCTTTTCCATACTGCATCAGCAAATTCCAGACTCCGAACACACTGAAGATACTACCTCGTGGGTTCAGAATCCATAGGATTTCAGTAAAGCAAGACCCTTCCTGCTCAGCTTTGGTCCCTTTACCACATGCCCCGTGTTTCCCGGGGATGCGGCAGAGAAAGTGGACAACACACCAGCATCTGTTCAGGGGCCCCTGAAGAGTGGTTGGGCTGCTCCGGGTGTGGAGCGGGACCCCGACTGGCTGGTCGCAGAGGCCTCAGACGTTGCTCTCCCAACAAGCATATGCGCGGCCTCTGTCTCTGCAAGTCTCAGAGGCTACCCCCCTTCTGACATTAAGGAGTGACTTCAGAACAGGAATTAAAACAGAAGGAAGCACTCTTCGGGCTGGCAGTAGCATTGGTGACGCCGAACTCGGAGCCGTCAGCTGCTGAAGTTTGAAGATAAACATCAGCCAGGAGCATCACATCTACTCAGGGCTTGGGTGCTCTGTGTTGAGTCAATTCAATTGGTTGTGATTGAGTTAGGCCCCTCTCTCTTAGTCACCCAGCATGTGATGAGATAGATAACTTATTGCTGGTATCTTTTGGATGCCCGGGTCAGATAAACACCAAGACACATTAACATGAACTTGAATGGTAGGACTGGCTGATGCTCACCTTGGGAACTTCTTTCTTTTTCTAATGAAGGATGTCATTGAATTAACCTATGAAAATACATTTTCCCAAATAATAAAACTCTGATCCCTTAGTTAAGTGATCCCATGTATCGCTTTCATTTTAACAACAGCAGGTTAGTATTTCCCATCCTGGAGCCTCCAAACATTGTCCTCTGACAAATCCAGAACTGTGTGGGATGTGCAGAAGTGACTAAAGTGACCATGTGAGGACGGGGACAGATTGAGAGCACCTGGCCTGAGCAGCGTTTGCCCCGTTATGCCCTGGGCACTACTGTACTGTACTGGCACACACAGTAGCATTTCTCATTTATTTATTTTAAAGTATTATATATTAAAATATAATCAAGACATTAAATCCATGGTTTTATAGCTATTTTGGCTTAGGTTGCAATTAAATGAAGTTATACTTTATGCAGATTGAATGAATTGCATTTTTTTCCCCCTGTGCCATATTGGCTTTGATGACATATAGTTATGCCAAGAATCATGAAAGTGATACAAGAATGTCTGAAGTTGGCAAATGACAACCTTTCGGCCAGTATAATCCAAGAACCTGTGTTATTTTTTTTCTGATATGAACTTTATATTTTGAAAGAATTTTTTTTTAGCTTACACGTGCACTCATTATGTAATAATTCACTTTTCTATTTAAAATTATCTACACTTCTTGCTAGGCGTAGTCAGTGCTACGGACTGAATTGGTATAACTCCAGTAAACTCAAAACAACTAAGCATGCATGTCCTTAGGACAGTTGTTTTCAAGTACTGGAAACCAGCTGAAGCTTGCCCGATGGTGGGGAATTTATTTTAAATATATAAGGATATCTTATGGAACCCAAGGGCCAACAGCAGAAACAGCTTGACCTAGAAATTGGGAGGTAAAACCAGCACCCGGGGAGAAGCTTCTCGTGCTCTTACTGTAGCTCTGTTTGCAGATCTTTAGTCTCTCTCAGTAGCCTGCCGTTTCCTGTTAGCCTGTCCTCACAGGGATGGAAGGTGGTTGTCCACAGTTGCCAAGTGCCTACAGCAGCCCTGATTCCCCCTCTCTGGGGGAGAGACTCTGACTGGCCCTGCTGGCTCAGATGTCCTCCCCGGCCTCATCTCAAGCCGAAGCTTGCTCATGCTGGTGCCTGAGAGCCAATGTTTAAAATTTCAGGACTTTTGGTGAGTAGGATGTTCGTTACAACCATTATTAGCCCTGGCTGGTTGACTCGGTGGTAGAGCATCAGCCCAGTGTATGGATGTCCTGAGTTTGAGTCCTGGTCAGGGCACACAGGAAAAGCACCCATCTGCTTCTCCACCCCTCTCCCTTCTCTTTCTCTCTCTCTCTCTCTCTCTCTGTCTCTCTCTTCTCTCCTCCTGTAGCCATGGCTCAACTGGAGAGAGTTGGCCCCCAGTGCTGTGGATGGCTTCATGGCCTCCGCCTCAGGCACTAAAAAAATGGCTCCAGTTGCAACGGAGCAAGGGCCCCAGATGGGCAGAGCATGCTGAGTGGATCCCTGTCCAGGCTCATGCATGAGTCTTTTTCTGCCTCCCCTCCTCTCACTAAAATAAAATTTTTTAAAAAAGACAACCATTATTGAAAAGATAATTATTAAGCTTATGTAGTTAAATAAATTACATTTTAAAATGTCATGATTCCTCAAAAAACTCATCACTTTACGACATTTTACTATTACTTAGGCTCTTGAGATTGCTTGTGTCTATGTCTTCTCCATGGTGGCACACTGCTATATAACGGTGTGCTGCTCTCCATCTCTTCTCGACTCTCAGTCCGGTGATACCTGGTAGAAGCTTGAAATCAGCCATGGTGGGGCCCTGGCCAGTTGGCTCAGTGGTAGAGCATCAGCCTGGTGTGCAGGAGTCCCAGGTTCGATTCCCGGCCAGGGCACACAGGAGAAGTGCCCATCTGCTTCTCCACCATTCCCCCTCTCCTTCCTCTCTGTCTCTCTCTCTTCCCCTCCCGCGGCCAAGGCTCCATTGGAGCAAAGTTGGCCCAGGTGCTGAGGATGGCTCTATGGCCTCTGCCTCAGGCGCTAGAATGGCTCTGGTTGCAACAGAGCGACGCCCCGGAGGGGCAGAGCATCTCCCCCTGGTGGGCATGCCAGGTGGATCCCAGTCAGGCGCATGTGGGGGGAGTCTGTCTGACTGCCTCCCCGTTTCCAACTTCAAAAAATACAAAAAAAAAAAAAGAAAAAAGAAAAAAAAGAAATCAGCCATGGTGGGAATACTTACACTACAAAATTTGGCAAACAGTGCAACTCGAAGTGTTGTTGTTGTTTCCTGGAGAGCTGGTTGTTAAACATGTATGAGCACACCACTGACTGTAATCCACTCCAGGGTCCTTTTCTCTGTAAACAGAGTGGTGACAACATCCCTCCCCACTGGTGGGCCAGGGGAATGGGACCCTTAAGAGAATCACTAAAAGCGGGACTCTACCCACCAAAGTAAACATCCTGGCATTTATTCATTTGTTTATATACTTGTGCTACAAAGTGCCGTGAGAAAGGCTCAGACGCCATTACTATTTGGCAACTGTGATCATGATGATAGCTAACATTTTAAGCACTGTTTTAAGACTCTTTATACATATGAGTTTATATGATCCTCAGATCATATAAAAACACTTGTCATTCAAACTGAACTCATTTTTTTTCTGAGAGAATAGAGAGAGAAAGAGAGAGAGAGAGAGAGAGAGAGAAAGGGGGGCAGAGAAGCAGGAAACATCAACTCATAGTAGCTGTTTCTTATATGTGCCTTGACTGGGTAAGCCTGGGGTTTTGAACTGGCAACCTCATTGCTCCAGGTGGATGCTTTATCCACTGTGCCACCATAGATCAGGCAAACTGAACTCATTTTAATTTCGGCAAATATTTATGCAGCACCTTAAATATGCCAAGGTTCTATCTTATGCATATAAGATGTTTCCGTGAGCAAAACAGACAGAGACCCCTCATGTTTACAGCCAAACAATACACAAGTTAAGTCACACGTTATAGAGTCCAGTAGAAGGGGGTGTTTGCGACGGAATACACCAAAGACAGAGCTCGACCAGGGGAACTGACATGTCTGGGGTTGGGGACAGGCTGCAATTTTAAATGAGGTGGTCAGAGTAGAACTCAATGAGAAGACACTTAAGCAAAGACTTGGAGGAGGGGAGAGAGTTGCCTTCGCGGCTGTTTGAGGGCAGAGTGCTCTAGGAAGAGGGAACTGCAGTGGCTGGGCCCTAAGGTAGGGTCATGTTTGGGGTGTCAAAGAGACATCAAAGAGAGCAGTGCGGCTGGAGCATCATGAGCAAAAGGGAGAGAAACGGGTAGTCAAAGAGGGAAGGGGGGGTGGGGGAGAGATCACCTTGTGGGCCCTTTGAAGACCTTTGCTTTCGACCTCAAATGAAAGGGGGAGCCATTCGAGGGTCTTGAGCAGAGGAGAAACATGACCTCAACGAGGTTTCAAAGGACTGCTCCGGCTTCTGAGTCGAGAACAGAGGGCAGAAATAGAGAGTTTACCGTTGTAATCCCGGTGAGCGATGGCGTTAGCTATGGCCAGGCTAGCGGCTAGCAGCGTGGGGGTGGTGAGAACTGGGCGGAAGTCAGAGCCGCATGCATTCTGAAAACAGGGCCAAAACGATTTCCCGGTGGTTTCAATGAAAACTATGAGAAAGAAAGAATTTAAGAAGGTCACCAGTGCCTTTGTCTCAAGCAATCAGGAGAGTACGTTGCTATGAACGAAGGGAGTTAAGGCTGAGGGATGGGCAACTTAGTAGAGAAAGTGAATTTGGCTGAGTTGATTTTCAGATGGCTATAAAAAAAAAATGCAAGTGAAGAGGTTGATTTGCTCGTTGGATATTAACGTTTGGATTTTACACGGGAAGCCTGGGCTAGAGATGCAAATGCAGCATTCCTGGGGACATGGACGGTATGTGAAGCCATGAGACTGTACGTGGTCCCCAAGCCAGTGAGGGTAATACCCTGAAGGGAGAGAGAGATTGATGGTGCAGGAGAGGAAAGGGACTGAGGCAATGCCTTACAGAGCAGGAGGAGCAGGCTCTAATATGAAGTGAAGGGACTGGCTTTAGGTAAGAGTTTGAGTAATTTGTCTACGGGAACAAGACAGAAGACTGTAAAAGATGCTGATTGATGGGTGGATGTGGTTGTCAGGAGACTTTGGGAGCTCACTTCTGATTGCATCACTTTTCTTGGTGAAGCAGGAATTCAGGTCCTCAGCTAAGACTGGGGGGGGGGGGGGGGGTAAGGCCTGGATGGTTTGAGATAAAAAAAAGAAAATGTCACAGCTATTTTGGAGAATGAGATGGAAAATGAACTATGTAAATACAATATGATTTCCAGACAGCATAAAAGGCCTATTTGAAACTCAAGGTTATGATATGAGTACAATTACTATTTTTCTATGACAGTGAGGAAACCTAGGCTCAGAGAGGTTAGGTTTACTTTCCAAAGGTTGCACAGCTAGTAGGTGGCAGAGTCAGAATTTGAATACAGTCAGCTTGACACTGGAATCCATCCTCTTAAATGCCATGAGACATGCTGTATAGTTAACTAGTGAGCAACTGGTTCTGCTTCTTATAATGACTACTCACATATCAGCATTCTATATATAGAATGTAACAAATCTACAGTTCAGTTCTATCACAGGTAACAGCCTTAATTAAAAAGACAAAAACAAGGGCTATCTTAAAATTGTCATATAAGAAAGGCAGCCAAGTAATTTCTGGATTAGTGTTTCTGGAAGGGAATGTTATTATGGAGAGGTTTCAAAGGCATTTAAATAGGAGGAGATGCTGACCTGGGCAGTTGGGAGAGACCGATATAGACATTATTAGGCAGCAGGGATTGTTCAGCAGAACAAAAAGGTGGAGATGGCTGACCGGGGCCGTGCCAGGCTCGAGCCCCAAACCAATTATATACCTGAAACGAAGATTCCCGTTAGAAAGGCAAAGATCTCTTGAGGGTTTGAAAAAGCCATGCAATTTGTAAGTTTCCCAACAAATACTTGTGGTTGGAAGAAAAGCTATTTGGTGTATTTGACCAAATATTATGATAATTCCTCTTTTCTATTAATCGGTAGCTTTAAAACAGCTTGTGGAGTCTGAGCATGTTGGCGTGTTTCTGCCACAGGGAAAGATCCCAGTTGATGACTGGATGTTTAGCCTTCACAAGGGATGGAGCTCAGTTCAAATCTACACCTGGTTGTCCGATGTTTTCTGTGCCCACCACAGGGTTATGGAGAGGAATAAAAGGCAGGCCTCCTGGCTGGTTGGCTCAGCGGTAGAGTGTTGGCCCGGCTTGTGGGTGTCCCAGGTTTGATTCCCGGCCAGGGCACACAGGAGAAGTGCCCATCTGCTCCTCCACCCTTCCCCCTCTCCTTCCTCTCTGTCTCTCTTCCCCTCCCACAGCCAACAATACATCGGAGCAAAGTTGGCCCAGCGCTGGGGATGGCTCCATGGCCTCCACCTCAGGCACTAGAATGGCTCCGGCAGCAACGGAACAATGCCCCAGATGGGCAGAGCATTGCTCCCTGGTGGGCATGCCGGGTGGATCCCAGTTGGGTGCATGTAGGAGTCTGACTGCCTCCTGCTTCTAACTTTGGAAAACTACAAAAAAAAAAAAAAAAAGAAGAAGAAGAAGAAGATGCAGGCCTGACCTCATGAAGATCGTAATAAAGGAATAATAGGGACAAGTGAGCAAACATTGTGTGGTGTGAGAGTGCACAGACAGGAAAATACACAAAAGGTGGCACCTCAGAAGCCATACAGAATGAGCATATCTTCATCTCTGGAAGCTTCCAGAAACACAGAGAAATGTTAATAGGGTTAAAATCATAGTAAACTTCTTTTTCAAAAAGTGCTTCACCCACCGGTAGCATTGACACCACTTTGGCAGTGTTGTGTGCATATTGCCATTTGAAAAGCTCTGGTTTGGAAAACTTAAAAGGCTGCCCCAACTTCTGGAACAAGGTAAGCAGATTTCCAGCCGTAGAAACACACCGTTGGAAGTTCTGATCACATCTGAGCTGAACTACTAAGGGGAGATAAATAACCTGAGATGCAGAGATACCTCTCAATTACCAAACGTGAGGTACTTATGCCACCATCCCTAAAAATTCCCCCACAGAACCTTGTAAGTGAAGGGAATCATTTTCCAAGAAGTCATCACATAGCCCAAGATCACCCAATTGAGCCACTAGGAAGCCGGTGTGTCAGTTGGGATGTAACAGCAACAATCGCAAACGACACAATTATTTACAGCCCTTGAAATCAGAATGTTAGAGTGTGAAAATTATTGCCCACTGACTTGCAGTCTCAGTCAAGGCATAAAGTTACGACGCCATTGACTTTCTCTGAAGTATATGCCTCGTTCCGGACTTCCGCTGCAGATTCTCATGGGTGCTTTCTCATTCGTTACCTGGACACTGGGCAGGGGTCAGAGAGCTGGTTCAAGACTGTCAGCTGACCTCAGCAGGCTCCGAGGAGGCAGGAGGGGCCAAAAAGGTCTATCTGTCTAAGTTGGTCTCTTCCTACCTTCCAGGTCACTATCTCCTACTATTTAAATGCTTTAGAAAACCTCTCAATAATGAATTCCCTTCCTATAACACTAATCTGGAACTTACTTGGTTGCCTTTCTTTTTTGTTGTTGTTGTTTTCTTTGTTTGGTTTTTTTACAGAGACAGAGAGAGAGTCAGAGAGGGGGATAGACAGGGACAGACAGGAACGGAGAGATGAGGAGCATCAATCATTAGTTTTTGTTGCGCATTGCGACACCTTAGTTGTTCATTGCTTTCTCATATGTGCCTTAACTGTGGGCCTTCAGCAGACCGAGTAACCCCTTGCTCGAGCCAGC
This sequence comes from Saccopteryx bilineata, assembly GCF_036850765.1. Classification (NCBI taxonomy): domain Eukaryota; kingdom Metazoa; phylum Chordata; class Mammalia; order Chiroptera; family Emballonuridae; genus Saccopteryx; species Saccopteryx bilineata. Next base: position 21,014,201 of record NC_089498.1, read on the forward strand.
GACCTTGGGTACAAGCTGGTGAGCTTTTGCTCAAACCAGATGAGCCCACGCTCAAGCTGGCGACCTCAGGGTCTCAAATCTGGGTCCTTTCGCATCCCAGTTTGACACTGTATCCACTGCGCCACCGCCTGATCAGGCTTGGCTGCCTTTCTTATCTGACAATTTTTATAAAGGACTTGTTTTGTCTTTTTAATTAAGGCTGTTACCTTTGATGGCTCTGGCGGGCACCATGCTGTTCCCCTCAGTGGGAGGCTGGCTGAACACAGCAGATGAGTGGGACCTGCTGAATCGGCTCCTCTAGAAAGACCAGAATATTTTTTATTTATCCTGCTCCTTGGCACCAAACTCCCTGATTTATTTTTCTTTCTCATATAGGCCTTTTTATGAGCTTACTTGAAATAAATAGCCAATCTTTCTCTTAGCAGCCACTCTGTCCAGTGGGCAAAATTGTCATCTACATGCAGGTGGTCTAAACAGCAGTGTGAAATACGGAACCCACCCATGTTCAGGCAGTGTAGACCGCTAAGATATTTTACTCTATTTTGAAGTAGAGGAAAAGCTACTCACGCTGCCACCTCATCACAAGTATTGTTTTTCCTACAACGCCTTTGTGCTCCGTGACCTCTTCCTTGGTGTGCTCATATTTTATTCTTTGCTGTCCTCAAGGAAACCCGAGCTTATTAATTGTTAAACATGTTAAGGAACTGGGGATTCATTACATGCTGTTCCCAATTCCGAAGGCTGGACAGCCAGATGCCTATCTTATATCCAGGAGGTTGACGTTCAGTAATGCATCATTATAATGTAGCTGGTGTAATGAAGCCGAGGTCCTGGGTGTGATTCCCAGGGTGCCAGTTACCTTGGCTCTCTGGCTGCAGACCATAACTCTGTTCCGATGCTGCACTTCAGACCTGTGGTGTTGGTCAAAAGCGAGACTGAGTGAGAGGCTGGGATCACATCATCATCGATACTTCAGGAGCAAGAGCTCGCGGCACGCTCCCTAGTGCCGGCGTGCATGTCAGTCAGTGCCTTCCCTGAGCCACCCTGGCTAGAGCCGAGATCGGCCCCCTCCGCGTTCCCACCGCACCTCACGTTAGTTCTCCTTTAGATCCTAGTAATTAGTGTCCACGTACTGTCTCCCCTGCTGGATTGTAAACTCCTTGAAGACATAAACCATATTGAATACATTTTTATGTCCCCTACAGTGCTCTTGCCTGCTCAATAAATATTTGTTGAAAGAATGGCTAGAAGGATGGCTAGTTGGAGAAATGGATGGATGAGTAAGTGCGCAAGTTGTTTTTGCAAATTTGTTGGCGAGTAGCTCTATTGATATCCGTCAAGGACAGATAGCTCGGAGATGTAAAATATAGCGCAATAATCGTGCCTGATAATGATACTACATCTTCCACAGAACTGATAAATCTGATAAGGTGGTGTACATTGATTCCTCATAATATGCTGATAATGCACAGAATTTCCCTTCCCACCAACAGAATCAGACCCTTGCAGGTATTTAATTCATGCCGAAAGCCTCTCTGGGAGACTGCTGCCATTTTAGAGGAAAGGAAGCTGAAAGGCGGAACGGTTGAACTGTCCTGCACAACGACACACACGCATAGAAGGCTCGGCGGAATTCGTGAGTGCACTAGTTATCTGTTTGGAAGGAACTATTTCTCAGCTTAGGACAACAAACATTTATGATCTCAGTTTCGCCGAGATCTGGAATCTGGGCACCTGTGACACAAGTCTGTCATCAGGCTGCGGTCAGGGTGTCAGCTAGGGCTGCGGTCATCTCAAGGCTGAACTGGGGGGAATCCGTTCCAAGCCTCGTATGCCTGCTGGCTGCAGCCATCCACTCCTGGCCTTGGGCTCCCCAGGGCAGCTCACGTGTGGCAGCCTGTTTCCTCTAGACTAAAGGCTGCAGGGGAGAGTGAGACCCAGCAAGCAAGATGTCATGGAGTCATGGTCTTTTGCAGCCTAACCTCTGAAGTGACACCCCAGCACATTTGCTTATTCTAGCTGATAGACGTGAGTCACGAGGTCCCACCTACACTTGAGTGTGCGGGGGTGGAATGACATCGAGACCAAATGCCCGGAGATGCAGGGATCATTGGGGCCATCGCAGACACTGTTGACCACAGTGGGCCCCCCATACTCACAGAAGGACCACCTGTGAGCTGCCTCTAGCCTGTTCTGCACGTTTGGTGTTGAGTCGGCCGGTAGAGCCAATAGGACGTCCCAGAGGCAACCTGCCTCGAGAGTGAAATCTCTTTTCTCCACCTTGACAGAACACATAGGTAGATGCGGCATCTCGCTGAGAAGTCCTACCAACAACCCCTCACATCCTGACTGGCATCTAAGCCTCTTAACCTTCGCCACCTGAGCTCACTTTAACGGGTGGCAGTGGGTTTCTGGAAAATTCAAACAAACGCAAGGCTCTGCTTGTGCAGCCCCAGTGAACCCCTGAGGCTGAGGTTGAGGCTGTGGTCCCCCGAGACAGCTTGCTCGCTTTCCCAATGGGACCGGCGATCGAAACGGGGAGTGTGTGGGTGGAGGAAGGAAAAAACCTCCCCTGATGGTTGGCGGAGACGAAACCCTGTTCTGAACCAGTTGTCTCTTGTGTTGGAAACGAATGGCTCGAACTGACGGAACTCCCGCAGGAACTTAATCCTCTGTGTCGTTTCCCGCGAGGCTTTCGGCACAGATAGAATCAGAGGGGTTCCTACCACATCCGGGAGCAGGAGCGGAGGGCGTGTCTCAACCCCTTCGCTTCGAACGGTCCTCTGCCCTGCCAGCGTCCACTGCTGTCCTCAAATCTCCTTAACTCCTTCAGCAAGATAATGACATTTGATTAAAGAGCAATTGCTAGATTATTAGCCACTGGGTTTAGAAAACAACTGAAGAATCATCCTTCTCCCACTTCCCTCGGCTCAGATCAACACCGTTGAAGCTGCTTCTGAGATGTGAAGTTCAGAGCAAGCAGTTCTCTCCAGCCTCACTCAGAATTAACCAATAAATTAGAATAACTAAGTGAGAAAGGGTTAGACAAAGGCAGTGTCAGAACTGGAGGCCAGGGCCTGGGTCGTTTAGAATATGAAACGAAGCATGGTTTATGTTTTATATTTTATAGGTTTTTAAAACAAAGCTAAAGTATAGCATTAAGGATCAAGGTCAGGGTGTTATCTTTTGTGGGGTGAACAGGGTGGGGGTGGCGAGGTCACAGCTTATGCCAAAGACTTGGCCCCTCCTTCCTCTGTAACATTTATTTTCCTGAGCTTCTGTCTAATTAATATAAGGCCTTGCTTGAGCACACTGGCCCTCATTGGACCTGTCACTCGTTAATCAAGTGACCCTTCTAGCCTTGGGTAATGACCTTGAAAGAATATATCAGCCCATGATGGCGGAAGTGAGGAATTAAATTGTTTCTCTGAGTGCTTATGGTCATTGCTGACAATTTATATCTCACAGCTGCCCTGGGCCGGCCATACCGGCCATCGTGCGGCAATCATTTTCCTGGCCGGGGATGGATGGTGAGCCGGACAGGGACCAAGCTGGCCTCCTGCACATCTCCATCTTTATGTTATTTCCCCTCCCCCCCCCCACCTTCTTTTAATCACGTCTTTGTTTGAGAAGCAGGGATTGTACAAAGTTAAAAGCTTTGTCATGAAGGCCACCAAAGAGCCAAAAGCTTGGGGTAAAGCGCGCGTCCGGCTGGACCCTGCTTTGTCTCCGAGTTTGCTGCTTTCGTCTCCGCCGATGTCAGGCTTGAAAGGGAAGTGTCTTGAGAATTAACGTTAGCTCAAAACTCATAAGGAAAAAATTACTGGAAATATTAAAAGGCTGCAAAGGGTGTATTGTGTACAAGTGATTAAAGCCTGAACCCTTTCTGGGTCTTTTCGAAGAGGTCAGAGAAATATTGGCTGCTGGTCCTGAGGGGGAATAGGCAAGCATAGGGACTCACACACACCCTTTTCCCTCGTATAGGGGCACATTTAGACTTAGTGGTGTCTTGAGGTACACTGGTGCTAAAACCATGCACACGCACCAGGATAAATGTTATCTCTGCCTGAAATTCAGCACCGTTATCTCCACTCGGAACCTAGGCACCCCCTTCTCGTCTTCTGTTTGCTCTTCTTGAAACTAAATGGATTTTAAGAGCTCTTGTCTTGGGAGAAAGTCTTTTTCGTTGTTTTGCTGTACCACGGTTGGATTTGCAGAAGAATTAAGAGCGTCTTCCCATTAGCTAAGATGCAGCAGATTGATAGCGTACCTTTGCGTAGCTCAAACTACCATTACTGGATTTCGTCTGTGTCGTTTCAGAACTACAAGGGCATAGCTTTGATTTGTCCTGGGTTCTTCTCTCTTGCATATAGACTTTCCTGAGTTGTTACTAAATACAGAGTGGGGCAAAAGTAGGTCGTCTGTTATTCGTATGGAAAATAACACAATTATTAATAAATAGTAACATAAGAACAAACTCTGTGTTTTTGCATACTCACAACTATACACCTACTTTGCCCCTCCCTGTATATGTGCTGAAACTTCGAAGGAGAGAAATCACCAACAGGACCCTCCAGAGGCAGGAAGAGAGATAAGTGTTGATAAAACCCAGGTTGTTTTTCCTCCGTCTTGCTGACTCCTAGTTTGGCACCGTCTGTTTATTGTTATTGAACAACACCTTCCACACACAGGGGAAATTCTTTTTCCTGAGGTCTGTATAGCATGAGGGCTTCTGTAGGTCACAGTACCCCCCTCCATCCTAGGGACCGTTTTTATGTGACCACATTGCGTCGAATGGTTGGTGGAAGGGAGGGGGGCCAGCTGGCCCTCCATGGAGATAGGGCAAATATTTATTCTGCCCTCAGCCCTTCAGGGGAAAGACGTTGTACAAATGTGGAAAACCAAGACTTCTGACAACACAAGTGTAAATGAAGGCATGTTAATAGAACGCATGCTGATCCTAATAAGAGTCACATCGAGATGTTCGCCCTTGAAGGGGTGATCTCATGGAAGGCAAGGGTCACATTGTTTATTATTAGGTTCTTCACCACACCAAATATAGTGGCTTACATATAATAGGCACTAAGGGGGGGGGGATTTGTTGAGTGATGGCATTAATTAATTAAATCATTTCATGATCTTTACACCTGAGGCAAGCTATTCCTTCAGCTCTTTGGAAAATGAACCAAAATGAATGGCCATAGAAATGACTCTTTCTTTTTTGTCTTTCTGGTCCCACTGTATAAATATATTCTAATGGGAAAGGCACAACTGAAATTCAGAGGTCTCTCTTCCAGCTCCGATCACTCATTTGAGTGTCAACTGTCTAAGTCATCCCTTCGCTGGGAGCATCAGAGTCTATAAATTTTAAATGAAGGGGTTGGACTTGCTCATTTCTGTGGTTCCTCCCAGCATGACATTTCTGGGCTGGAGGACTGCCTGTCACTTTCTGGGAGAGCAAGCCAAGACATAGGAAGAGAATGCATTCATGTATTAAAAAAAAAAAAATGGTTAGGATTGCTTGTGTGCCTAGCGCATAGTAGGTGCCCATAAAGGTGGCTGGAATTGGTTTTGTAGAAGGGATTAGATGACAGACAAGAAATCACTTCATTGAAATCCATGTTCCTACTCAGTCTCCTGCCCTTCCCCCACTCACACATCCACATCCACATCGACTATTTCCCATGTCTCCTGGCGCAATACCAGGGTGTCATTTCTTTCTATCTGTAATTGTAGTGATAAAGCCACTATTTACCTGAAGAGTTTACAAACTGAAATGCTAGAGGGTTTTGAAAGTTCCACTTGCTTTTTTTTTACGCATGTTCTCAAAATCGATTGATCGCTTCCTTTGCACTGTCAGCGAGTTGGCTGGACTTTTATTTAACCATCCATTCTTCTGTATTTTCAGTGACAGAAGTATTAATCGCTACATCTAAATAGTATAGGTTCAGTTAGTGGTTTCTTTGGATGAAGGATAGTGTTTCTTTGAGACAGTAATGTCTTCCTTGTGCGGGCCAGGAATGAGGTAAGGCGAAAGTCAAGGAGAGGAAATTTCAGAAAGAGGTGAAAGAGAGAAAACTTTATTCATCTCCTTCCTTATATCCTTTGCCATCCCTTCCTTCAGAATATGCACACGAAAGAAGACTGAGCTTTCTCTCCCCACCGCCCCCTACAGTGAGATGTGCTCAGCACCCGGAGTGGCCATTTGCAAGGCTAACTGTGCCATCTGGGCATAAGGAAATGCCGCAGGAGTGGACCATACTCCCGAGTGTGTCAGTGAGCTCTGCCCGTGGGACAGGGCCACTGTATCCCCGGGGGAGACAGCACACACCCACCCCTGAAGGGGCACCTCAGACGCTGGTAGCTGTGTGCATATCCAGCAAGGGCACGTGTGGTCATGAGTTTGAAAACCACTTCATGTTCGGGCTTCGGTCTGAGTGGTAAGAGGTCCCCTTTTACCAGGCACGCGCTGTGTCGAGAAGTTTTCAACTACACTGCTCACAAAAATCAGGGGATGTTTCCAAATGAATATGAAGCAATAAAACTATCCCCTGATTTTTGTGAGCCGTATAAATAGTTTTCATTTATTTTTTGCCCTTGTAGCCTTAAATTTTTTTAAATTACAAATAATCTCAAATTATTTAATAGGAAGTCATATATATTTGTTAGGCTCAGAGGCTAGTCTTCATTGATTAAATAATACTAAATTCTTCTTTCTGTATTTATGAAACATAGACATAGGAACCTCAGTGAATTGCTAGATAACCAAGACTGTCATAGAAATGCGCTATATTTCCAGGCAAAGGGAAAGGTCCTTGGCGTTTTCATCAAGGCTTGCAAAATCTTTTTCATTATAGAAAAATACTGGCTTTGCAAACTCGGGATTCTAAGGACCCAGGGCTGGAAACCACTGCTTTTACTGGTGGAATGTTAGGCACTATAATAAGTGAAAAGAGAAATCAGCCCGTTTGCGAGTCTGCCATTTTGAGCAGGGTTCCACCTAACAGACCTAATTCTTGCAGTTTCCCCAGTTTTCGCAGACTTCCACCTTTGTCGACTTTCACTACGTTTTCTAACAGTGGCTTCCCCAAGAGTCACCAGGCAGGGGAGGGGGGGGTGATAGATTGGGGATACAACAAGTATGGGGTTCAGTATGAGCCAGAGCTATCTCCCCTCCCCAACTTGTCTGTAGGGTCTAGCTTATTAATTTACCGTTAAGTAAAAGTCATGGAGCTTGGTTATGCACCAAACCTTTTCTCTAAACGTTTTACACCCTTTTACGGTAGATATCATTTTCAATACTGTATTGACGAGATTCCTCAACTAGAAAGTGGCAGAGCCATTTTGACATCTGCTCTCTCATCTGCGCTATGGTATGCAACCAGCCCAGCGACCAGGAGACCTAGGTGAAGATGGCTAATTGAGGGCTAAGATCTCATAACTGCTTTGAAAAGCAGGGAGATCTTTGGGATTTGTTTGTTTTGTTTTGTTTTTTTACGTTATGATATTCAAAAGTGCTATATATAGTCATCTAAAATTCTTAAGGGCCAAAATATTATTTTGTGTTATTCTTCATAAAATATATTTTGTATAGATATGTGGTAATTTATGATAGTTTTACTGGTCCCTCTATCCCTAATTGAAAGTTTATATCTCCCTTCTCTTCAGGTGTATTAGTTTCTGCCAACCTATTATCAGTGTCACTCTGGTGTGTAGTTGTCACTGTCTCCACAGTCCTGCCCATTCCAGAATGTCACATAGTTAGGACCATGCACTATATAGACTTTTCAGATGGACTTCTTTCACTTAGCAATATGCATTTAAGATTTCTCCATGTCTTTTCATGGGTTTAATTATTCATTTCTTTTTAGTGCTGAATAATGTTCCATTGTCTGGATGTGCTACAGTTTATTTATCTGTTTGGCTACTGAAGGACATCTTGGTTACTTCCAAATTTGGGCTACTAGGAATAAAGCTGCTGCAAACATTTGTGTTCAAGTTTTGGTGTGAACATGAGTTTTCAAGTCCTTCGGGTAAATACCAAAGAACAAGATTGCTAAATAGTATGGTAAGAATATGTTTAGTTTTATAAGAAACTACCAAGTTGTCTTCTAAAGTGGCTGGGCCATTGTGCCTTCCCAGCAGCAAGGAACGAGAGTTCCTGTTGCTCCATGACCTTGTCAGCACCTTTTGTTGTCAGTGTTCTGAACTTTAGCCCTTCTAATAGGTGTTTAGTGGTATCTCATGGCTTTAGTTTGCATTTCCCTGATGATAAGTGAAGTGGAGTGCCTATTCATATGCTAATTTACCACCAGTATATCTTCTTTACTGAGGTGTCTGTTTAGATCTTTGGCCCATTGTTTTAATTGGATTGTCTGTTTTCTTATTCTTTTTTTTTTTTTTTTTTTTTTTTTTTTACAGAGATAGAGGGAGAGTCAGAGAGAGGGCTAGATAGGGACAGACAGGAACCAGGAATGGTGAGAGAGATGAGAAGCATCAATCATCAGTTTTTGTTGTGACACCTTGTTCATTGATTGCTTTCTCATATGTGCCTTGACGGCAGGCCTTCAGCAGACCAAGTAACCCCTTGCTCAAGCCAGCGACCTTGGGCCCAAGCTGGTGAGCTTTGCTCAAACCTGATGAGCCTGTGCTCAAGCTGGCAACCTCAGGGTCTCAAACCTGCGTCTTCCACATCCCAGTCCGACGCTCTATCCACTGCACCACCACCCGGTCAGGCTCTTATTCTTGAGTATTAAGAGTTCTTTTATATTTTGGTACCCGTCCTTTATCAGGTATATCTTTTGCCAGGATTTTCTCTCAGTCTGTGGCTTGCCTTCTATAAAGCAACACTTTTAAAAAGGGTTCATTATCTAAAAGAAAACTTTGCCACTCCATCCCAGACTTGAGTTTTAAAAAGTGATCAACATGAAATTAAATCAAGTATACAATGAGGCCATGTAAAGCAACCCCAAAGGGCAGCAGTTTCCATCATTTCTTTTGTCTTTAAACATGTAATTTGCCTTGCACCTAAAATACCATAATTTTAGTTTCTAAACTGCTAATGAGCCTACTTCTTTCCCTAGAAATCTTTGTTTTGAAAATGAAATATCCGCCTGACCAGGCGGTGGCGCAGTGGATAGAGCATCAGACTGGGACGCAGAGGATCCAGGTTCGAGACCCCGAGGTGGCCAGCTTGAGAGCAGGCTCATCTGGTTTGAGCAAAGCTCACCAGCTTGGACCCAAGGTCGCTGGCTCGAGCAAGGGGTTACTCGGTCTGCTGTAGCCCCACGGTCAAGGCATAGATGAGAAATCAATCAACGAACAACTAAGGAACTGCAATGAAGAATTGATGTTTCTCATCTCTCTCCCTTCCTGTCTGTCTATCCCTATCTGTCTCTCTCTCTGACTCTCTCTGTCTCTGCCAAAAAAAAAAAAAAAGAAAATGAAATATCCTTAATCCCTAGTAGTATGTGAGCAATGCCACTTAACTCTCTGAGTATGTTTATTTCTCACATCATTGGTTAGCAGCTAGTCCCTGCTAGTTCAGGAAGCGGACCCAGGGATGGTACGACCACCAGCAGAGAGGTGCTGGGTCTGCCTTCTGAGCCCCTCAAGCACTGGACTCCCAGGGAAGAGAGACTCTAGTGAAGTAAGAACAGAATGACCAGACAGGTGACATGTGGCCAGGAAGAACCAGGAGCAGAGAAAGGTGGTTTCCTCTGGAAGATTGAAAAGGTAAAGGAAAGAAATTCCAGTTAATTAAGGTAGAAGCTTAAAGGCACACGAGCATGAATAATAGGCGTAAGCAGTGGTGGGATTCAAATAATTTAACAACTGGTTCTGAGCCCTAATAACCATTTTAAGTATTAAAAAATATATACCAAAAGGTAGTTTATTATTTTATGCATTTAATACTTAAATAAGAACAATAAAAGAAGTACACAAAATTAGATTATGATATAAGAAAGCTTTAAAATATTAATAAAAAATATTAAATAACACCTCACCCCCCCCCAAAATAAAAGTTATCACCCCCTGGTTGTCTGGCACTTTTTCTCTATGTTATATGTTTGTTTACTGAAGTAACAAATGCAAGGGAATTAAAATGTAGTATTTTGTCAAAGGTATAATGAGCTTTATGAAATGAATAAATATATAAATATTACAAGCATAGTTCATCAAATTTTTTTCACCTATAGATGGAATGAACATTACTACGGGTACTTAGTATACGCTGTTGGGCAGATGAACGTTAAAAAAGAGTAAGGAATGGCCCTGGCCGGTTGGCTCAGCGGTAGAGCGTCGACCTAGCGTGCGGAGGACCTGGGTTCGATTCCCGGCCAGGGCACACAGGAGAAGCGCACATTTGCTTCTCCACCCCTCCGCCGCGCTTTCCTCTCTGTCTCTCTTCCCCTCCCGCAGCCAAGGCTCCATTGGAGCAAAGATGGCCCGGGCGCTGGGGATGGCTCTGTGGCCTCTGCCTCAGGCGCTAGAGTGGCTCTGGTCGCAACATGGCGATGCCCAGGATGGGCAGAGCATCGCCCCCTGGTGGGCGTGCCGGGTGGATCCCGGTCGGGCGCATGCGGGAGTCTGTCTGACTGTCTCTCCCTGTTTCCAGCTTCAGAAAAATGAAAAAAAAAAAAAAAAAAGAGTAAGGAATGTAAATTTGTGATTTCCACATTGGGCAGCTGCCCAGGCGCCCACCTTAGAGAGAAACCTGATGACAAGTGCCATTTTAACACCCGGTTCACCAAACGCAACTAAAAATTAGGTATCGGTTCTGCTGACCCAGTGTGAACTGACTGAATCTCACCACTGGGCCTAAAACAGAAAGGTGTTAAAAAAGAAGGGAAGAGCCTGACCAGGCGGTGGCGCAGTGGATAGAGCATCGGACTGGGATGCAGAGGACCCAGGTTCGAGACCCTGAGGTCTCCAGCTTGAGTGCGGGCTCATCTGGTTTGAGAAAAAGCTCACCAGCTTGAGCCCAAGGTCGCTGGCTGGAACAAGAGGTTACTCGGTCTGCTGAAGGCCCGCAGTCAAGGCACATATGAGAAAACAATCAATGAATAACTAAGGTGTTGCAACGAAAAACTAATGATTGTTGCTTCTCACCTCTCTGTTCCTGTCTGTCTGTCCCTGTCTATCCCTCTCTCTGACTCTCTTTCTCTGTAAAAACAAAAACAAAAAACAACAAAAAAGAAGGGAAGATTATTAAAAAGAAAGTCAAGTGATGATTTCAAGACAAATAAGATTTTAGAGAAATGTAGACAAAAAGGATTTTTTAAAAAGAGAAAGTTCCTAGAAACTCTTAAAAAGAGACTGATTAAATGTTGAACCGTTTAATGTGAGATAATTGAAGAGGGACAGAACTGGGTCTATAGTCCTGAGAATAATAACCAGTAATGGAGAAAATGTCTTCTTTCCAATGAAAACCTCTGTCATCTTATTTACTAATGGCTTGACCATCACAATTACTCAGAGATACTAGAAAAGACTTCTAGACTTGAGGTCAAAAAGGATAAATCATTTTGAATCCTCTGGAATTCAGCATATTGCCTCTTTTTTTCTAAGAAATTGATGGATTTGGAAATGCTTCCTTAAATGAAACTTGGGGAAAGTCACATTTTCCATTAGAAGACAATGAGCACCACTTAATATCTCTAAGATGTCCCTGGACTTGACCAAATCGCCTTGCTTTTGCTGTGTGGCCTCTTTCGTGCCCCAAGTCTCAGTGCTGTTTGCTCTGTGGCGTAATGGCCCTTGTTTTGTTTAGCTAGGAAGGCATGGTAACCTCTCAATGTCAAACTGGTCACCAAGTACCCATCCTCTGCTTTTCAAAGGCCTCTTTGGACTCAGAGAAGAAGCCAGGCAATAGAGTAGAATGGAGGGGGAAAACCCACCAGCTTACGGGTAATTTAGGTTAGATAGATGGAACTTTTTTCCACATAGAAATATCTATTTAAACACTCAAGTTTGTTGTTGGAGAGATTTACTGCATTTCTCCCCATGGAGCTCTGTAAAATTCTTGTGCCTGGGAGGTGGTTGATATGTCTTGCTCAGGGCAGGATCTCCCAGTGGCCAGCTCCAAAGCTAACACCTCCCTCTGCTGAGACCCGACCTGGCAGACCTCCCCTTACTCTCCGGATGGGGAATTAACAGTCATTTCTCCTTGCCGAAGGTTAGGGACCGATGGATAAGGTGACTTCTGAGAATATATCGTTTGGCAAAAGCTAGTTGAATGAGGCAATCAAAAAAGAAACTCATGACAAGGCATAACAAGTAAATCGTAGAAATATATTTCTTTATTCCGGAAAATAAGATCTAACTACATACCAAAGAAGATAATCTTTCTAAGCAATGTATGCTGACTCTTAGATCAGTACTTTAAATGGTCAATAAAAGAAGATGATCTCAGTGACTAGAAACTGTACAGCAGACACTGGAAGTGGCCTTCCCACTATCCAACAGTGGCAGCCACGTGTGGCTTTTAAGCACATGAAATGTCACTAGTCCTAATTGAGATGTGCTTTAAGTACGAAATGCATACTGACTATCAACAATTTAATACCAAAGTATAAATGATCTCAATAATTTGCTTATATTAATTAAAAGTTGCAATGATATTTTGGATAATAGATTGAGTTCAATAAATATATAATACTGAATAATTTTTAAAAATGCATTACTGAAGTTAATTTTACCTGTTTCTTTTTACCTTTTTAAATGTGGCTAGTAAAAAACTTAAAATTACACATGCAGGTTGCTTGTGGTACTCACATTGTATTTCTATCGGACAGCACTGCTTAGATCGGAACTATTTCAGGATCTACATCCCAGTACATGAGGGCTGCTTCTGGAGTTGTGGCGGATAGAAATAATTGAGAATTAACATTCTTTCAATACTTTATAGATAATAACTTTTAGGAGTTGTTGTATAAATACCCCAGCTCCTCACCTCACAGGTAAGATGGCTCTCAGGTGTATGTTTGGCACCGTTTCCAATATTTTTCCCACAATTGCCCACCGTGGTCCCACTCCTCGCTCCTTCCAAATGAACTATATGCCCTCAGATTTCTTGCCTCACATCCTGAGACTACTAACCCAGGCTCAGGCAGTCAGAGAAGGCTAGGTAGGGTTGGAGGTGGCATTTGAAAGGTGGACGGAAAGGAACATTCACCTATAATTTGTTCACCCATGAATTTTATTGGTAAATATGGAGAAAGACCTTGCAAAAGCAGAGCTACCCACGTTATTAGAGGACAGGAGAAGGGAGACTCAGGTGAACAAATATGCAGATGCCCAAGGATGGATGGTTTGGGATCTAAGAGACCGCAGGGAGCTTCCCGTAGGTGCTAGAAGGTGGAACAACATGATCAAGACGGAGCGTTAAGAGTGTTACTTTAATGGGAATATAGGGATGATTTGAAGGGTTGATACAAAAAAAAAAAAAAAAAAAGGCAGGCAAGGCAAGTTCAACCTGTTAAATTTGTGAGATGATAATGATCTTAACCGGGGTGCAAGCAAGCAGAACTTGAAAGGAATGATTACCCTAAATCATTGTACAGTTTATCAGACATTTTCATGTGCTCGATCTTGTTTTATCCACCATCAATCTGGTGAGGGAAACAAATGGAAAGAAAGCCCTGACATGTCGTGCTGAGAGACTGGACAGGAAAGCACCAGAGATGAGCCCCGAGGTGGGGAGGACACTGATGTCTGCATTCCAGCCATTTCTCCATCCACCCAAGTCATTCACCACATTGACTGCTGGGCACCTACTGTGTGCCAAACATTGCTCTGGGCATTGGGAAATAGTTGTGAGCAAATCAGACAAAGCTCCCTGCCCCATTGGCATTCCCATAATCAAAATCATGGGGAATAAAGAGGATATTGTTTTGGGGAGAAGATGATGATTTTATTTTTAGATATACTGGCTCCAAGCTGCAATTTTCAAATGAAAATTCCTAATGGTCTACAGGCACTTTGAACTGTCACTGCAGAGAAAGTGCTGAGCTGGAGCTATGTCTGAAAATTACCTGCGAAGAGGTGGCATTTGCAACTTCTAATCACAACCCTGTCACAGCTATGTGTCATGTGTAGAACATTCAAACAAGTAAATTTGCATACAGTGTACAGATGATAAACTTTGGCAGCTTACATATATTTTTGCGTGTGTGTGAATATGTGTATCTCTTGTGTACAATTACATAGACCTGTGTGTGTGCATATGCACACTCACTGGCATTTTCTTTTCTAAGCATGCATTCTGAGGCCGTCGGCCATGGTGGAGCGTGAGCCCGGATGACAAAGGAGGACGTGTGACTTTAACTTCCTTCCTACAGTCACAGATATAGGAGGTGGACTTCATGCTGTTATCTTTTCTAGCTGGGATTGTACTTTGTGTTAAGATCTTGTGTGACTTGTTTAACTCTTCAAAATGTGCTCATATAGGTCATGGCATTGTTTTCTTAAAAGAACCCATGGGCCGGTGTTTAATGATGATGGCCAAGAGTGAGCAACAGAGGTGTTGACATGTTCCCCTCTGCTTTCTGTCCTTGAATATACATTTATTTCACAGGGATTACTTAGTTCCATGTTCTATCCCACAAATGGCAAATGACCAATGGAAACAATGTGTTTGCGTTTGCACAGAGACTGTAATATTTTGACTGACTCTACATCATCTTCCAGATGGGCTTGTTTGACTGATTTCAGCCCATCAGCCCAGCCACACAATTATTTCGTTTGAACAGCTGGTCAGATGATCAAAATGATTAGACATAGATATTGCTCAAAGAAATGTCTCCCAAACAGAGTCCCAGATTTCTCCCTGACATATTTTTAAATGGTCCCAGTTCCCTCTTGCCATAAATCATTTCAAGGGATCATTTTCCAGCCCTTTCTCCATTACATACTTCCAAAAAAAAACCATATCCTCAGATTCTCATTTTTGTTCTCTATTTTCTCTTTCTTCCTTTCTCTCTTTCTCCTCCCCCCTCCCATCTCTCTCTCCTCTTTTCTCCCTTCCTTTCGCTTCTTCATCCTAGTTTCAGACCTATCTCGTTGTCTTCAGACCTCCACTCCATCTCCGTTCCCCGGGAACCCTTTTACATATTTGACTTGGTTATCATTAGCCAGTACATTCTGGTCCAATTTAGTCTGCTGTGTCCTGCACATCCCTGAGTGCACAGAATTGGTAATTGGCAGCCTGGGAAGCTTAACAAAAAGACGACAAGCCTTGCCGAGCCTCAATTGTGCTGCCCTTCTGCACACACAAATCCGATTCAGGTCAATGGAAGTTATGTAGATAAAGGTGTGGAGAGGGGGCCTGCGGAAAGCAGACGTCCTGGCCTGCGCGAGATTCAAAGACTTCTGGGAAGCCGCGTGGCAGAGCTTCTGAAGAGCATTTGGGATGCATGCCTTGCAGTGAAGGCACTATGGTTCTCTTTAGTTTTATTTACTTATTTCTCAAAGCATTCATCCTTCTTTATTTATCAGGGAAAAAGTAAATTGGAATAAAATTATCAAGAACGTGAAGATGACTAAGACCAATTCAATTGTCATTATATTTTGTCCATCCTCACATATGTGGGCAAGAGAGAGAACAGAAGGAGAAAGGACAGCAGGGCCAGCAATCCTTCTAAGGTAGATTAGGACATTGCAGTTTCTCTCATTCATTATTGTATTCATTCATTCACTCACTCACTCACCTATAACAATTTGATCAATCCCAGTGACCCACCACCACCAACCTTCCACCTCCCAACTTTCAGGCAGGGATAGGAGTGACATAAAGAACAAGGCAGAAGGGAGTCTCGGTTTTGATAACTAAGGCAGATAGATGTTTAGCTTCTTTGAGCGTTGGTTTGCCCCCTTGTAAAACAGGGATAATCATACCTATCCTACAGGGTTATTGATGATTAAACTAGATGATAGATGCAAAGTTTGTTTGCAACCAGCGGTTATTAGTAGCATTAGTGGAAGTCAAGAATGATAATAAAAATAAAATTCAGAATATTCAACTTCATTATATATAAAATGGTAATTTATAATAATAGTTGGACCTAATACATAGAGTTATTGTGAGGAATGTATTTGAACATAGGTCTGAAATGCTTAGCATTGCGTTTGGCATCAATACACCATCAGTAAATGGTAGCCAATGTTAGTAGTAGTAGTAGTAGTAGTAATAGTAGTAGTAGTAACAGTAGTAGTAGTAGTAATAGTAGTAGTAGTCATCACCTACCAAATACAGATGGATTCTTCATTATTGCTCAAATATCACTTCCTCTGCCAAACCTTCCCCTCCACTGTCAACCCCTCCTGCTGCTGCAGAATGAATCACTTGGCACAGCCATGCAGAGAGAGTGGCTGATATCCACAAGGAGAATCCTCCTGCTATTCATTGCCTCCCCTGATGTAGGCATACGGAAAAGGTGCACACACTGTGTGTTCACTCTTCTAAGTCTATCCCTAGGTCTCCTTCCTAGACATCCTTGTTTTCAATCTTCCACTCTTGCTCCTTTAAACTCATGACCATCCAGATATCTGCTTTGCTCGTGAGTATTTGTATAACTTATCTCACACCATTATTTTGAATTCTCCCCGAATCAATGACCAGCTTTACTACTCAGAGCTCTGTCTTATGGGAGAATGACCTATCATCACTGTCTTGTGGGCCACTCTCCAGTGAGGCTATCAGATCATTTATAGTCTACACCAACTTATCGTGCCAACATAGCTAATCCCAGGTGCTGTCGCTCTCCATCAGCTGGACATAGGGACATCCCCCTACTAGGAGGTATAGATTGAAGCAAGGTATCAGGGCAGCAGATTTAGTTGACATGGGGATCTTAGCCACCTGTTCAAGGATCTCTGAACCTTCCTAGGCCTGATCCGGAATAGCTCTACCGTTTCCATTGTAGGGTGGTACGTTGGTCTGCCAATCTGCCTATCCAACCTTATGACTCAACAGGTCTCCTAACAACCAGCTCATGAAGGGCAGCTTCAGTCACATAGTCACTGAGACTCTGCGATCAGACTCTCAGTCACTTCTAGGGCTCAATTACATACTAGAGACTGCTTTTCAAAGAGCTGGCCATTTATCTCACCCATCACAACAACATGATTTTTTTTTGCCATCACCACAAATCTCTGATGGCCAGCTCAGCCTGCTGCTCACGGTAGCAGTTATAACCATCCTGCCTTGAATTGTTCAGAACCACTACCACTATGGGACTGCTCCACTTCAGAATCCTCTCATCCTCACTGAAGTTAAGGAACCTTGTTCCGGGATGGCATTTCCTTCAGTCCACCCTGAGCTGCAGAGGACAGCCACCAATGAGTACCACAGAGATATCAGTGCTCGTCTAACTCCTGTGTTCTGTACTGATTTAGTGAAGGAAGTGTTCTCTGCGCCTTTGCAAGCAACATGGTCAGGGACTGTAGATTTCTACAGTCTTGGATAACAACCCTTTTCTCACATTTCTACCTCCTGACCCTGCTGACTCTTTTCTGAATGCAATGTCAAAGTAGTTCTTTTTACCTCCCTTATTTGCTATTGGCTATCCCTGAGGCCAAGCTTTTAGGAACTAGCCCAGGCTACGAAGACTGGCTGTAGGTATCTTAACCAGATCATAATAGGGTCTTCTTATTCCATTAAATTCTTCCCCTGCCTGCCTTACTTTTCAGCCCACCTGTTCCAACATCTTTAGATCCATTTCCACGGATGCTCCGTGTTCCACTGCGAATTTGCCACAGCCTACAGTTCTTTCCGGTATAAGCTGCTTCTTCATGGAGCAGGTGCTTGTCTTTCTGCTTTAGTCTTCCTGGCGCTAATCCTGGTCATCAGGCTATAGGCAATAAGGGCTGGGAACAGTCAATTCTGAGGACCATACTTTTTTTTTCTCCTTAAAAAGAACCTGTCTCAGGTGAGGTCTTTTCAGGTGAGTCTAGGTGAGGGGAGACTGTTCTCTTCCAGCAAAGGAAACGGGGCTGCCTCTGTAGACTCTAAGGGTTCAGGAGAATCCAGAGATCCAAGATTCTTAGGCTCATCCACCCAAATTATTTCACTTCCGTTTTCAAGGTCCTACTCTTTTTTTTTTTTTTTTTAATCCAAGTTCTGAGTCAGGTAGGCACAGGAAACCCATAGAGATGATGCTTTTTCACCTTTGTAGTTCTTCTATCCTTAAAATTATGGCCTTGACCTGATTTTCAGCTCTATAAACCGTGTGACTGTAGGAGATGAGGGTTGCCACAGAAACCCCTGGTTTTCATAGCTGCATTGGGTTGAGGGTTGTCTAATCTAATATGATTTTGTTAAAGGTTTCCAAAATGGATAACGAAAGTCATTCCAGTCTGTAATATTTCTAATTCTCACTTGCCGAGGCCGTACATGTGTACTCATGGTTCGCCTTCTGCTGGCCCTTCCCCCCGTCCGCCACAGCGGAGGACCTGAGCAATCGTGATGCTGCTGGCTGTTAGTGTTGTCACCTGTTACCAACTGCCTAGATCCGGGTTCCCCAGAAGGAAGAGCAGGGGGGCTTGTTTGGAAGTGACCTCTGAGAGTAGAAATGAGGGGACACAGAATAAGGAAAAGCCAATAAAGGGGAGCATTGTTGACTTGACCAGTGCTAGAATCAATTGGTGCTTAATCCCACCTCACAGTTCTTTGGAACTTTTGAGATGGGTCTCAGAGCTATCTACCTGGGTTGTAGAAAGTAGAAGCACGCCTGACCTGTGGTGGCGCAGTGGATAAAGCGTCGACCTGGAAATGCTGAGGTCGCCGGTTTGAAACCCTGGGCTTGCCTGGTCAAGGCACATATGAGAGTTGATGCTTCCTGCTCCTCTCCCCTTCTCTCTCTCTGTCTCTCTCCTCTCTCTCTCTTTGTCTCTCCCTCTCCTCTCTAAAAAATGAATAAATAAAAAATAATAAAAAAAATTTAAATTAAAAAAAAAAGAAAGTAGAAGCACTGTTCCATTAACTTTGACCCCCCCTAGCTGGCTGATTTTGCAGTAGCCATGCCTGAATGTTGAGCAGGTCCTGTTGGTATCTCATTTCCCAACATCAGACAAGCATAAGGCAAAAGCCAAATTATAATTCACCTCCCAAGGCAAAGCACTGTCTGGCACCTGCAAAGACCTGGTCAAAGGTTTTTGTGCCTAATAGGTTATCACGTTAATTGCTGGAATAGATGATGGCACAAAGGATGTGACATGGTACATGTGAGTTGTCCTATACAAGACCCCAGTGGGGTCTACTTGTAAGGACCTTTCTAAATCCTATGGTGTAGACCAGGGGTCTCCAAACTTTTTACACAGGGGGCCAGTTCACTGTCCCTCAGACCGTTGGAGGGCCGCCACATACAGTGCTCCTCTCACTGACCACCAATGAAAGAGGTGCCCCTTCCGGAAGTGCGGTGGGGGCCAGATAAATGGCATTAGGGGGCCACAGGCGGCCCGCGGGCCGTAGTTTTGGGACGCCTGGTGTAGACTGAGGGAGAAGTTGGCCAGGACCAGTGCACTGGGTACTGAATATCTTCCTGGGGGAAGAGGTGAAAGAAAAGATGAAATCTTCCTGATTTCTCTCCCTGATAAAGAGAAATCTGAACTGCTGCTTATGGCTGTTCAGATTGGCTGTTCCCAGATCTGTGGCCTGCCACTCCCATCACCGGGGTGCAAATCACTCCCCTTGGAGTCGCCCAGTACACCCTCTTCACATCAGTACGCGGTGGCCCTGACTGATCTTCCTAACTCTGCAGTAAATAGTCCAAAGTGAACAGAATGCAGTCCTACCCTTCAGATTCCATGGCTTAGTTGAGAGAAACAATTAGAATACCATACGATTGGTGTTATAATTGTGATCTGTGTGAAATGCGGTAGGGAGACAGAGCAGCAAGTGATGGTCTATGTGGGGTTTCCATTGGGAAAGTAATTCAACACAAATTTATTTATATTAAGCACTTACTGCTTAGATGCTGGGGATTCTGTGTCTGAGACAGACACAGCCCCTGTTCTCATGGAGCTTACACTCCAGTGGGAAGAAGTGGACAGCTACGGCAGAAGATGAATATCAGGTGATAATAAATGCTGTGAGAAGGTAGAACAGCGAGTGGCTAGATAGTGACTTCTGATTTGTTGATCAGGGATGTCTCCTCAAAAACAGTGACATTATAGCCAAGATCAGAATGACAAAAAGCAGCCAGTCACACCAAGCTCCTAGGAAAACAGCATTCTAGGGCGAGGGAACAGCTAGTAGAAAAGGCTTTTAAAGAAATGTGCTGCGCATATTTGAGGAAGGGAAAAAGCAACACTGTCTAGACCAGGCGTGGCCAACAGTTTTTGCCCCTTGGGCCAGATTAGAAAGAAAAACTTTTTTCACGGACCAGACGAAATATTAAAATTAAAAACTGTTAAATACAAAAACGATTCATTGACGTAAACAAAATTTGTTATGTAATTTGTTTATGAATAAATGTGAGTGAAAAAAATTTAATATACAATATTATTTTAATAAAAATATGTTTTAATAAAAATAGAATTACATACCATATAAATATCCAAACTGTATCGCAATCAATCGAAACGATATTTAATTAATAGAATGAGCTTGAAGGGGTTATATCGCAAATAAAACATTTATTTCGTTTTACAAACAGCCTGGACACGTTTTCAGTTATCAACTGCAGCTACTGTCTATGCTACAATGCCACTTGATTCAGCACACTTGACCACAAAAATAACGAGTTGTTTGACCTTGGGTGCGCACTGGCAAACTCCACCTAAAAGAATGTGGGTTTCACGTCGCCGCTAAACGTCAAACAGTTCATATCGAGTACAGACGAGTACAAAAGTTGTAGATCTATATAATGGAATTTTTAAAAAAAATAAAGAAGTATTGTAAATCCATTCGACCAATTATTGGAAGCTAACCCTAGATTAGTTACACGTGAAATTCTTTTCTGTGTATCACTATCTTCTTAAATATCACGATTTCCAATAATCAAAGACACTTCCACTTCTGAGTAGCTGAGATTTTAAAGTAGCGGAGAATATTAAAAATTTAATCGCGGTCCGCATAAACTTATTACGTGGGCCGTATGTGGCCCGCAGGCCGTATGTTGGCCATGCCTGGTCTAGACCAACATGGGAATAGAAAGAAATGAAGTGGGAGAGGCAGTCAGAACCCAGTTCACGCGGGACTGTGCAGAGTGACTTTTATTCTGAAGGCTCCCTAACAGGGAGGGCTGGTGGATTGGTGGGGAAGGCGAGCACAGTGAGCAAGAGAGGAGAGGCCGAAAGGCAGTGGGTTCTGCCATTTACACAAACGGAGGGGGGTCTGGATTTTCATGGATGTGTAGAAGTACTTCAGCTGGCGGATGAGGAAGGGAGTTTTTAAAAGAAGGAACATAACTGGCAAAGGCCAACTAGGAAAACAATCTTTTCTAGTAGCTACCATTACAACCAGCTTGTACCCTTGAGAATCAAGACCGAAGTCAAAGCAGTTATACCAGAGAAGACACTGAAAATGTCTAATCACCGTGACGATGTGAGCCTGTACTTATGAAACTGCATTTGGAATTTACTTGATCCACTGGCACTGATATTCTTCGTCTGTTATAAGAGTCTAAAAGGTGCCTTGAGTATTCATGTGTGAACCTTTGTACAATCAGTGCACAGCTGTCTTTTCACAAGATTTATTCAAAAGACATCACAGACCCTCAGCACAGATCTTATTTTGGTAGCCGCGTCAAAGACACAACAGCCTCCTTTGACAAAGGAGGAGAGAGAGACACACGCTGTTCTATTTTTGCCATTTGAGGCCTAAGTCTCACTAAGCCACAGTGTTCATTCATGTCTGGGCAGTAAGGTATCACCGCATCTGTGTATATTTCCAGTGTGCACTGTTCTCCTGGACTGCGTCTGCCTGTTTTGGATGATGACTTGTTGGATGATGGAGAATAAATTGAGTATGATGCAGGGTGTCCAAAGTTCAGCTCACACTATTTGCCTTAACTGGTTCCATGTGATGATATGAAAGCCCTGTTCCTGGGCTCCGTTCTGCCGAGCGCACCACAGATGTGTAGTGACGTCCTGGAGAACCGTGCGTCTGCCTGGTGTACAACCCCTCCTGCCTGCGTGGAGCATTGCATGGTAGTATGTTCAGATCTTTTTCCCCGGTATGTGCTCCTCTCCCCCTGTGTTTTTGGTTAAGATGTATGAAGAGAAGCAGCAGAGTGAATTCACTAACCCCTTTGGGGGCTTTTGATAAGGAGCTCCACGTGGATTGTAAGGGTCTGACTAGTTATAGGATCTCAGTGGCATTTGGGGAAATTTTTTTTTTTTTTTTTTTTTTTTTTTTTTTTTTTTCCAAAACCAAGTCATCATCTTTTAGCATTTGCAAAAGGACTGCATGTACTCTTCTTGCCCCCTTCCCCCTTACCACCTGGGTGCTAACATTTATTGAGCATCTGTTATGTGTAGGTACTAATTTAAACATAGAATTGTGTAAGGTCATTTTAATTATTCTATTTTATCGACAGGGTGGCTGAAGATGAAACATGTTTAAAAAAACTTGTCTGTAGTCTCAGAAGTAAAAAGAGCGGAATTTCACACTCACCCTCTGTCACCGAGATCGCTGCTCTCTCTGCTGAGTCTGAGGCTAGGATAGACTCGGATGGTCTGGTATAAGCAGTTCTTCTCGGAATCACTACGGGCGGGGCGGGGGGAGAGCGGTTTTGTAATGAACTGAAAGGAATACGGCCCTCGGCTTGTTAGCCCGGAACTTATCCCGTATACGAGAGGCACGATCCATTCTGGACCCGACATCCCCTAGTTTCTCTATTTTATTCCCTTTCCCTCTTTCCTGAAACAGCTTCACTGTTCTCCATCTCAGACCGAAGCACCTCGAGGCAAAGCGAGCCTGAGCAAGAAGAAGCGCTCCCCGTGTAAGTCCTGGGAAGGGGCCAGGGGAGAAAGGTCCTGCCCAGATCCTTGAGGAAATGCCGTCTATTCCGCACGGCACAGTTTACAATGGATTTCTGGACACGAAATAAGCATTATCACCTTGATTCAGCCAGGAAGAGGGCTCTCCAAGGCCACATGCATATTAAAGTGTGTAATTTTGCCGTTACTATGGGGAAATAATTTACAGGATCATACAACCCGCTGCCTCCTGTCATCTGCTGGGACCCTGTGGTTGCTGTGACTGCATGTGGGGACTCAGCTACCGAGTTAATGTCGCCTACTGTGTAAAATTGCACCTCGGCAGAAGGAGAAAGCTGATTGATCTTGGCCAGAGCTACATGTGGTGAAGGCTTAACTAGGAGAGATGCCATCTGAACCCCCATGAGTCCTAGTGAGGGGGTGTCAGGGCCAGGCCTCACGGAGACGGAGACCGGCTTTGGTGCCATAGCGTAGGATCTTTCTGGCTAACGCACATGGTCATTCTGGCAGTAGGTCTGTGCTCAACTTCAGAGTGTTTTCTTGGGACATTGTGTTAACAAGAAAGTTAAGTCTTCATCAGAGAAATCTGGAAACCAAGTATCCATTTCCACAGTATGCATAGATTCATTTTAGAGGCAATGGAGTTAGATCGGCCTGGGATGCAGAAGAGGGTGAGACAGAGCACTTGTCCATTAGATGGCCTCGGCATCCCTCACTCTCTGGAAGAGATCCAGGCAAAGTGGCACTATGAGAGTTTTGGGACTAGTAGCAAAAGATAGATGAACTTGTTCAAAATCTCGGCATCTCCTATCACATCGGGCCCAGGGCTTCAGAGGTTCAGCTGGCAACAACACAGCTGGGACCTGAAGGGGATTCTTCTCCCCCGGGGTTTCTGGTGTCTTCTTCTGCAAAAGGGTGACGTGTAGACGAGGTGAATTTCAAGGCCTCCGCTGCCCTGACCCCCAGCCTGTCATAACACACTCCCCTCGGCCTCTGCTGTCTCACCGTCCCACGCACAATGTCCGGCACATGGTAGGAACTCGGAAAATATTGAACGTGGCAGAGTGCCAATCAATCCTTGGGCTTCGAGCGGGACAGATGCCACTCCAGTGAGCACATTACTGTTAATGTGGCCACACGCCTTGGTTATGCTCTGCGTTCCTCAAGTTTTCCATTGTGGGAACAGTGACGGTATGTTTCAAGGCAAGTGGGAAGGTCTCCTGGGGGAGACCAGCGTCAGCTCCTGGGGGTCCAGTGAGAAGCAAAATCTGGGATTTGGAGATGACCAGGTGCAGCTGCTGAGACTTAGAGCCCTTACAGGAAGTCAGGTTTCAAGGGTCCTTTTAGACTGACAGCCACATGAAATGTAATCTCTTCATTCGTCTCTTGACTTACTGGGCTTCTGGTTATATTTATACTTATATGTTTTTTTTTCTTTTCTTTTTTTCTTCTCGTCTCTTTTCTTGTCTGTGTGCTCCACCTTTAGACAGTGTACAAAGGTGACTGGCTAGGGAATTAGTGAATGGGATTCCTAGGAATAAGGAAACAGGTAGCCCCCTTGACTCTGCAATGAAGCCAGACATGCAAGTTCACTGTCAAAGGGTTGGGAAGGAAGGAAGCCATTTAAAGAGAAAGTGAGCGAGTGGTCAGCCCCCCAGTTCATGCCCTGCCTCCTCCTATAAGTGACATAAATGACATAAGCCTTCTCAGAAAGGCAAGAATTTTTATTATTATTATTATTTGTTTATCTCCACTATCTGGTGGTAGCCCGGCTGCCTCCTGCATTTAGATGGCAGAGCAGAGAGGATATACACAGATATTTATATTTACTGTATTTTTTTTTCAAGCACATTCATCTGAAAAGGCTTGGGTTGATTAATATTTTCTACTGTCCGGTAACCATGGCAATAGGGTCAGCAGATATAATACTTAATTTAATCTTGCAGCTGCCTCAGTGTGCTTCACCAGTGCCCCGGATAATAGAAAGCCTTTGCCTCTCTCCCTCCCCCCCCCCCCCCCGTCGTATATTATTATCTTTGCCACTGGCTCCCTCACATGACCTAAAAGGAATATACTGGGGTTTTTCCCCCCTTCATTTCAATTCGTATATGCACTTAAAAAAAAATAAGTGCGTGATTCCTGTGTGATTCTGCTTCCCACCTAAACCAGTTCCCCCTCTTCAGCACCCCAACACCTTCTTTGCCCCCCTCCACCTCCACTCTCCCCTCTCCCCCCCCACACCCCCCACACTCCAGCAGCCAATCTCCACAGAATGACAGGAGACGTGGGAAGATCCTGATAGCTTTCATAGCTGCACCGTGAGGTTTATGAAACGCAGTCCTCGGCCAAATGAACCCATGCCGACTCTGCTCCCCGCCGCAGACCCCGGCGATTGGCTGAGCGTGCCTCGCCGGCCCGCTCTGCTCTCCAGGTGGGTTAAGTGCTTTGCTTTGTCTTCATTCGTCCCAGTTCCCTTGTGCCATATCTCTTTATTTTCTTTCTTTTTCCTTCCTCCTCCTTCCCTCTGATAATTATCTTTTTCTTTTTTTTTTCTAAAAGCTACCATGTTGTTTTTTTTTTGCACACACTCAATATTTGGTTGGTTCTAGGAAAAGGGAGAAATTGGTTTTGAAACCTAAGTAGACTTTTATGCAAGAGCAAATAAAGGAAAAAGACAGTTTGCGGAGTCTACAGGGGTTGACGTTCAAGATGGATATTTCTGTTTTTCCCCACTTTCCAAAAGGCTGATGTGAATTCTCTGATGTGAGTTCACTGGTTTCTCTCCTTCTGTTTATCATCCTGCCACGGTGTGTTCCACAGATACGAAAAGAAAACACTGAGATTAAAATAATACCTTCTTCCCTATGCTGGGGAGCGGGGGGAGGTGGAGTGGTGAGGAGGGATATTTAAAAGAGAAAGAGAGAAAGGGAAAAAAAAAGAGAGAAATGGTTAGAATATAGGTTATTAAAAAACTAACAATTTTTTTCCATTTTGGTTTATTAATCAGACTTTTATTAATCCTGTCATCAATTCAAACAATAAGCATGTTTTTCCATTCCTGCCCCCCCCCTTCACCCTTTGTTGTGGTTTTGGAATAAAGAGCAATTTCCGGAGCAAAACTAATTTTTTTTAAAATGAGGAAATGAACAACTGTCACCCTCATTTCTTCCTCCAAGGAGCATAAGGCCCAGTTTATTCTTTAGGATTTTTCCCTCCCTCCTTCCCTCCCTCCCTTTTCTTTTGGAAGATACGGGTCAAAAATATTACAAAATACGCCAGTTGAGTGCCCACTGGCGTTAGTCCGAAATGGGGACTGATTCAGTTGGTTACATCTTCCCCAGATGCAGGCAGCACCCCCACCTCTCTTTGCTACTGTTTCTCATGTGGACACGAAGCGGTTTCTTCGCCCTTCCAGGGCAACTCCCTGCTCCTTCTTTTCCCCTTCCTCCCGTTCAGGAGACGGCGCCTCCAGTTAAATCATAACATTGTCTGTGACTGACACGTGGGTAATTGAAAGCTGCTGGAGTCGGGCCGGGAGCTGGAGGAGGATAGATGTGCGCCTGTCAGTCTCATGAAGCGGGTGCCACTGTGCAGCCACCGCCACCAAGAGCAGACACGGCAGGTCCATGCCTTCTGCACACCCAAGTCATGTTGAGTTCAGGTGATATTTCTCAGGCAGGTCCTGAATCTGTGAAGAGTTGTGACTTGAAGCAAAAGATGTTGTCAATGTGCCCAACATCCTGGACATCCTCAGAAACCAAAGTACCTGTATGTAGATTTACCCTGTGCTGCTAATGCTGTTTACCTAAGTGACCATGACAGACAGACCCTGGAATGTGAGGCTTGCAAATAGCTAAGGATAGATATGTAGACAAGTGCCTCTAGCTCATCACCATGGCTACCAACAGCCCCCTGATGAGATGTGGGTATCCACAGGCCACAGGCCCTGTGGTGCGTATGCTGACTCCCGTGTTAGGTCTGCATCAGCTGGCTCTGAGTAAAACAGCCCTTGAGAAAGCAGGAAAGGGGACCAGTAGTTCCAAGTGGATCTGACACAACGGGCTTGATCGTCCCAGTGCGTTGGCCACAGGGACACACCAGTGAATGACCCACAGGCAGTGTTGGCCATCCTGTGGAACACTGGTATGTCAGTGTACCGGAGTTGCTCTGGGGTTATAAGGAGCCAGGGCGATCTGGGTTGACCCCGATTAATAGGCTATTTTAATAATACCCAGGCAAATGAGAGAAAAGGGAGCCGTTTCACGGGTACACAGAACATTTCGGGAGCAGACAGAACTGGAACATCACCTGAGGACATTCAGAAGCGCCAGTGGCTCAGCAGCCCGTCTTCATCTCGGGGGTCAGCAGGTCATCTTCTCCCCCTCTCCCTCAGCAGCTGAGGCCCCTGGCTCCCTGTCTAGCAAATCCATCACATCTTGGACTGGGGGGTACCAGCGATCCTCTACTACACTCTTTCTCTTCTTCTGCCTCTGTTTCTCCTGTTCTTCTCTGGCACTGATTCTCTCCATTCTCCTCCCCCGTGGCTTCTCCTTTCCTTCTGTGGGGTCCTCAGCTCCTGCACTCCCTACTGTCTCGGTCTAAAGCCCATATTCCCCATGATCAGGAGTCTGAGCAGTCAGCCCCCTGCAATGCAGAGCAGCTTCCTAGGCCGAAATGCTTCCTAGGCCCCTGTCCCAATGTCAGTAGTTGTCTTAGGACCAGAGGCCTATCTCTGACCCTTTTAATTGTGGGCAGTTGTTGGGGCAATGGGTGACAGTGGGATCTACCGTGATGCCCTCAGAAGGGGCACCTGGGCATGGCGGGCCCCCTGGATCTCTCAGCCAATACCTTTACTTATTAAATAAATGTCCCAGGCTCCTCAACTTCACACTGCCTGGTAGGTCTTGTTGGCACTACACATGAGGCGTTACCAATGAAAACTAAGAAAAATAAAGGCATTTTCCAGGTTGCTTTCCTTCATGGCCTCTTAGAAGTTCCCATTTATATTCAAAATGGACAGATCACACCGTGCTTGATCTCTGGCCCTTTTTTGCCCGAACCGTGACTTTTAATGCTGTATCTTCAAGTCCCTTTCAGTGGGTTTACCTCCTGGTGGAAAGAAACAGAGGAGAGAGATAACCTGCTGCTGTGGGAGGCACTTTATCACAGTAAACAAATGGGTCTTTGTTTGTTTGAAGGTCCTGCCTCACAGCAACCGCACCTTCCCTCTGTGGAGTCTCTCCCTCGAGTTGGAAGGAAGGCACTCCTGGTGACCCTCGTGTCCCTGAGGCAGAGATTTTGGGCGTGGGTTCCCAATGAGGGTGCAGGTGGACTCCCTACACCCCCCTCTTCCTCACGCAGCAGCTTTTCTTTCCGGTTTCTTTTAATTTTCGTAATTAATTTTGAGAGCTCTTTTAGACATTTCCGTTTTGCTCGCAGTTGGAGCCCTGCTCTGAGGCATTCTCAGTAAATGTCCAGGCGTCTTCAGCCGGATAATTTCAGTGGAACGGCTCCTTGGAAAGAGACTCATATTCCTGTTTAGTTTAGATGCCTGATCTGATTGCCAGTTTCAACCCAGAGATGGGTTTGATTGCTGACGGTGACCCATATATATCATAAGCACTCGCAGCACAGTTCGGAGAGAGAGAGAGAGGAGAGAGACTGCTGCCTCGCTGTTCTCGAATGAAGGCGCTCAGACATGAGACCACGTCTTCCCGGGAGTTGCTAGGATAGCGTTTCTTCTCCATAGTTGGTGTATTTCATGCTGAAGACCCGTTCATTCCAGAGCCTCACACCGGGAAGGGTGTGTGTGTGTGGGGGGGGGGGGTATTTAAGGAGAGACAACACATTGATTGAAAACTTGGTGTGGATTATTTTTGTGACTGTGGTGTATTTTTTTGTTTTTGTATTTTCTTCTTTTAATTGCTGAGCTCTCCTCTTGTAATAACTGTAGCCTCCCCTCATTAGTTCTGATCGGGACTTTTTTTGCAGACAGGGTCCATTTGGTTTTGGCACAAAGCCATGACTCTCGTGTGTGTGTGTGTGTGTGTGTGTGTGTGTGTGTGTACGCGCGCGTCAGGTGGATGGTTGTGTCGTGACAGGGGGAACTCGGGAGGTAGCTCAGCTGTTGTCCCGACGGCGTGACCTGGACAGATCCCGTATCCCACGGTGTGAAAGCGCAGGTGTCCTCCTCCACTTCAGAGAGCGCCTGTCCGTCAGCCGCCACCCGTTCAGAAAGGGAATCACCAAATGGAAAGTGGCAGCTTGTCACCAACGTCCCGAACCCCAGTGCGCTAATGAACTCCCGCCCCGGCACGCAGACTCATCTGGCACCTGCGCAGAGGCGCCTTTCTCTCCAGCAGGGCGGCACTCGGGGGAGTGCCCGCGGGAGGATCAGCCTGCTGCTCTGGTTGTCTTTCTGGCTGTGAGCCAACAAGGGAGCTCCCGGGCACCGGGGACTGGGACAGTGCCTCCGAGTTCGTCCTGCAGCCCATCCAATTCTCCTTAGCTATCTAGTGTTTGCAAGCGCGATATCCTGCTACCTAGGGAGCCAGAGGGAGTCCTTATTTAAATGAACTAGTTCTGTACTTGGGTGACTACAGCCCCAAGGCCAAGTCTCATAAGCACACAGCTTGCATGTTTCCGGGGGTGGGATGCTGTTAGGCGTAAGTGGTACCTGCTCCTGACTTCTTGCCTCCACCCTGCAGTGGAATCTGCCAGCACCATCCAGATCCACCCGCCCACTTCAAAACAGAAGCATTCGTTCCCTTGACGGCTCTCAACAGAGTCCCCTCTCTAGTAGTGGCCCCAGGTTAATGGGCCTCCCTCCTCAGCGGCAGCTACATCCCAGGTCTGGTGCTGTCTGCATCACAGGTCAGCTTTTTCCTCCACCCAAGGCTTCTTCCTCCACTCCACCAAAGCAGTGTCCATCCCAGACGTACTCCTCACTAAGCCTCGTGCGTGAAACTTTCCCTCCCCGACTCTCCAAACCGAAGGCCCACTCCCATCAGGGTCTTCAGTGTGGGGGCCCCAGAGGCGACGCTGGGCGTTTCCAGAGAAGCCAGAGACCTGGAGAGACACGGTCTGATGTCCTTGGCCCCCTGCTCTCCAAGGAGTTATTCCTTGAGCTGACTTGTATGTCTACAACAACTGCCAGATTTCATGCAAATGCTCATCTTTAAAAAAAAAAAATGACGTAGCCATCATTCTCCTGTAAAGGAATCCCTCCTTCCGCTCTGCAGGGGTGGAGGCTGCAGGTCTTTCAGAAAATGGTTATTTTTTTCATTGTTTATCAACATGAACCTACCCACCCACCGTAAGGAGCGCGAGTCTCGAGCGCTCAGCTCCCAGGGTGACTTTCACATGTACACATCCCGTCACCAAACCCGGGACAGTCCGGCAGGCACAGCCAGCACCCCGGGAAGCTCCCCCATGCCCTGCCCCCCGCCACAGCCAGCGTTCCCTTGCCAAAAGCCAATGTTGTTTCAACCTGTCCCCACGTTAATTAATTTGAAAATGATTATTTTGTGCATTTTGAATTTCTACCTTTCATTTCTGGTCTTTGTAACTTGGTGAGGTGCTGGTGGAGGAGTCATCATTTCTGTTATGCTTTTAAAAGGCGTGAAAAACATTTAGGAAGCAGCACACACGAGGAAAAGACTCACAGCTCAATATTTATACTAAGGCCTTAAAAGTATAAGCAATGGCATTGTTAATATTGTGCCCGTGTATAACCGAATAGGCATTTTTTTTTTTTTGGTTTGCCGAGAAATGGTCGCAAAACGCTACACAACCAAGATGCCGGATTATTTACAATACTGTCAGCAAGGTGTCTAGGTCAGAGCTGGAGGAGTCATCAGGCTGGGATTTTGCAGTTAAATTAGGATAAGCAATTAAGGTCTGGATATATAGCCATTTTTGTTTGTTTGTTTGTTTTCTAAAGGAGTCATACCTTTTTATAAGGTTTCACCTGTGACCCTGAGAATCCTCCTTCCCCCGGTGCTGCTGAAGGTCCCTCCCTTTTGCTCACCATGCCTTTGGGGGCGTTTCCACCTTCTTCCCACCCCTTCCGGTGCATTTCAGGTTGCATTTATTGAGATCCCCCAGTGGGAGCTTTCTTTCTCCCTGGAGAAGCGGAAATAAAGGAAATTGTGTAACAAATGTGATGGTAGCAAGTCTGTCAGGAGGTCCTCAGGTGGCTGTGGACTGGGTGAGGCCAGAGCTGACTTGCATCTTGCTCCTTGGCTGCTGGCTGGTCAGTTGGAGATGGTTGTACAATCTCCCAGCTTCCCCCCCACACACCCCAATCAGCAGGTCTGAGCCAGAAGAAGGGCCTGTGCCCTTTACACAGGGAAGTTCAGATGGGGTCTCGCTTCACAGGTGCTGAACAGCAACTCAGAGATTTGCAACAGCGGGAAGCCGGTTTGGCCCTTGGCCTGAGGAACAGGGAGGAGGTGGTGGCGGAATGGACCCAGGAGCCACAGCTGTTTGAAGAAAGTGAGAATCGCAAGAGGGCTGTGTGGCAGAAGCGAGAGTATGGAGGAGAAATAGTAACTTCCAGTGAGGCCAGATAAAGCAGAGGCAACAGGAGAGGTGGAGGGGGGAAATACCTGGCTTCTCCCTCACTCCCATCCTCCAGGCTGCTGCCAGTGCCTCCCAGATGCCAGCCAGAGCCATTCGGCACAGGAGCTCTTGGCAGTCCGCGCAGGGACAGCCCTCTGGAATGTGGAGCGGAGTGGAGGAAGGGAAGGTTCAGAGCAGGTAGCAAAGAGGCCAGTGGCTGGCTGACCCCCTTTCCCATCCCTCATTAACTGATGCAGAGAAAATCTTCCTAGTACTTCGCTGTAGTGCTAATTTTTTTTTTAATGCATTTCTGGGTAAGTGAAAGGTTAAACATTTAGGGTGCCTTTGCTTTCGGGGCCCGGGGAGTCCCAGCGGGAGACCGCGCTGCGGGCCCGCGTCTCGCTGTTCGGGGGCTTCCAGATGCGGCGCCTTACTTGAGGATTTACAGGCTATCTCCGTTCCATAAATCAGCGATGTGCGCTCCGTGCGCGAGAGTCTGCAAATTCTAAACTAATACGTCGCTCCCTTTCTGTCCGGCATCATATTTATGTTAAGGCTCCATAAATCGTGCTCTGCCTTTTCTGCAGCACGGCCACGATGAAAAGTGATGTAACCAACAATAAGAAAAGATGGAAATTAAAATGCAAGAAAACAAAATGAAATAAAAATTCACGTGACCCGAGATTTAAAGCCGCCCATTTCAGAAATGTGTGTTGATGAGGGGAAGGAAATCACATATTCAGTCTGCCTTTAGCCACTTGGCTGCTAAGCCATTCAACCTGTCCTTGTCAAATGTGCCCCCTGTCAAGGCCCGGAGGAGTGTTGCTGGATCAGAGGTGAAGGGTGGTAAGCTTCTGAGCCTGAATGTCTTTTTTTGGGGGGGGCAACATTTCTAGAGGGCCCTTAGGGGCCAGTGCAATGAGATGGGATTGTAAGAGAACATTTGCAGAAACCAGACGTCCTACCAGCGGGGAAAGACAGATGCAAGACTCCAGAAAGCATTTCCCAGGCTTGTGTCAGGAGGGTTGCTTTCTCCTGACTAGCCTAGCAAACCAGCACAAGGTGGACTTCTGCTGTTCCGCTTTAGCTGAAGCACTTTGGTCATACACATTTTAGTGTATTTTCTACATACAGATTCCTTCCCTTTGTATCCAACTCCGAGAAAGCAAAAATGCACCAGGGCTGGGGATCCAGCCTGCTGAGTGGTCCCCTTGGCTGGTAGAGGGCGGTGATTCCCAAGGCGAGTGGCTTGGATACAGAGAATCTTCCTTTTCTTCAGGGGGTATCTACTTTAAAAATTTGTTTGTTACATTTGAAAACGGACTGAAACCTCAGGTTATGCATTAGATCAAGGAATAGAAGGTAATATTTTAACATGCAAAAGGAATTCTGCCAGCCAGTCGTAAGTATCAATCCATCACAATTATTAGAAACAATATACTCTGCAGTAGTAAAGAGATACAGCCAATAGGCAGACGCACACTAAATAAATTCCCTCTTAGACTGACTGGCTGTCTCTCCCCGCCTAGGCCAAGCAGGAACTGTCTATTCAAAGGAGAAATGTTGAGAGATGGAACTCAACACCACCCAGCTTCTTCCTCTTCTTTTTTTCTGGTTTCAGTAAGTCTTCAAGTCGAATTTATATCAGCACCCCAGATGCTCCCTTAAAAATACAGAATGGCCCTGAATTTAGGGGTTTTATATATACAGATTTGTTTTTGTTTTTTTTTTTAATTTATTTTATTTTATTTTATTTTTTTTTACAGAGACAGAGAGTGAGTCAGAGAGAGGGACAGATAGGGACAGACAGACAGGAACGAAGAGAGATGAGAAGCATCAGTCATTAGTTTTTCATTACACGTTGCAACACCTTAGTTGTTCATTGATTGCTCTCTCATATGTGCCTTGACCGTGGGCCTTCAGCAGACCGAGTAACCCCTTGCTGGAGGCAGCGACCTTGGGTTCAAGCTGGTGGGCTTTTGCTCAAACCAGATGAGCCCGCGCTCAAGCTGGCGACCTCGGGGTCTCCAACCTGGGTCCTCTGCATCCCAGCCCTACACTCTATCCACTGCGCCACCGCCTGGTCAGGCTATACAGATTTGTTTTTTATTAGAATACTAATGACTACAGGTAAGCATCAACAAAAACAGCCATTGGAGAGGAAGAAATGAGGGGTGGGTGGAAGAGGCCAAGTGATTCAACCCAGAAAGCAGCCTTCACCTCCGTGTTCTGCAGTGATGGGATTCGTGCTTTTGTTCCTGTTCACTTTCTTTTCCAGCCATATCTTCATTAGCAGAGAGCATGCTGGAGGCGAGCCCCTCTTTCCTGTAGCCATTTGCTTTACGTAAACCAGCTAGCAAACCGCTCCGTTCATATTGATGTAGACATTACCACAAATCGCCACTTAGGGACCTGAACGAATTGACTAACTGGTTTCAGATCCAATACACATAACTTGATCAGACACAAAGTTTAAGTACACTTGCAGGCGTGCCAACCTCACCTACCGGGAAGTGACTCTTTGGCTGCCAGCTTCCAGAGGCCCTGAGGGGACCCGGGAGGAAGGCGTGCAGACCTGGGCTGAGGCGGGAGTCTGAAAGTTTCAAGCAGAACAGCCCAAGGTGGAGGAGGAATAAGGCATTCCGGGCAGGAAGCAAGGCAATTTCAAAAGCCACATGGACACTTCAGTCCAGAGAACACTTGAGACAACTTTTATTAATTTGGCTTTTTATCCTCCCTTCCCAGCAGCTTCGAGGGCTGGGAGACTGAGTGTCAGATGACACGGGAGATGACTGAACACAGATGAGAGAAATCTCAGCTGGTCAAGGGTCAGCTACATGTGTATCTGCCCATCAGGCTGCGAGGCACCCAGGAACAATGGCTTTTGAGTTAATTGTCTTCTCAGTAGACAGAAAATTACCTGGGTAGAACTGGGCCAAGGCCTTGGGGGAGAGGTCAGAGCTGGTCCTGCCATGGCCAGGGCTGAGGACCACGTGAGCCGGTTCTTCCCGTGCACAGTGGGCTGGCCCAGCTCTGATTAAGGCACTGACTATGCCAGGAGGGTCACCCGTTTCCGACCCAATCTGACTATTCTTACATCAGCTGCTTCCCACTCCTTTTGGGTATAAGTTTTTGTTTTCTTCTAACCACCTTGGGAATAAGAATGCTGCCTTTCTGTGACACGAAGCTTTCCCTGGGAAAACTAGATAATAAAATGGGGAAGGTTGGATATACAAGTGGAGGGATTTGTTGGGCATGTGGCCATGTAAGTTTCTGGGAAAAAAGTATATGAGAAAAATATGTCAGCTCAACTGATGTGTACAAATCTGTCTGTCTGTATATATATATATGTGTGTGTGTGTGTGTGTGTGTGTGTGTGTATTAGGGTAGAGACAATATCGATAAAGGTGAATGAGATAAGATGCTAACCAGAAAGAAGTGTAGAGTCTATTAAAAACAGACCAGGCTAACAGCTGCAAAACCGTAGGTGACTCAGGAAAGGCTGAAAGTCGGAGCAGACCAGAGAGGAGTGGTTAGTCACAGGGGAGAGCCGGCTATGCACAGATAGACTGCAGGAAGGATTGTGTTAGAGTAGGAAGCCCTTAGAAATTGAAAGAAAAATCTTGGTTTAAACGTAGATTAAAAAAAAACAAACTTATTTTATTATCGTGTAGCTATGTCATTAAGTGTATATGTAGTGTGTTTATTTTATTATTCACTTATTTAATGTATACTGACGGACCACCTACTGTGTGGCCAAAGCATTGTGGGTATAGTGAGAAATAATACAGACATGGTTGCTGACCGCATAGAGTTTATAGTCTTACAACAGGCGTCTAGGAGCAGATTATTGAAGGTAAGGCTCTGGCGATAAAAGCTTAAGCCTTACAGATTGAAATAGTTTAATGTTAGAGGTAATTTTTAAAGTGACATAAGAATAACAATAGCAAGTAATAATGGAACATCGATTAAAGCCACCTGGATAATAGCACTCAGAATGAAAAACAGTCTGATATGAAGTGCTCAGAATGCTAAATATTTCTGAATGCTTTGGCACCAGTCACTTGATTGTAGTTTGAAATCTTTTGAGGCATGTTCAGAATCACTTAATTATACAATTTTATTTTAGTGTCTTGTCAAAGACGGTTGGTACTCAACAGCCATCTATGTGCTTTCTTAACGTTTCTCAGACAGCAGTTAGAGCCAGGTGACTAGCTCTCCTCAAGGGAATGGGAGAGAGAAAGTAACATGTATCACTCCTGGGCTGAAACAGATCAAAGCCAGGTACCTTTCCCAGCCCTCTCTGACACAGTAGCAGTACCATTCATATTTCAGATTACTTAGCTTCAAAGTCAGCTACTGCCTGGACCATATATCAGACTTGCATGGATATGATGTGTCAAGTCACTGAGGCTTAGGGGTATATTTGTTACCACAGCAGAGCTTAGCTTTATCCTGACTAAAAGAAATTCTATTTATATAAAAAACAGAATGAACAAGAATATTTTAAAGAGGTTTTGCCACGGGTATGTCCACTTTATAGGAACATGTCAACCACCTATAGAATCTACCTAACAGAGTAAAATAGAAATGTTAGTCACAGTGAGAAGTCTGACACCACAGTATATATGCATTCAAAAAAACATCAGTTAGCCTGACCAGTGGTGGCACAGTGGATGCAGTGTCAACCTGGGATGCTGAGGACCCAGAACCCCGAGGTTGCCGACTTGAGCAAGGGCTCATCTGGCTTGAACACGGGCTCACCAGCTTGAGCACAGGGTTGCAAGCTTGCGCGTGGGATTAAAGACATGATTCCATGGTCGCTGGCTTGAGCCCAAAGGTCACTGGCTTGAGCCCAAATTCACTGACTTGAGCAAGGGGTCAGTGGCTCAGCTGGAGCCCCCCAGTCAAGGCATGTATGAGCAGCAATTAATGACAACTAAAATGACTCAACTACAAATTGATGCTTCTCATCTCTCTCCCTTCCTGCCTGTGTCTTTCTCTCTCTCACTTGCTAAAAGAAA
Organism: Saccopteryx bilineata; assembly: GCF_036850765.1. Classification (NCBI taxonomy): domain Eukaryota; kingdom Metazoa; phylum Chordata; class Mammalia; order Chiroptera; family Emballonuridae; genus Saccopteryx; species Saccopteryx bilineata. The sequence continues at coordinate 21,050,731 of NC_089498.1, forward strand.
CAAAACAAACAAAACCACATCAGTTAGCTGCAACTGCTGTAGTTTCCTGATTTCAATGGAATTGTTTTTATTTTTAATTTTTTTTAACACAAGATTATTCTGTTTAACAGAGCTCTTGTCAGTGAATGGTAGACTTATGTAACATATGAATTCAGTCCTAATTTCAGATATATCCTGTTCACCTTGAAACTAACTTCCACATTGCTTAAATCAAAATAAAATTTTCACTAGTGTGAACAATAAGAAAATCACTTATGGCTTTTTCCTATGTACTTAAAAAGTTTTACAATAGGAATTGGTCAAAACATCATAATTTTGAATTGTAAACAAATGTGAGAAATTTCCTTTGTTCAAAAAAATATTTTGGAATTACTAGAGTTATTATGATGATTCTAGAACTAAATATCTCACTAGATGAAGCAACTAATGATATTTCTCAATTCTGAGCTGCAGCAAAATTCTTGATAAAATTCTTAGCATGTTGGCTGATAGTATTTCCCTTAAGTTAACTTTAAGGTGTAAAATAATAAGGTTTTAAGAGATTTCTCCACAAGTATTTGAATACTGCAGTGGAACTTGTGAGGATTATACAACATAAATTAATAACAATTACACAAATGATGCATCTGATGTTTTTACACTTGATATGTTTTTTCATATAGATAGATAGATAGATAGATTAGAGATACTGTTACCATTTATAACTTTATTGAAGTGCAGTTCAGAGAAATTTTGACATTGTATAAAACAATCTGATTTTTCCTCTTAAGAGAATGCTAATAATGTTGCAATTACCATGAGCATTGTTTTGTTCAGATTTTTCAAAATCTAAAAAATTATTTTTAAACATTCTGTATCAGAACTTTGGTCATTTTAATAAAGTGTTTTCCTCCCAACTCTAGTTTTAAGAAAGCAAGGGGAAATTATATTAAAATTAGAAATAATTTTTGAATATTGTCCCTTGGAACTGAATCTTGAGGAAAGAGTTCTAAGATAATGCTGCTTAAAGTAGAGTTGTAGAAGAAAGTTGCTAGCAGTAGTATTTGTTGCAATTGAGATCCAATGCATCAGGTAATAAGGGTGCGTGATGTTAATTGTTAAATTATCCAGAGCTTTGAAAGGCAAATCTCAGTGCTTCCATAAATTATGCTGGATTCAGTTGGAAAAAAGCCCTAAATGGGATGATCTGGAGAAGATATGGAATCATTTCTATGTTGCTCATCTCACTTTGTCATAAAATGATCTTTTTAAATGAACTTTCAGTTCTTAAATCATATCTTAATGAGAACTTGCTAGCTGGATGGCATAGAAATAAAGATCAAATAGAGTTGAATGCGCATATAGATTTTCATCAGGAATACATTAGAATCCCAAACATAAGAAAAGTACAAAACTTTTCTCTCTCTCTGCCAGATCCAAATGCTGTGATCAAGAGGCCATTTTCCCTAATTAATATATTTTGGGCCTCACAAAAGTTATTGGTGTTATTCAGATGGTAAAATCTGTCTTGATAATTCCAATGAATTACTCAGAACCTTGAGAAAATATGGAGGACTAAATAACTTTTTTAAAATGACGATAATATTAGAAGTGTGCTATGTACTGGATACTGTACTAAACACTTTGAACGTACGATTTTATTTAATCATAACAACAACCACATGAGATATAGGAAGTATTAGTGTCTTCATTTAGCAGACAAGGAAACTGACATTAAGTAAATTGCCCAGGGCCATCCGCCAGTAGGTGGTTAAGCTGGCATTGGATTCTGAAACAGACGCTCTTAATCACCACTCTGTCTTGACCCCTAGCAACTGGGCATACAATTGGACATCAACTTTAAGAGTGGATGGGGTGATGGAATTAAAAACAAAAGGAACATTCTAGACTGGCAGACAACTTTGCTGGGTTTCATATGTCCTGTCATGCAGTTTTATTCTCTGGGCATCCCGTGCTTCCCTAAATCATTGCCAACTGCCTGGAAAACTTGATCCGTGAACCTTTTCCCAGGAGAGTCAAAAAACACTGCTCTCCCCGGCACCCAATGTCTTCTCACCCCAACAGGATTCTAGGAGGAAAGGAGTGATATCTGCCTGCTCATCCATCCCAGTAGCAACACCTACTCTGGTATTCCCGTGATGACACTGGCTTGGGCCGCCCTTGTCATGGACTGCCATTCAGCAATGGGGTCCTGCTGACGGAGGCTCTGCTGTTCTCTCTCCATCCTCCGGCTTGCCTTTATCCCAGCTCCAACCAGTGCTGGCCCCTATTGCTCTTCTCATCGCCACCATCTTGGGCTGTCCCCACTCCTCTGTCTTCCTCACGACTACTGTTCTCAACTTGCCACTGTATTATTCCAACTCCAGGCAGGAGCCCTAAAGGGTGGCCCCATTTCTTTAGCTTTATATATATATATATAGTGTTTGCAGCTCTTCTATCATCTCTAAGGAGTGACCTTGTTCTCTCAAGTCCTGCTAGATGCCTCTCTTGAGGAATGTGTATCAGTTATCTGTTGCCACATAACAAATTGTAACTCCCAACACTAGAAGCTTAAAACAGAAACAGTCTATTTTCTCACTCATCCGTAGGTGGAGCATCTGGACTGAACTGAGGTGGGATGGCTCCTTTCTGCTCGGTAATAATGTTGTTGGCCCGGCTCAGTTGAGTCAGCCAGAACAGCTGGGCCTCTCTCTCCATTTGGTCTCTCACCCTCGAGGAGGCTAGCCTATCCTTTCTGCACATGGTACCGGAAGGATTCCCAGCAAGCAGCGAAGAGAAGACAAACTCCAATGCAGGAGCACTTTTCCAACTTCTGATGGCACCATATTTGCTAAAGTCCCATTGGCCAAAGCCACTCACACGGTCAAGTCCAGAGTTAATGTGGGAGGGGACTACATTATCACATGGATAAGAGCACTGTGATTCATTGAGCCATTGCTCTAACAAACCTTAATAAAAGTCCTCCTGGAATTGGCTCAGAAGATGCTTGAGGGATTCTGTCCTGCAGCAGTACACCCAAACCATCTGCCATCAACTAAACTTCCGTTTGAGAGTCGAGGCTCTCACCAATGTGGCTTTCTTCCAAAATTATCTTTTTATAAATCTTTGCAGAAGTCCTCTTTCTAGCCACTGTTCCTATTCACTGTCCTTTCCCATTTCCTCAAGGTCAGGCCCTTGCTATTGCTAAATGACAAGCTATTTCAGCTTAAGGAACCCTATTCTTCTCTGAAACTCTAATCTCTAGTCCCATTTCCCATCATGTCGTTTCTTCTATTGCTATCATCGTATAAGCCTTATTTTTCCAAGTAGGTTTTATGCTCTAATACATATATACCTGAGCTATAATTACTCAGCAGCCTGAATTGAATTGGGCTTGTGATGAAAGGAATTTGCCTCAGTATTTGTGAATTCCCTGCAAGGGCTGAAGTGGCCTTGTTCTGGGTTACGGGTAAAGCCGGAGATCGTGAAGTGTGCCGAGCTGGGGGCATAGTATACTGAAGGAGGTATTCTTTGCAACATCTGCAGACAGAAAAGAATTCCATTTCTGAAGAGGAGAAAAAAAAAATAGAGAAGAGAGGCCTTCGTTTCAGCAGGAAGTTAGGAAGGTTCTGACCTCAAATGACAACTGCAGGACAAAAACCACGAGGTCACCAAGCACCATTGAGCTAGTTTGGTATTTGGAACACATGCTGGTCTATCATTATATGGGGGGGGGGGGCTCACTGGAATTCTGGAAGTCACAAGCCTTTCCTGACAAGCAGGATTTCCATCATACAGACTGAGTGGCCGAGAAGTGTTATCGAGTGACCCTCTAGGGCCTCAATTATGCTTTTGGATAATTAGATGACATTCATTCAATACATATTGATGACTCAAGTACAATGTGCCAGGCACTGTGACAGGTACTGAGGGCACAATGGTAGATGAGAGAGGGGCAGTGCCTGCTGTCCATGTGCTCACAGCCCTGGAAAAGGGGTCAGACCCTTAGAGACTTCTAGAGTAATTCCCGGCATCAAGCACTGTGAGAGCACAGAGCAAGGGGATCACCCCAGACCGAGGAGGGCAGAAAAGGCTGCCAGAGGGAGGGGCAGCGAAGCAGAGAGCCAGCCTGAGGGTGTGTGTGTGTGTGTGTGTGTGTCCACATGCATGCACACAGGTGCTTGGGCGAGAGTGCAGCAGGACATGGGACATCCGGCAGGCAGGGGGGGGCAGTGCACATAAAGGTAAGAAGTGGGCAAAAGCGTGCTGGTCTCCGCCACTGTCACGCATTGAGTGTGTGAGAGTTGTGAGGACGGAATTGGGGACCTCAGAAGCCTGGGTTCTGGAGGCCTCGTCAGGCACATCACAGGACAGAAGTAGAAAAACAAAAACAAAAACAAACTCAAACACAATCACAAAGTGGAAGGGCATTTTCATCAGAAAAATTTTTTCTTAAAAAAATCGTCAATGCTAGACTTTTTTCTTCCCACTCTCAAGTTTCTCGCCAAAGAGACTGGAAACCTAGATTGCGCCTAACAGTGGAGTGTTCTTTGTTTAAAACTAGCCAGGATTTGGGGGCCGGGGAGGCTGCTGAGGAGAACACGGGCAAGCTGTCCCCTGTCTATTGAACCAGTGTCGGACATTACAGAATGAAAGGGCCCGGAGTCCTGGGCACTACGTCCCCGCTCCTCTCTGTCCCCGAGGTCACTCGTTGGTCCCCTCTGCAGTGACCTCGTGCAAGCCACTTGCCATTTCCTCTTCCTCATTTTTTCAACCCTCTTTTGGACTTTGCAATGACCTGATCTATTCTTAGTCTTTCTCATGTTTTTGTTAATTTTCCAAATTTGTGCAAGGAGCCACCGGTTCTCTCTGCACCCGTTAGAGGATAACATTGGGGGGATCCTTTGGTAGCTGTGTCTCTGAGGATACTTCAAACCTTATAAAAACTTGATTTTATTTATTTTTTTCCATCTAGGAAATGCCGTCCAGTTGTAAAGGCAGGTGTGTGGCTGTATCTTCCCAGGGACCCCAGTGGAGGGTTCCTGTTCCTTCCCATGTTTTAACACTGCGCATTTTTATGAAATGTGAAAAGTAAAACGCCAAAGCAATGCACGAAACCTTCCTGTGTCCGAGGGATGTAACAGAAAGACACTGTATTTCCAGAGAGGCCTTTCTCGTCTAAGGCATTCCTCCAGCAGAACAGGCTGAAACAAGGGAAATTGGAAGCGGGTTGCATTGAAGGAGAGAGTGCTTTCGGAGGTACGGTCCTTCACGGTGTCGCTTTTGGAAGGCAGTGGTAGCCGGCCCCCTCATCAGGGGGCAGTTTGGCCCCACGCTGACCGTTCCCACTCACTCCCCCAAGCCACACACATGGGTGAGCTCAGTCCAGCGTCATGAGATACTTCTGTGGCCCATCTGGTTACTCCTGAGGATGTGAAATGAGGCTGTCTCAAGGGAGTGCCCAGGGCGAAAGTCTCCAAACCTTTGGCATGAATTTTGGGCTGAATCCATCATGGTTGGAGGGTTTCGGGCTGGTATCTGAGTTGGGAAAACAGGGTAGGCAGCCGGAACGTTAGACTCTTTGGAAGTGAGATGGAGGACAAAGCCCACCTGTGATCCAGAAGGTCGGCTGTCCAGACTGTCGGAATAAGGAGGGGGCACTCCTCGGGAGGAGGAGTTTCTCAGACACCTCACTTCCAACAGCTCTCTCCTCACCAGGGCTCAGGGCCACAGCTTTTGTCCAGGATGCCGGCACCTTTCTTACCTGCGGGCCCCGGGGCTCAAGCCCAGAGCAGGAGCTTCCCACCCAGCCAATCCTTCCCCCTGGCAAACTTGACATTCTTGCAATCAAGTCTGGTGCAGTCTAGTGGGGGATTTCAGACTGTTTTCTTATTACTAAATGGAGAGGTATTAACAACACAATGCAGAAATTTAAAAAAAAAAAGAAAGGCGGAGAGTGAGGAGTTGGGGGAGAAAAGACAGCCGCCTGCTCCTTTCTTCTTGGTATTATTATTTGTGACAAAGCCCTGGGTCCATTTTTCTTCATAATTTGCAGGACTCCTAATGGGAACAGCACCTCCCAATTACCATGGCTGCCAAAGGCTAATTTGGTTACCCTCTGGATCCACAATAGCGAAACTGTGTCGCGTCTTTGCGGGTATTTGCATACTATACATACCAGGAATGTAAAACAGCTGCCTGGCCCCTCTCCACTATCATGGCAATTATGGGTCATTAGCTCCCCCCCCCCCTTTTTCTTGTTCTTGTCTTCCAGGGTCTGGTAGGCAGTGGTAGGCAGCTGACGGGTTTGCAGAGACAAGAAAACGAGAGCGCAGAGCTGCCTGGCCTATTTGTTAGGAGTTGGAGGCTGATGGGCTGCCACTTGAATTGCCCTGACACCGCCCTGCGCTTTTATTCATGATCACCTCCTCCTCTGCTTTTCTTCGCAGTCCCTGCCTGCCCCACCCCCCTATAGGGAAGCCTCTCGGAGGGGTCAGTGCCGGCCCGCACGTGGCTGCGTGTGCACGTCTGTCCAGGCAGCGCGCCTGGATCTCCGGGCGAGGCGTGTGCCGGCACTTGGCACTGGTGACGCGCTCGCCCCGGGACACACTCCGCTCTAAGCCGTGAAGACTTGCGGGGGACCAGCCGCCAGCACCGGAACCTCTCCGCATCCGCAGGAGGGGATGCTTCCCTTTTAAGTTTTCTCATTGAATCTTAGCCTCCTGGAGTTAGGTCAGAGGAGGGGGCTTAGGTAAGAAAGGGCCTTAACCATGACGTCCTCCCTTCTTTGGAACAATGTGTTGTCTCTTGCGGTGGTTAATGGGAAGTTATAGTTTTGAATATAATTTTTCCCCCTTCAAGCTGCTAATTTTATTGACAATATGGATAGATTGAAAGACCCAAAGCTTTTGTGTTGTTTTGTTAAAGCAAATAAGTGAGGCACAGATGTAAATTACATCTCCAGGTTCACATTAGAGGTTTGCAAATAATACGGAGCTAATGGTTATTGCAAAGGAAAATAGCACTGGGATCAATATTCTATACAGTGGAAGGCGATACCTCTCTCTCTTTTAATCACCTCATTGCAGAAATGGCACTGAAATTTGAAATCTCATTTTCTCCATTTGTACAAATTGAACATAAATCACTGTGAGTGAGGGGAGGTGGCAGGCAGCTTCACTCTTTGCGGGATTGCATTACTAATTAGCGTTGGGCTAAAGCAGTGCACAGCCTGGGAGAGGTTTTGCGAGACCTCTGGCCAAATGCAGGATGCTCTGGAAAGGCTGGGGTGGGGGGGAGGAGGACAGAGGAGGATGGAGGGGGGGCCGGCCCAGCCAGTGGGGAGTAGGCGAGGCCAGGGTCAGCCCTGCAAAAGAACAAAGACAAAGGGCAGATGGCATTTCAGACCCTGGCTGGCTTCTTTGAAGGTCTGTGCTGCCCGTGCCCTTCGGTGTCAGTGGGATAGGAGATCATGTTCCCAGGAAGAAGCAAGTGAGTGAGATGTCAGCTCCAAGCTTTGCCTTTGTGTCTGTAGAGGTAGGAGTCAGAGCAGCCAAGGACGGAAGCGCTGTGCTCTAGGCGGCACCGCTGGGTAGCCTCCACAAGCCTGCCTCCTGCCTACAGGTCCCTGCGTCCTTCCCTCTCTTCTTCCCTTCCTTCATCCCTGGACATGAGATACTGGCCCCGGTAGCTGTCACAGCTCTGAGCCGGGTGGCAGATAGTATCGACCAAGGCTCTTCAGAGATGTCAAGTGGCCTCAGGGACTGCACCCACCTCAGCAACATTTTCTCAGTGTGATTTTGGTGCACTCCACTTATTGGGGATGGGGTCACCATGGGAAAGAGTTCGAGACCTCCTTCTCCCTCCCTGGGCTGCACCATCGCATGGCCATGCCTTTCTGGGTGGGGCAGATGTGGGCGGGGAGGTGCCTTACATGGAAGGTGACGGGTAAGTGAGAAAGCTGGCATCTGAAGTGTAGAAAGAGGGAGAACAGGGCAGGGGAGCAAGGCACCAGCTGGGCTTGCTGGGTTGAGGGCTTTGTTCCTGAAGACGTGGGAAGACACGGGCAGAGCAGGGCTGGGCAGACAGAGCCGTGGACTCATCTTTGCAGCTGGCCACCACTGACCCTCTTGCTTGGAGTAAATAACATTCTGCTGGGTGATTAATGGAGGATGTTTAGTTCATTAAACTTGATACCCTGAGGGCAGGATGGAGCGGTAAAATATTTATATATTTCTATGCGAGGCTGCTTCCAGCAGGGCCTGTGCGTACAGATTGGCCCCAAACGGGACAAGTTAGTGTCCATCAGGGTGCGGCTTCAGCGATGGCCATAGACACCAGCATCCCCTGACGCAGACGAAAGGTCAGCATTAGAACGAAGAAAGATGCCTTTTCATTCCCAGGCAGGAGGGCCAGTGGGCAGGCCCGCCGTCGCTAGGCAGGACGGCAGTCAGTCTCACTGCCGGCCAGGGCACCCGCAGCATGGCGGGCTGCTGCCCAGCCTGTCACACTGTGCCCTCATCTGCCTGTCACTCCTTCATGCCTGGGGAGAAAGGTGGAGGGGGGCGTCCCATAGACTTCTCAACACCCCAGATATTTCCCGTCCTCTTCCTCATCCTTAGCAGTGGCAGGAGGAGTTAAAAAATAGGGGAGGTTATGGGGAAAGCTGGAAACAAGGTTCATTACCTAAGGTTCTTCTCTCCTCCATTTCCATAGATAAAAGCAAAGAAAATACAGCAAAACCCCGTCCAAACAGTAAGCAGGTGGCGGCCACAAATAGGAAAGAAAAACCTTTTAGAAATCAGAGCCAACTACAAAAAAACACTGACAAAGTGGAATGAAAGTTCTGAACACTTGGTTCAAAGAAAAGGGTGTTTGAAATAAACCCTTAAACACATTTCAAATGCTGAAGAAGAAAAAAAAATTACTGCTTTAGATATTTGAAGTCAGGGTGACTTAATCTAGAGAAAGGAGTTTTGGGATTCTACTTAAAAAAAAAGAAAAAAAGAGGAACTGATGGGTCCTTGGAGGGAGTGGGCCTGGGGGGCAGACATCATCGGGTGCACCCAGACTGCCTTGCCTTGATTGCCAATCACAGGCCCATCACCAGCTCCTGGGTTGATTTGACCTGGGGCTTTTAACCTCTTGTGTCTCCATTTGCCCAGCTATAAACTGGGGTTACTAATAGGTGTGTCCTCCCCGCCCCCAGGTCCCTGAGGAGGTATAATAGTATAATGGACGTGATCCTATTGATGGAGAATGAGTAACTGCCGTGTCTGTGACCTCCGCCTTTAGATGCCAAGCAGGTATCCTCCCAAAGACCTTCGGGAGAGAGACCCCCACCCCCACCCCTCTTGGGCGAGTGTTGACGTTCGATCATTTCCCGTGAAGTGTGCCTGCTTTGCGCCAGGTGTGGTGCGTGATGACCAGATGAGGAGAGCACTCCCCCGCCCCGCCCCGCCCTGCCCCACGCTGCGCTGCGCAGCAGGTTGGTCACAGGTGGAAGGAGGCAGGCAGGCTACAGGTGTTTAGGAGCCAAGGGGACGGAGCCAGCACGGGAGGTCTGAGAGCCAGGCTGGGGGCAGGGCGACCAGGCTGCTTTCTAGCAGAAGGGCAGAAGTGGCGGAGTGTCAAGGCTGGGGAAGCGGCTCGTGCCCGAAGCGTGAGAGGGATGAGTCTGGAGACCATCTACACGGCTCTGTGGCAAAGGATTCGGGCACGGAAGGCAGAGTGGAGACAGAGGGGCCTGGAGTGGGAATTAGGAACAGTACCAGCAGGCCTGTGAGTAAGTTGGGAATTGTGTTCAGTTGCTGGTCTGGTGGTTTGGCGATTCCTAAGTGTGGAGCACCCCCCAGCCCCATCAGCAATCCAGGGACTTTTCGTTGTTTTGAACTACCATCCATAGCGGGCGACCTGCGCCTTCAAGCTGGCCTCACCAGGAAGGAGGAGGGGTGGTCCGAACGAGGTCTGGGTGCTGAGTGGGCGTTGGCATAGCCTGTCCCAGCACAGGAGGGAGTGTGGATGTCTCCTGGTTGTACTCTGTGACCATTATCTCAATGAGGTTTGTGTTCGCCGTGCACGTACACCCTATCAGATATTTGCACCGCGCCTCTCTGTTTTATAAAAGGGCTAGGAACCCTAAGGGGCAGACCCGTGCCCAGAGAGACACCTAGCAGAGGAAAGGGTAAGACATCCAGAGATCTGCTCCAGTGAAAATAAAACCCAGGAGTTCTAAAACTCAGGGTAACAACACCTCCCAATTTGCCCAAGAGCTTCCTGGTTGTGCCTGTTGTCTCAACATCCTGTGCAGTTTAGCATTTGTCCTGTATTGTACTTTATTATTCATTTTAACAAAGTGTCATTATCGTGGGATTAAAATAAGCCAGGAGGGGCCAGTGGGGTGGGCTTCCATTTTGTTTCACCGCTCGTTCCAAGATTGCATACAGCTGGGTGTGAAATGCCTATTCAGTGACCAGAGTTCCCATTTTAACTCATGGGTAAGGCTGACTAGTGCCAAGGATGACCCATCTTGCTTTCCTCAGTTTGTTCCGAACTCAAGGTAATGGATGCCCCCTTCTCGAGCGCAGCCCACGGGGTGCTTGCTGGCGGTGCAAAGGGCTCTTACCTGTGAGCGCAGGGACTCGGTAACCCCTCTGGGTTTCTGCCGGCGGGGAGAAGCGGCTGCTGCTGCCCCTGCTGGGAACCTGTGCCGTGGTCAGTGTGCAGCAAGCCACTCTGATGCCAGTTGGCAGGGGCTGGGCAGACTGGGAACTACAGGTTAGGTATGTAGGAAGATACTGGTCTCACGCGGGAAACAGTCCGCGCAGCCTTGCAGAACACAGAACGCTCTCACAATAGCACTTTTGTTACTTATGATAATTTTACTCCACAAATTTTATTTTATTATTTGGTAACATTTGTGTTTCAAAATAAACACTTTTGGCAGCAAAGAGCTCAAAAAACCAAAAGTGCATGCTTAATGAGAAATTAATTACTGAGTTTCCATTACCTACGAAAGTTGATGAACGTGTAACTTGCACAGTTTACCGTCCACTATGCCAAATGACCACATGAAAGACAGAAGATAAAATCTGCTAATGAAACATCAGCATCTAATTTTAAAAAGCTGTAGCTATTTTAAGAAGACTCTCTTATGGATAGTGAAGTCACTTATGAATTTGTAGAAGATGGGTTTACAGCTTCCTCTACAAAGCGTGATTTTTCATTTATATCAAATGAATGTTTTCACCCCTAAATCTTACTCATTTTTTTATTCCAAGTCTTCTGATGCATGTACAAAATATGAAATGTTTGCTGTTAATATGTTGGCGTTTCAAGAGAAGAAAGACTGCAGATCATTTAAGGCAATTGATTTTATTAGTGCTGTTAGATGCTTCACACACACACACACACACAAAATCAGTTAATTCTAATAATTGGGTTAAATCCTCACTTCTAATTGAGGAAATCAAAATAAAGTTTCTAGAAGTTTATTCCGATGAAGGTGAACTATCTGATCTTACTGTTAATACTAGTTTCAGTTTCATTTGTTTAGTTGAAGTTTTTAGTTTAACATTAAATATTAAATGATTAGTTTTTGTAGTGATAATACACATTTGAATTTTGGCAAAGTACAACTTCATGGCGGAAGCAATGATATTACACAATTAAACTTATGAGGCAGAAATAGGCCTGGCATTTGTTTTTGTGTTCATGTAATTTATGCTTTTGCCCCAGAAAGCTGCAATGTTAGATTTCATTAAAATCAAAGTTATAGTGGTTTAAATGTACAAATAATTTTGTCTATCCTGTGAAATTAATCAGACCACAACATGTTTCTGATGGAGTTGATGTTGAATATTAAGAAAACACTTGCCTGTGGGAATAAGACCTTCTCTCTGTTGCCCACCATCAATGGGATTTTTTTTAAAGGTTTTTTGTACCTTTGAAGAGCTACTTTGTTAATCAACCTACCTATTTGGCAGTGGTTATTGAACTTCTCTTGTAAGCAAAGCTGTAAGTTTAGGTTGCATTTTATTTCGGCATCAGTTGCATAATCTCAATCTAAGTCTCCAAAGAACGGATGTTCAGAAAACTTTATTTTAAAGCTTTTAAACAATCGCAATTGTCGAAAAACAATGCTCGCCAACAGAAAGAAAATAAAATATATCACTAGAACAGAAAGAAAAAAAAGTGTACAGATTAAATGTTGAGAGCCCCCAAAATTATAGAAAACTTCATGTGCAGCATTATAATTGCCCTTTGGAATATCTTGATCTATTGGATGACTCTTTGGATGGTATGTTTGTGTTTAATTGCATAAATTTCTATTCTTGCTGGATAGAATGAAACTGAAAGGCGTACGATTTGGAATCATAGCGACAACTTAGATGAAGAGTTTTCAACTGAAAAAAAATATGAAAGATATGTACATGGGAGGTAAAAAAAAAAAAAGCATATGTCTTAGAAAACATTTGGGCCAAAATATTTACACATTTTAATATGGAAAACAGAATGGAAATCTACTCAGGTACAATTTGCTTTGTACTTGCAAGGCATCTCAGTAACTTTCGAGAAAATATTTTTTTCAATTAAAGATAATATAATCTACAGAGAAGATTCAATTGAGGGTGTCAAAAATTTCAAATTCATTGACAATAAAATGCAACTTTAGTACTTTTTGGTGTGTGATACTTCAAAAAGCTTTAAAAATGCAACTTTTAAGAAGATGACATGCCATTTTATGAAACAAAAAGATTAAAAAAATAAATCCATGTTAAAAAAAAACACATTCTTTAGGAAAATACCATAATGTGCAATATCAGAAATAAATATGACTAAAAAGGACATTAAAATATATGACTATCTGCCAAGCACCATTATTCTAATGGAATTGTCTAAATTTTTAGTGTTAGGTTGAACAAAACAAAACTAGTTTGTTTTAATGAGCGGAGATAAATGTTATAGCTATTTGGTGGGGATAATTTTATTTTGAAAATAGGTTTTAAATAAAACTGTTTTATAATTTTACCAATATAAGTAAAGTCAATATATTGGTCAATAAGCTAATACTTTAAATTACATAATTTTGTTTATTCTTAGCACCCCTTTTACTCTCAAAAATGTCCTCATTTGGGCCCTGGCCAGATGGCTCAGTGGTAGAGCATCGGCCTGGTGTGCAGAAGTCCTGGGTTTGATTCCCAGCCAGGGCACACAGGAGAAGCGCCCATCTGCTTCTCCACCCCTCCCCCTCTCCTTCCTCTCTGTCTCTCTCTTCCCCTCCCGCAGCCAAGGCTCCATTGGCGCAAAGTTGGCCCCGGGCGCTGAGGATGGCTCTATGGCCTCTGCCTCAGGTGCTAGAATGGCTCTGGTTGTAACAGAGCAGCGCCCCAGATGGGCAGAGCATCGCCCCCTGGTGGGCATGCTGGGGGGATCCCGGTCGGGCACATGCGGGAGTCTGTCAGACTACCTCCCCGTTTCCAACTTCAGAAAAATACAAAAAAAAAAAAGTCCTCATTTGGTTGATAAATTCTGTAACTTCCCCAATAATGGAATAAAAACGGAAAAAATACACAGGAGGAGGAGAGAAAAAATGGGTTGAAGAGTCAGAGACTAGAGGAAGACACAGGAACTCAAACCACAGAAGCACAGGAGGAAAGAGGATGGTGACAGGAAGGGAGATAGGGGTCCCCAGGGGGGGCTGGCACCCTGCTCGAGAGCAAAGCCCTTCTTGGGACTCTGGAATAGACCAGCAGAATCTCAGGTGTCAGGCAGATTTTGCCAACCACTGTTGGTTTCCCATATATCTCCTACCTTATTTTTGCCCTTCCCCCCATTCAAACACAAGTGCCCCCATAGCCAAGTCAGTTACTGTAGTCAGAGGGTAGGCTGCTGTTGTCCGATACAGTTCCACCCCAGGAGAGCTGAGTACACCAGGGTATACAGCCCAGTATATCCTCTGAGGGTGGGTGACAGGAAAGAAGTGGTAGCGAACCCTTATAAATGGCCCCATGCTGTCATAACATGGGGTTTTTCTGGCGGCAAATACCCACACCTCTTTCTGAAAGAAATAATTTATCAGCTAGACAGACAGTGCTATCGATGATTGATTCTTCTCGTCACTGACTCATCTCTCACTCACTTATTCAATCATTAATTCATTAATTCAATCAACCAAGAAGCATTTGTTGAGCACTTACTATGCGCCAAGCGTTTTTGTTAAGCACTGGTAAGGCACAAAACGGAATAAGGCACAACTCGAAAGTGTGCGTAGTTCTTAGTCCAGAAATGGGCACGGAAGCTCCCGGTGAGAGTGGAGGCACGCAGCCCGCCCGTGCCCGTGCCCGTGGGGGTCTCGGAAGGAGTGTCTGTGTAGAGCATCAGGAGGGGATGATGCTAGGTTCTCTAATTAAAATAAGCCTTGGCAGTTGCTGCCTCCTCCACTCCTGCCAACATACCCCTTCCTTCCTTCCCTCCCCTCCCCTCCCTCCCCTCCTTCCCCTCCTTCCCACATGGGAATGCTGTCTCACCTAGAGGGGGTTTATGTCAGAATGCAAGCCACTGCTCTTTTAAAAGCTCTTCATATTTTTAATACCAAAAAAAAAAAAAAAAAAAAGTAATAATGCAGATCCCCAAGAATGCTTCTTTCTGCTCCCTTGGTGCAGTTTCCAACTGCTGTTTCATTCCTGTCTGATCACAGACAGTATCCTGGAAAAACTTTTAGGACCCAGTAGCTGTTTTCTGTTCCAGGTTCCTTGTGTGTTGTTTCTGGGCACAGAAACAAATCCAATTCAAGCAAATAACGCTGTCATCGGGATCTTGTGCAGGCGCTGGAGGGGGTAGGCCTGGCCAATGGAGTGCTGTGTTTAAACTATCTTGAGATCCTCAGAAACATTTGTTTTTATTCAGAAGTGTTCATTTGATGTTTCCCTGATCCACGCAGTTTCCTATGGGCTTAAGCTCCCATTTGTTAAAGAAACAGATGGGAAAACCAGTTTACTGTGTGTGTGTGTGTGTTTTAGCATTTAAGCCAGCTCACCATGACTTGGTAGAGTTCGGACACTGCAGAGAGCAACACGTTCCTTTTAGCAGGTGTGCAGGGGAACAGAATCATTTGACCCATTTAGAGAGACGGAAGTAGGGACCTAACCCATTCCACATATTAGATCAGTCGTGGCACTGGACGTGGAACCCTGGGATTCCACTGTAGTCTCACTGAAATGAGTGATGTGATCTACAGTGGGCCAGGAGAATCCCAAAGTGTCAGGCAGATTTTGCTAACTGCTGTTGGTTTCCCATATGTCTCCTACCCTATTCTTGCCCTTCCTCTCCCCCACTCCAATGCACGCAATCCCCATGGTCAAGTCAGCTAATGTAGGCTATTGTTGTCTGATGCAGTTCCACCCAAGGGTGCCTGAGAAAGGGGAGGAGTCTCAGCCCACAGGGATGGCCCCTGGGAGAGTCAGGGTCCTGGCAAGGAAGAGATAGCACATTCCATGTGTTAATGTAATGAAGAGAGCTTAATAATGGAACTGTTTTCAGAGGTGAAAGGGTAAAGGGAACTGACAAAGGACAGTGAAGCACCTCAGAGGGCCGAAATGGCCAGAGAAGGAACAGCATTCCTGGTTACCGGTGAGCTCTGCGCCTGGGAGGGAGCCTTGGCCACAGGTAAAGTGATACAGCCGCTGCCACAGCCAGCCGTGGCCAGTCAGGGAGGGAGCTGGAATGGCCAGTGACCTGACCGCTGGCCTCCTCCTGGGCCTTCCCATCGGTCAAGCCCAGCTGTGAGCTGGAGGCTGAGCCGATCCAGGTCTGCGGAGGCCCGTCTCCTGGGACACGGTGGAGGAGGGTCGAGGATGGCGGTGTGTCTGGAGGGACGAACAGAAAAGTCAGCACGACCCTCGCTTTCAGAGCGCCCTCCTAACTCGGGCTGGTGCGGTGTATCCACCGTGGCGAGCTGTCCCAGCACCGCTGGCAGTGGAAGAAAAGGTGCCCTTTTCTGGAGTGAACTAGCAGCTGTGTGTCTCCGTCAGAATCCGCAGTCTAGACGGCTTGCACGCCAATTATGCGTGACTTCACATCGTGCCACCAGAGGCAGGTAACTCAAGAGCTATTTCTTTGAGTCTTTAGATTTGCCAATTTTTAGAGATTTTCAGACTAGAGCCCTGACCTGGGAGTCAGAAAAGCGGGGCCTCTGTTCCAGTTGGCTGTGGGTAATCCTCTCCGGGTGCTTCCTCGTCCGGGAGCCGAGGGAAGTGGGATAAAAGGTGGTTTCAACCTCTTCGGCTCTAACCTTCAGTTGCTCTTTAAACCAAAACCGAGAGACTCCTAGCAGGAAAGGAGTGTTCGGACCGACGCGTGTCTGCACCTCCTCAGCCATGAGTGTACGGAGACGCAGAAGGGGGTTCTGAAACTGAGGCCGCTGGTCCAGTTGGGCATCACCCGGTCCGAATCAGAAGGTGGTAGGGGATTTCTCACCCTGAAGTGGGCTAGCTCCCACGTGGAGATTCCTAGATGCCCTCAGATGTCTCAGCTTGCTTCAGTCTCTCCCAGGCTGAGGCTAACCACAGAGACTCAGGCCCCTCTTCACCCAGAGGAACAGAGACTTTTCAGTCCCCATTATGGGAGCGCATATCAAGGGAGGTCACTAATGCCTTTTCCTGTGGTTCTCTGCAATCTATTCCCAAAGGTGTCCGAGCCTATAGAGGGTCCCCTGACATCTCCCTTCACCGCTGTCACCCAAGTCAGTTGGACCTGCAGTAAAGGCTAGACCTGAAGGCGAATGAAATGGAGAGAGTGCGTCCTGCAGAGGAGGTCTCTCTCGCCCACGGGTAACAAATGTGCAGTGAGAATAGCCTACCAACCTGGCCCGTCTCTTGGACTGTGATTCGGACTTGCAGGCTGCCCCGTGGTTAGAAAGAGGCACCTGTGTTACACTTGCCACTTTGTAGGAGCAGCTCCCACGGGGTGCCTGTCACACATCCTAAGAGCAATCAAGATTCCTACACCGCTGTTAATTGTTGGCTATGATAACGTATCTTGTTATCAGTTTTTCTTTAATGAATTCCTTAATAGATGTCATTAGACGTTAAGTGCTAAATTACTTCCTCTAAGAAGAACTATTTAAGGGAAACTACATGCAAGATTCTGTGTCCTGAATCAGCCCCGAATACCGTCCTTAAGGATCGCAAGCCACACCGTGGGACCGTGTGCTCCTTAGTGATGTGCTCACGTGAGCTTCTTTGGCTTCTGGGAACATGTGTCTTTGAGGATAAAATCTGAATCCATGAGTAGATGTTCACCCAAAACAGCGCGCAGAAGAATGAATTCTAAGCCATTCACTGGATCCCATAGGAAACACAGCGCTATGATGAGAAAGATCATCTCAGTTGTTCAGCTCCCTGCATCAGGCACTAAACTCACAACTCGCACGCAAATGGCACTTTCTCGTTTGGTTTTCTGTGTGCAACACAGAAAAGACATCCGTCGAAAGTGGAATTTCGCTCCATAGAGCTGTCTTACTGTGGGAAAGTGTGTGAGGTTGTACCTATCAGAACAAGATTCTGGAAGCTCCTTTGGATCTATAATTTGGTGAGGTGGGGGAAGCAGAGGGGATGGTACCAGGCAGGTCTACTGCTGCTTTGCCAATATCTTTATTGGGATTAGTAGTCAGTTATGCATTAACACGAAGCATTAATTATTAATATTAAGAGCTGCGTGAGCACCAGCAGCCTGATCTCTGCTGTGTACAGCATGGGCCATTCTAGAGCACCAGCTTTGTGGGTGACAAGCTAAATGTAAGGACGTCATGTAGACCAAGCAGCAAGGGGCAGCCCTGGGGTCCTGTCAGGGAGGGTCTTATTACAGGGGCAAACCTCTGGCCTCCAGGCGGCCTTGGATAAGTAGGCAATGCATCAAAGCCCCCATGACGAAAGCTGAAGTGCACATTATCTGTAGAGAAATGCAGGACTCAAGTTTGCTACTCAAGGTCAAGTGTGTCCTAAAGAGCGGCAGCATCAGCATCAGCATCACTGGGGATTTAGTAAAATGCAGAGTCTCGGGCCCCGTCCTGGACCTGCTGAGTAAGATTCTGCTGTTTTGCATAATCCCTGAAAAGTAAAGTTTGAGGACCACCGCTCAAAGATGATAGTGATTCTCCAACTTTGCTGTACGTTAGAATCTTGTGGGGAGTTTGGAAAAACCCTGATGCCCAGGCCTTGCCCCCAGAGCGATAAAATCAGAGTCGTGGAGCGTGGGATGAGGCGCTGGTGTGTTTTCATAAGCCCCGCTAAACATGTTTTTAGTGGGCGGTCAAATTCGAGAATTTCTGGCCAAGGAACCTGTGACACTAGATTAACTTAAAATCCTTCAAGAACTTTGAGAACTCATTCTAACCCTTGGAATAAATCTGAGTCCACCGTGTGCAGAGCGACAGTCTACACCAGCCTGGACCCCTCCCTGTGACAGTGCTCCCGGTGGTCACATCCATCCTCCTCCCGGAGCCCCCCAGCCACTCAAGAATTCTTGGCTGAACTTTCTCGGCCCAGCGTTCCACCCTCAAGTCCTCTCGGGCTGGCGTTGCCTGTTTTCACCTCCAGCTGAGATCACCTGTTTCTTTTTTTTTTTTTTTTGTATTTTTTCTGAAGCTGGAAACGGGGAGAGACAGTCAGACAGACTCCCGCATGCGCCCGACCGGGATCCACCCAGCATGCCCACCAGGGGCGACACTCTGCCCACCAGGGGGTGATGCTCTGCCCCTCTGGGGGGTCGCTCTGCCGCGACCAGAGCCACTCTAGCGCCTGGGGCCGAGGCCAAGGAGCCATCCCCAGCGCCCGGGCCATTTGCTCCACTGGAGCCTTGGCTGCGGGAGGGGAAGAGAGAGACAGAGAGGAAGGAGGGGGTGGGGGTGGAGAAGCAGATGGGCTCTTCTTCTGTGTGCCCTGGCCGGGAATCGAACCCGGGTCCCCCACACGCCAGGCCGACGCTCTACCGCTGAGCCAACCGGCCAGGGCGAGATCACCTGTTTCACGTTCCTCCGCCCTTGGACAGCCTCTGGGCTTCTCGGGGCTTTGGTTCCTTGATGGAGGCAGAGGGGCTGGGTGGTGCGCCAGAGTAGGGAGCCTCAGTCTGCCTGCGTCTGCTTTGGGGGACCCCTCCATTTCTTACCTCTACTGTGATGATACTAATACCTGATCTCTGCTGTGCGCAGCATGGGCTGCTCTAGAGCGTCAGCTTTGTGGGCGCACTCTCTGTTTATTAAGTCTTAAAACACTTCATGCATAGTTCCCTATTTCCTTCTCCTCCTCACGACGTGATCAGGCCAGGAAGGATGACACCGTCATGGAGGTCAAAGGGTTAAGTCAGAGCCGATCCTATAGGAAGGCAGAGTAAGTAGAAAACTGGGTTTGTGATTGGAGCCTGCTAGAGAGACAGTGTCCCCACCTTTGACACAGACCGTTCATTGTCCCCTGAAGTCGTTTCTCTCTTCTTTCATTGCAATGTAATTTCTCTGCTGGGCACGTTGCTGCTAAGAATAACAACTACATTTCCCAGTCTCCCTCGCATGTGACTAAGCTTGCAAGTCCATTTCCAGGAACCTTCCTCAATGCTCTTGAGACCCTTCTTTCTTTCCATCATCCTGCTTCTTGGAATGTAGGTGCAGCCCTCTTAGGCTGTGAAGCGTGAGGACCGTCCTGGAGGGAGGTTGAGCAGAGTGCCAAAAGGACAGACAGCCAGAGCTCTCGAGATGTTGGAGGTGCAGAGTCGCTTCCCGCTGGACTTTGCTTACGTGACATGACATGAACTCCCATCTTGTTGAAGGCACGGTTGCTTTGACCTGTCTGACACTTGCAACCGACCCTAATCTCAACGGATGTACCACCTCATGTTCCACATTCCACTTCTGAAGATTTACTTGTTTGGATGTTAAAGACTTGCATCGCTCGTCCGGAAGGATCTGGTAACGTACAGCTTCCACAGAACAGGCTCCTAGCATAAATCTTTACAAGGCACGGTCTTAGCAGGTTGTTGTCCAGCGCTGGGAGGCATGTGGCCAGCACTGAGGGGCTGCAAGGCGGGCGGGAGGAGGGGCGTTGAAGAAAATCTACCCTTTCACTGTTCTGCCAACTGCTCTTTTGGGACAACTTGTTTGGACCCATAAGGACATGAGTTGTTACCTTGGCTACTGGTATCTTAATTATTTTCCCGATTTTTTTGTCATGAAAATTTGCAAACACATGGGAAAGTTGAAAAAGCGTTTACCCACACGCCAACCGCCCACGCTCAGCTGTTAACATTGGAACACACTAGCTTTCGCAGCCTGTCCATCTGCTCGTCCCTCTGCCCGTCCGTCAGTTCATCTCTGTTTAAACTGTATTTCTAAGTCAGTGGCAGGCGTCAGTATACCTCCCCTTGAGTACTTCCGTCTAAGTTTTGTTCGTTTTTACACCTTTCTCTCTGTTTCCGTTCGAGCCGGTCTCCCTGCGAGGAAGGAAGGCGGAGCTCCGGGGCCGGGAGGCCTACGCGGGGTCTCTCCGCCTCTCCAGCACCCGAAGGCACCAGGCAGTGAGTGGGAGTAGCTGCCCACTCAGACAGGGAGATTGTCCCGCTGGAGATTCTGTGCTTCCTCATGCTCACACTTCAGTCCGCTCTGAGATGGTTCTCTAGATTTCCCGGAACCCCTGGTAGGCCTTCCTCCTTGACCGACACCCACCCTGAACCCTCTCTCGTGGTGACTTACTGCCGCACCAAGGTCATTCATTCCTCATCAGCCAGGATCTCCGTTCTCTTCGGCTACATTGCCCGCCCTAAGCTCTGCGGTGAGCCTGCCTTCCATTGTCCCATCTTCAGGGCATCTGGCCAGCTGTTCACTACCCATCCCCCTAGGTCCTGCCCGGGTCCCCCTAGGAAACCAGTTCAGAGCCAGTGTTTGGCTCCCGCTTCCTGCCTTAGAGCTGGCTGTGGTTGCTGTTCAGTCCTCACCAAAGCCTCGTCTCCTGAGCGACCCCCTCCCTGCTCCCGAAACCCTAGCGTGTCAGACCTCCTGGAGCTGAAGAGGGAACGAGGAATCCAAGATCCGAGTGTTCCAGTAACAAAACAGCTCCTTGCCGGGGTTTGTCCGATGACTGCTGCTGCCGCCGTGGGGGGTCGACAGTGCGGGTCTGAGCGCTCTGGGCGCGTGCACGTGAAGGCCCGCTATCCCCGCAGTAACACCAGAGGGGGCACTTTTATTTTCCTTGCTTTTGCAAGTTAGGAAGCAGGCACAGAGAAATTAAGTAACTGGCCCACACTTGCACAGCTCATCAAAGTCTTGTAGGTGTATTTTCTGAATCAGGGAAGCTCAGGTTAGGAAAGATTTGTGTGTGGAAGTGGAGGATGAGTTGGATGTAAAACTCTGTAGAGCTATGGTTGAGTCTGTGTTTCCGAGTTGCTGGTTTTTCGTGTGTTTCCCTAGGCAGTGTGTTTCAAATTGGGGTCTTCAGGGTTCACAAACATTGTAGTGTTGTTGCTACATTTTCTTCTAAAGGGTTCTGTCCCATCTTCCAATTTGGAAAACACCGGCTTGGAGGCCAGGGATGGGGTCTGTCCCTTCCCTCTTCTTATTGTCACCGCCCCAGACTACAATCCAGGCCAGGGGTCCCCAAACTTTTTACACAGGGGGCCAGTTCACTGTCCCTCAGACCGTTGGGGGGCCACCACATACAGTGCTCCTCTCACTGACCACCAGTGAAAGAGGTGCCCCTTTCCGGAAGTGCGGCGGGAGCTGTATAAATGGTTTCAGGTGGCCACATGCGGCCCGCAGGCCGTAGTTTAGGGATGCCTGATCCAGGCCATGGAGGTTGCTGGGTCCCAGAAACTTTGTTTCACAGGCCATCTGGAGTCATTTTCTTATCTATCTCATCTGTGCTTTAGGCCAGAAGTGGAGCCAGAAAAGGAGAAAGGAGCGAGAGGGGGGACAAGTGGTACTCCAGGCTGGGGACAGGACCGGGCACAGGCCCAGGGGCGATCCACTGGCAGAGCCTGGAACAGCAGTCGGTCTGTCACCTGGGGTGGTCAGACTGAGCAAGGTCCGAGCTGCAGCAAGGGACATGGGCAGCGCACTTAGAGCCATGACTACCAGGCTAGGGAGGTGGGAGGATGCTGTGGGCAGCAGGGGACCAGAAAAGGGTCACATGAGGAGGACCCCACTGGGGTTCCAGTCTCCAGTGGAACCTCAGAAGTGCCTGGCAGGCAGAATTGGGCCAGACAGCTTCCAAGATGGGAGGAGGAAGTGAGATGGGGGGGGGGGGGCGACTATGCAGCCCTGAGCCCGCCCAGCCTGGCCCACCAGGGCGGATGTGGGAGGAGAGGCCCTCTGGTCGGCCCCTTTGCCTCAGGAAGAAAAACACCAGTGCTGACGTCGGCTCCGCTCTCAGACCCTCAATACAGTTTTCGCCTTTCTTCTTCCGAGAGAAAATTGTTTAATTCTGCTTCTTGAGCCACCCTGCGCTTCGGTGCAGCATAAGCTGGAGAGAGGGAAAATAACTATTAACTCAGAGAATTGAAATCGGAGAACTGCGGTGAATGGTCCTGTACACCTCACAGGCGTGGGAACCCGCTCTGCGCTGGCTCTGCCCACACTGGGGGACCCAGAGCCGCCAGGTCCCCTGATCTCACGACCATGCCAGTCCTTGGCTGCAGCATTCTTGTCCAGCCCTGCCTGCCCCTCTGAAGGCGAGAGCCCCCACTCCTGCCCAGCCCTGGCCTCTCCCTGAGATGTCCCTGACACGGTGTGTGCCCACCTTTCAGGCAACCCAGGTTAAACCAGCGGATCAGTGGCCTCGGTGGTTGAGAGAAATACCAGGAAAGCGTATTTTTTCCGTGGGGACAAAGGAAAGATAAGGAGAGAGGGACCCAGAGGCAGGTCAGGGACTGAGTGGGTCCCTAAGCTCCTTGGCGTGACCGAGCCCCAGCACAGCTGTGACATTAGCAGACGGCATTTGAGGCACAATAATAATTCTTCAGATCAAAGCAGCTCCGTCTTTAGACAATTACAGTAAAATTGAAGCCCTCCTCTAAAAGAAACACATGCTCTTGTTGTATTTTCTCCCCTCCCCCACCTTATTTTATTCTTTATGAACAAATTGGTTTTCAGGGCTATAGAAAGAATCGATTGGAAGCTTAAATTCTCACTATCTGCCCAGGAGTGGATTCACAGGGGTGGACATGGAACATCTGAAAGCTGATTTTTTTTTTTAATTGATATCCAAGAATAAAAGAGGGAATGGTAGGAGAAGCTGATCAGGAATGAATAAAGTCTCCTTTTAAGCTGAAATAGCCCCCTCCCCATCTTCCCTCCAGAAAAGCTGGACTGTAATTGCTTGCAATCACTCGGCACAAATTGTCTGCTCGTATTTGCTTTTTAATTTTGTATAATCTGGTCCATTTCGCTCTCTCTGCCTTTGAGCTTAACCTCTCTCTGTCTCTCTCTCTCTCTTCCTCTTATTCCTTTTCTCTTACTCTCTCTCTCTCTCTCTCTCTCTCTCTCTCTTTTTACTTCTTCAGGGCTGTTCAAAAAATTAGTAATAATTCCCACTGATATTTGATGGCCTTTACCAAGCAAAGGCACTCAGGGAAAAGAAAAATACACACACAGAGGAACGAAACTGGGCCGTATCTGCTCAAATGATCATTTCTGTATCCAGAGTATTGTTGATTTCAATGCAGTCATGCCACTTCTTAAAGCATGGCAGACATTTTAATAACTAAATGGACTTTTATTGACTTTTTATGACCCCAAACTGAGCGAAGGAAAAACCAGAACAAGAGACGTTAATTTCTTAGAGTAACTCTGCACAAATTTCTTCTGGTTTTCAGGGTTCTGTTTGCTGGTCCCAACATGTCCGCACTTGCTCTCGCTCTCACGGACACGCCCTCTGTTTAGCACACTGCAGCGTCCATCCTGCTGCCCCCCCCCAGCCCGTGCTTGTCCTTGTCCTTGTCCTTGTCCTTGTCCTCCCGTCTGTGTTTTACTTACGTGGGGGCCAACGGATCTGGAAGGGGACACATCAGTTGCTGTTGCTTAATTGCCAACTCTATAAAAAGTGATAGTGAGGTGAGGGGGCATTTAGATGGAGAAGTCCAGGGTAAAAATCATCAGTGGGCAGAAGACAAGAAAACACAAGGAGACGAAGGCTGTGTAAAGAGAAAGCCAGCAACATGAGGAGCACAGGTTGTCCTGGAAGCCATGGATGCAGCTC
The DNA here is from genome assembly GCF_036850765.1 of Saccopteryx bilineata. Taxonomy (NCBI): domain Eukaryota; kingdom Metazoa; phylum Chordata; class Mammalia; order Chiroptera; family Emballonuridae; genus Saccopteryx; species Saccopteryx bilineata. The sequence continues at coordinate 21,074,946 of NC_089498.1, forward strand.
AGACTCAAATCCATGCTTTCTCTCAGCATTGTTGTCTTCCCTGGTCTTCTGAAAAAGAAATTAGATGTCCTAAAAAAAAATAATAAACTAGAAGTCCTTCTGATAAAGAACTTCAGTAGAGCAGCATGGCTAAGGGTTTGATTTCTATCCTGCCTCCGAGCCTAACTGTGGGTCTGTTTACAGAATACTTAAGCTCTCAGTCCTTCCATTTTCTTTCTTGCTAGTTGGAAGACACGGTAACCTTCCGTATGTGGTTGCTTACATGGAATAACACATGGAAAGTTCATGGCAGGTGCTCAGCATGTTTTAAGTGCTCCGTAACTACTATTAACTTCTATTATGTCAGTTTAATAGCAAATGGTTTAAGGATATAGGTCAGGATTCAATCAGGGACGCAGACATGAACAGTGTTACTGAATAAGGAGGTTATTATAGGCCACAGACCTCACACAGGTTTGGAGGAGGTTTGACCTGGACGGAGATTTGGAGAAACAGGTAAGTTTCTGGTCCAATAGTTTCACTAGAGAATTCTATCAAATGTTTAAAGAATTCACACCAATTCTACACAGTTTTATCCAGAAGGAAGAAAAGGAAGAAATACTTCCCATTTTATAAAGCTAATATTACCCTGATACCAAGACCAGGCTAAGACAATACAAAAAAAGTGGGGGGTGGGGGTGGACTACAAACCAATATTCCTCATGAACACAGAAGCAGAAAATTTAAACAAAATGTTAGCAAATACAAGTCAATGATATATAAAAAGAATTCTACACTATGACCAGCAGGGTTAATATCCCAGGAATGCAAAGTTGGTTAAATATTCAGAAATCAAACCATATAATTCACCATATTAATGGGCTAAAGACGAAGAATTCCACAATAAAGAGAAAACAGTGACAAAACGCAATATCCATTCATGATAAAAAAACTCTCAGAAAAATAAAAACAGAGAGGAGAACTTACTCAACTTTTATAAAGAGCATATGCAAAAATCCTATAGCTAATACTATACTTAACGATGAGAGACAGAACGCTTTCCCCGAAGATTAGTTATAAGGCAAGGAGGCCCATTCTGACTGCTTTCATTCTGTACGGTGCTGCTAGAGGTTCTAGGCTGTGCAGTAAAGTCCACCCAGAAGGAAGGGAAGGGAGGGAAGGAAGGAAAGAAAAGGGAAGAGAGGAAGGAAGGAAGGAAGGAAGGAAGGAAGGAAGGAAGGAAGGAAGGAAGGAAGGAAGGAAAGGGAAGGAAGGAAAAGGGAAGAGAGGAAGGAAGGAAGGAAGGAAGGAAGGAAGGAAGGAAGGAAGGAAGGAAGGAAAAGGGAAGAGAGGAAGGAAAAAAGGAAGGAAGGAAGGAAGAAGGAAGGAGGGAGAAAGGGAGAGAGGCAGGAGGGAGGGAAGGAAAAGGCACAAAGAATGCAAAAAAAATAAATTTATTTCTATTTTTGTAGAAGACATGGTTGTCAATAAAAGAATCCCAAGGACTAAAAATAAAAGCTAATAATTAAAATCTAAAATATTGAATAAATTCAGCCTAGACACAGTACACAAACATGCAAAACTCAATTATCTTTCTATACACCAGCAAAAAATACATGAAAATTAAAATTAAAATATAATGCCATTTATGATAGCTTTAAAGAATGAATGCTTATGTGTAAATCTAAAACACATTCACAGCATGTGTATGTTGAAAACTACAAAATGCTGATGAGAGACATCAAAGAAGATCTAAATAAATGGAGAGAAATAACTATGTCCATTGTTTGGAATATTCAACATAGTAAAGATGTCAATTCTCCTTGAATTGACACATAGGCTCAACGTAATTCCTATCAAAATCCCAGCAAGATTTTTTTATAGATGTAGGCAAGTTTATTTAAAAATTAATATAGAAATCTAAAGGAACTAGAATAGCTAAAACGGTTTTGAAAAAGAAGGGTAAAGTAGGAGGGAATCTCTCTGCCCATTTTAAAGACGTTTTATGTGGCTCCAGTAATCAGTGCTGTGTGGTATTGTCACACAGATCCATGGAGAAGAATAGAGAACCCAGAAATAGACCCATACAAAATATATATGTCCAAATGATGTTTGACAAAGATATAAAAGCAATTCAATGGAGGAAAGATAGCCTTTCAGCAAAGGTTGCTGGTACAGTTGGACATCCATGGACACACAAAAATGTACTTCAACCTAAGTTGACACCATTTATAAAAATTAACTCAAAGTAGATTTCAGAGTTAAACATAAATCATAAAACCATAAAACTCTCAGGAAAACACCTTCAGAATCTAGGGCCAGGCAAAGATTTCATAGACTTGATCCCAGAAGCCCACTCCATGTACAGAATACTTGATAAATGGGTTCAATAAAATTAAAAAAAAAAAAGTTTTCTCCGTGAAAGGTCTTTTTAGGAGAACTAAAAGGCAAGTTACAGACTGGGAGAAAATATTTGCAAAGCACATATCCAACAAAGGACTAAGTTTCTAGATGATATGAGAACTCTTAACACTCCACAATAAGAAAAGCAAACAGTTCAAGTAGAAAATGGTCAAATGATATGAAGAGGCCGTCACCATAGATGAATACAAATGGCAAGTGAGGACATGGAAAGTTGTCCAATATCATTAGCTATATGGGAAGTATGAGTTAAAACCATGATCAGATATTATCACACACCTATTAGATTGGGTCAAATAAGAACTGACCACATCAAATGCTGACAAGGATGCAGAGAAATCAAATCACTCAGACATTGCTGCTAGGAATGTATAAAGGGTACAACTGCTCTAGAAAAGAGTTTGGGAGTGTCTTAAAATTTTTTTAAGCATGTAGTTATACTCTTGGACATTTATACCAGAGAAATGAAAACTTTTGTCACACAAAAATCCTATACATGAGTAGCTATAACACTTTTATTGGTAATAGCAAAAAAAAAAAAAAAACCCAACTGGAAACAACCAGATGTCTTTGAGTAGATGAGTGGTTAAACAACCATGGTACAGCCATGCCATGAAGTTCTACCCAACTAGAACAAAGACACACAGCAACCTAACAGATCACCAGAAAATTATGCTGAGTGAAAAAAGCCAATCCCAAAAGGTTACATGCTGTATGACTTTATTTACATAACGTTCTTGAATTGACAAAGTGATAGAAAAGGAGAACAGATTAGCAGTTGCCAAGGGATCCTTATGGTGATGGAGATGTTGTGTATCTTAACTATAGCATTGTCCATATCCTGGTTGTAGTATTGCATTGTAGATTTAAAAGATGGTACCATTGGACCAAACTAGGTAAAGGGTACATGCAATCTCTCTGTATTATTTTTTTTCAAGGGCATGTGAATTGACAATTATCTCAAAAAAGAAAAAGTTTAATTAAAAAAACAACAACAGGAGCTCAGTGTATTCAGCGACTCCACAATCTTTTCCACATTTAAAATAAAATTAATTTGTGGTCTTGTCTGGAGGAATTAACACAGTATATCTTAAATGTGTGTTTATTCTCTCCTTTCTTTGAGCTTGATAGCCATCAACAGGTAAATAAGTGTGATAGAAAGAGTAAAAATGTTACAGACGCTGCAGTAATTAGGCAAATGAGCTTCTTAAACAAGCCCGTTGGAACAGCATAGACTGGGATATTTATTCTCGTCACCGTAGACGAGTTTTAGTCGCTACTCATATGAAGCCTTCTTGGCATGTTTCAATTATGTTGGTTCCTTGATTGTTTAAAGCAAGTCAAAGAGAGAGTTTACAGAGCAGACAACTGGAAATCATTTGAAGAGTTTTTATCAAGGGGAAACTATATCATGCAAAAGCATATGGAAATGAGATGCAGACTGGGGGTGAGGAGTGGGGGGGGGTGACCTAAGGAAAAAACCAAGAGTCAGAGGAGATGCTCGAAGGTCAGCTCAAAGAATTCTTCTTGGGTTTCTTAGCAGCTAACCACTGTTGGAGCTGAAAATGTCTATCTAAAAGGAAAAGAGAGAAAGAGGAGGAATAATGAGAAAGAAAAGGAAGTTAGAGGAAAGGATAGATTTTTTTTTTTTTTTTTTTTTTTTAGTTGGCTAAAGAGGGGACAGAGAGTGAACGCCAGCAGTGGTCACTAGAATAGGTAATGGGCCAAAATGGTTCCGGCACTTTTCTAGGACGCCAGCCCATAGAAAGTGACAGACCTTTAAAAGCACTGAGCTTAAGCACCGCCTTCTTTAGCGAGTGTCACAATCTTCCCAGGAGGAATGGGATGGAGGGAAGCTATAACCAGACCAACCCATCTCTTCGGAGCTAGGCTGTGTGCCCCGGCCTCTCTGAGCTTTATCCTGTATAGGTGTGGCCATGAAGCAGGCATTATTCTCATTTTATAGGTGACTGAATGAGGTTCAGAAGGTTCAGTAGCTTGTCCGAGGTCCTGATGCCACCAAGGGGCAGATCCACATGGAAGGACACTTCCCAGCTCCCACAGTGCAGTCACGGCCAGGCGCTTTGGGGCTGCCACTGGTGGGGGATGTTCCGCAGAAGGAAAGGCCAGGCCTCAGGGTCTCCACCTCTGGTGCCCGGCATGCCCACTCCCACTGCACCCTCTCCTCATGACCTTTCGACTGACCAGGCTGATTTTAAGGGAACTGCTATCTTATGGAAGAAAACGGTCAGTTTCTTCAATGAAAATCCTCCAAAATTGGAAAAGGACTCTATTGGTGCGCAGGAAAGGGAGGGTTGTGGCTCTTCCCCATCTAATCTGAAACCAAGGTTCAGCCACCCTCCGGCTGTGAAAGTCCCCTCCGCTGTCTCTAGCCTGAAGCAGTCTGTCAATCCCTTCCTCCTGAACGTTATCTCCAGTCTGTCTGGAGCCCAGGATATGGAACTTAGGGGGCAACCTGTGAGTGACCATTAAAGCACTTTGGCCTGAAAAGTAATTACAAAACTTAAAAGGGAGGTAGGCAGAGAATCATCAGTACTTTAAGTACGCACCAGTTTTCAGTAGTTGGTGCTCAGTGGTTCTCTGTTGAATAAATAAATGATCCAATGCAGCTGATTCCATCTTTTCACCAGATCGGAGGCGGAATGGCACCGGGATCTCATTCATTCTCTAGGCCAGGGGTTGGGAACCTATGGCTCACGAGCCAGATGTGGCTCTTTTGATGGCTGCATCTGGCTCACAGACAAACCTTTAATTAAAAAAAATAACGTTAAAAATATAAAACATTCTCATGTATTGTAATCCATTCATTTCCTACCGCTCATGTTCATGGTTATGGGTGGCTGGAGCCAATCACAGCTATCCTCCGGGTCAACACCAAATTTTTATTGGATAATGCGTAAGGTTATATGGTTCTCATGGAATTACATTTTAAAATATGTGGCGTTCATGGCTCTCTCAGCTAAAAAGATTCCCGACCCCTGCTCTAGGCCTTGCAGCAGCTCTCCCTTCATTTTGAGGTTGTCGTTTTCATTTTGCTGTCGAGTGAGCCACTTTGAGAACCTGGATAGGAGAGAGAGAAGGTTGTGATATTTGGGTGGCACCTGCTTGCTACCGTAGCTAGCTCTGGTCTTTCCTATCAGAGCATACAGGGTGGGGCAAAAGTAGGTGTACAGTTAGTCATGTGGAAAACAAGACCTTGATTAATAAGTAATCAAGACTAAACTGTGTTTTGCATACTCACAACTGTACACCTCCTTTTGCTCGACCCTATATTGTCCCATGTCTTCCCGGTCTTGAGCTGTAAGTGTTCTGTGTCAAAGTGACGCTTCCAAGGAGCTCAGTGGCGGTGGATGTTTTCTAGAGGAAGAAGCCCCTGTGACACTTCAGCTTGTCTTCATTTTTTTTTTTGCTTTGTGCCAGTGCAGGGTGATCAGCGTAACCACACGGGCCTTTCTGCGCTACAGAGAGTCAAGAAGGAAGGAAGAAAGGCGTCTCCTCAATTTGGAAATTAATTCTAGTCCCTAGCTATTTTAAGAACTTGAAAAATTGAGAAAGCTCTTTTTTTTTTTTTTTTTTCCCCCTTTTCTTTCTAGGGACTTAGGAAGGGAAATGAGGAACATCTCTAAAGTGTCCCTATCGCATGACCCTGCCGTATTCCCAGGGAAATGAACAAGGGGAAGGCTGCGGAACATCCCGGTGTGAGAGGTGGAAGGCTCCCGACTGTGGGGAAGAGCGCCACCCCCTCTCCCCTGTTCAAGGACGAGGGCCTCTAGCACCCCTTCCTTCTCTGAGCCGTTTGAAGACAGTGGTCCAGTTTCCTGGAGCGGAAAAGGCTGACTCGCAGCTTTGCCCAGGTAAGTGATACCTTAAGTGCTAAGAAATAGGAAGGATAAAAAAGAAAGCAGTGCACTGTGGTTTGTGACAGGGCTCCTGCCACCTGGGTGGCGGTGCACGTGCTCCCAGCGGAAGCGATGCTGGGAGTCCCTGCCAGCCTGGGTGAAAGGCTTTCTCTCCGGTTGGGCCCCTACACGTCTCCCAGATCAAACAGATTTCCTTCTGTAAAAACAAATTGCTACCTGCTTCTTAAACAAACAAACCTTAGAGGGGGAAAACATGCAATATTAAAAAAAGAAGAAAATTACATGTGTATTTTCTCCTGACACAGTTTTAAAAGCTGTTTACAGCTGATTTACAATGCTCATAGTATCCAACTTTTCATTTGAAAGTCTAATAGATCCTTTGAATGGGTTGGCGCTTGTTAGAAAAGTAAAGAGAATGAAATGTCTTCATTGAATTGTGAGGTTTTTCTGGGTTCTTCATGGCCGTCGTAGGTCTCTCTTCAGCATCATCCTTCTTTCCGTGGAACGTTGTTGAGTTGATACGGGCAACAAAATGAGTATGAAGTGGGGAGAATGGCTGCGTGGGACCATCATGTGTGTTCCATTTAGGTAGCCCCCCCCCCCCCCCCCCCCCCCCCCCCGGGTCTGTATTTTCTACCCGCTCATTTGCATGTTCCTTTGATGCGCAAATGAATTTTCCATTCTGGTAAGAACTCCTCCTCTAAGAATACAAGTGCAAAGTTTCTGGGAACTTCTCAGATCAGAGATGCTATTTTTATGGACGGATGCACTCGCCTTTGTTCTAAAAGAAATACTAGCTGATAGGAAAGCCAGGCGGTGTGGCTCCTGTTTCCCATTGAGAGCCCATACTCTTAATTTTACGAGCTACCCCATCTGTGATGGGCACCAAAACAATGCAATAATGGTTGAAAAAAAAGGCAGGTCAGAATTTGTAATGGTTAAGTATCCATTTGTAACTCATTAAAAAACAAATAAGTAGCATGTTCTTAGCATAAATGGTCTAATTCTCATTTGGTCTGACCTTGGCAAAGATAAATCAAGGCCCAGGTAAGTGTTCTATAGAATTTTTTTTTTTTTTACTGCCTTATGCTCTAATATCCTCGCTTTTTCAACACTGTTACCATAAATGATAGAAAAACCTTGAAAGTTTGCATAACATTATAGAAGATTTGTGACTGAAAGGATAAGATGTTGCTTATGCAAACCAGATACATCTTTTCCCCGTGTTCCAGTCACTTTTCATGCCTCTTCCTTAGCCACACACCCCCTGTGGGGGGGAGGGAGCAACCTTCCTTGGAAAAAGAAACAGTAATTGTCAAGCTTTGAGTGGGCTGAGGAATGAAGAGGAGATGAAGGAAAGGAGGCGTGTGTAAATCGCTCTTTAGAGAAATTTGGCTGTGAGCGCAAGAGGAAGGAGTGATTGGTTACTAACCTGAGTACCCTTTTCTGGAGAAACTGCTGATTTTGATTGGTGTAATGGTTCCATCACTGTTTTCAGGACTCAGAGAATATATATGAAATCCTCATGAGGTATTTATTCCCTTTGGATTGTTACCAGGTTCAAAATTCCTACTAGTTTTATTAAGTCTTCTGAGTTTGTTTTCCAGAACCTACCGCCTTTCTATCATCTGTACAATAACGTCTGGTTGAAAAAGGATTTTTCTCTCCAGAATAAAAGTAACATGTCTGAGATAGCAGCAAAGGCATGGTAGCGTATTATAGTCACTTAGGATGTCCCAGTTGTCTACCATTGTCTTACAAACCACCCCCAAAATGCAATGGTGCAAAACACCAACTTGATTATTCTCATGGATTCTTGGGCTCAGTGGGGGTGCTCTGTCTCCGCTCTGTGACATTTAAGGCTCGGTACTGGTTCATTGAGAACAGATTCTTGGAAATGTTGGGTTCAACCACTGCCTCTTCGTTTGACAATATTTCTGGCACCTGAGGAAGTTGGAAAACTGTTTTACCTAACTTGGATTTCCTGTGTGCCGTTTCAGTGTCTCGCTGTCAGCCGGAAGAGCTCATTATATTGTTCACGTGATTAAAAAATTAAAATGGTGATTTCTATATACAGACGTTGATGAAAGATGTGTTTTTAAAGCAGCAAATTAAAATCTCATTAATATTTCAGTGAGGATATTGTGTGCTTCTCTGTTTCATCTCTAGTTTTGACCTATGGCTTAGAGTTCACAGCTTGAAGGGGACGGTGAAATCTGTTCACCATAAAATGTTAATTATAAGTAAATTACAGCACAAACGTTCAATCGGCCACATTAATCCTACATAAAGTGAATTGTTGTAGCAGAAAATTTTGAAATGTGACTAAATTTTGTAATCTTCAGTTTGCTTTTTCTACCACTCACACCAACCTTGATTCCCATCTGTTTATCCCAGAAACTCTGAGCTCCTAGGGCAGGGTTGAGCTCACTCTGCTCACTGTGTTTTGAAAGTTAAATACAGTGTGCATACCCCATCTCTCCAAATGCTTCTGACTTGTACGTAACTCTGTGTGCCCCGTGGCAACTTAAATGAAAGCTTTGATATTTTTCAAGCAGTCAGGCTTTTAAAACGAAGGAGTTGGGTTCGGCAATTGAAATGATTCTCTCCTAAAATATAAGATGTCCTCCCATAGAAGATATATATCAGTGTTATAATTGTCATTTTATATATTATAATTTATATAGAAAATGTTTAAAATATACAGAGTGCGTGTGGCTCAATCTGTCAACTAAGTTAATAGCTCATTAATAGCAAAAATAGTGATGCTTCCTTGAATAAGAATGCCTGTATATATTCATTTTGTAATTAGACATGGACATGCTACTTATGATTAACAGACGACTGAGTACAGTGACTAGATGCCACTAGGTACTGGATACAGGCGAACCCACAGATTTTTCTGGTTTGGGGAGGTATTTTTACTGGGTACAAGTAATAAGTAGTCTAAAAGAATTATATAATAGGGGTTACCTAGCTGGCCCTTCGGTCTAAAGTGTTATCAGATTGTTCTGGTCTGTCTCCTCCCACTTATCGAGGTCTGAGAATTCTGCGACTTAGTGGAACAGGAAGCATAGCACATATGTTGGTGCCGCCCAGTGTCTGGCTCCTGTATTAAGGATCCGTCTTCCCATTTGCTGAAGGTAGAGTCTTTGCTTTGTTCCCGCAAAGAAGCCATTCCATTTAATACTCATGAAACTCAACAGACGGCTGAAGCAGCCAAGACAGATAGAAATGCTTTTTAGACTGCGTTAATCAGGAAGATGCAGAAATGGGAATCACAGTACTATTAAGAGAAAGAGACTCCCACTATAAGAAAGAATTTCCAATTTGCTAATGGCAGAAGTTGTTAATCTGCAAATGTATGCAGCCATTGGTCAGTCCTCCTCTGACATGCTCAGAAGACTTTGAGAATTAAAATATCTGAGGGATCCAGAATTAGGGATCTGGTACCATTTAGAGAAAAGGAGCATCAGCTCCTGAGAAGCTAGTTCTTCTAACAAAAATAGAATAAACATTGTAGTAAAGTTAAAAGACAGCTACTTTCCTTTGAAACTTAGGCAAAGAATCACCCCCCCCTCTCCTTTTTAAATACAGATGATGTGATGCTTCTATTATAATTTTCTCCCTTATTCTTCATGCCTCAAGTTTCCGTTCTGGCCTCTTAGCATCTTCCAGCTTCCACTTACCCATTCTATTATCAAAAATCTATTGTCAAAAATCACAAACATATTCACAAGAAGATGTTACAAGCCTATATTTTTCTTTTTTAGAATGACTATAATTTTTATAAAAATTATACATGTTAACTTTATAAAATTAAGAATAGTCAAGTATGAAGAAGAAAGCAGAATTTCATTAACTATTTCACCACTCAAAACTAGTCATCTTTCAGATTTGGTGACTGTGCTCACAAGCACTTGTTTACTACGTATAGATAAAAGAGAAGAGGGAAGGGTGAGAGAGAGAGTCAGAGCTGAAGAAAGAGAATGAAAGGCTCAAAGAGACTGAGAAAAATGAAGATTTAATGAAAGAGATTATGTGTGACAAAGATAGGAAGTATTAAATGTCATATTTGTTATAAAAATTTAACAGAAACAGTTATATAGGTGAAGCTGAAGGAATTTCTGATCTTTAGAAAATAATATATATTTTAAATTTGATTTATTTTTAAAATTTTTTATTTATTGAAGAAAAGAGAGAGAGAGATTGATTTGTTGTTCCACTTACTTATGCATTTATTGGTTGATTCTTGTATGTGCTCTGACCAGGGATTGAACCCACAACCTAGGCATGTCCAGATGATGCTCTAACCAACTAAACTACCAGACCAGGGCTTAAAAATAATATTTTTATTAGAATATAGCTCTTAAATTATCTATATCTGATCAGGAAAAAAGATTAGGTAAAAACTTTGTTTAGATCCATTATTCTTTTTTTAACTTCATATTTCTCTATTGTACTGTTTGACTCCCTGCTTAAAAAAATGAGAAAATTAACACACAGTTACCCGATTTCCTTCCCCTACCTCCTGATATTTACTGGTTAATGCTTTGCTTTGTCATAATTTGTAACATTTGTCATCTTGTTCTAAAAACATGAATACTGCATTTATTTTGTCATATGTTTATACTTCTATATTTGAATAACAATTCAGTGCTCAACTCAAGTTTTTTAGAATAATATTCCCCATTCTTGTGTTTTCTTTATTTCGATTTCCTTTAGTTGAATAAATTTTATTTTAAGGTAGACTTATAAAAGGTTTTTAGATGTTTTAGTCTATACATTCTTGCATTCTTGAGGTTATCTCTTTCCTTTTTACTCAAGGTGCATTGTGAGGGCACAAAAAAATGAAACAAGAAAAAGTGAATAATTGAAAGGACGCTTTAGCTGGCTATAAAATTTTCAGGTTATACTTTTTTTCTTAGAAATTTGTAGACCTTTGTTCATTGTCCCTTGGCATTGAGTACTGTCCTTTGAACACAAGTTGTCATTTGTATTTTGATGGATTGGTAGATAGGCTCATGGATTCCATATTCCAAGTCCCTTCATATTTAATACTCTCTCACTGTTGTGATTGTATATGAACATCGACTTGACTGAATATGATATTCTACAGAGCATACTCTTTTTCTTTAGAACTTTGTAAATATTGCTTTCTTGTCTTCTGGAATTAAATGCTTTGGAGAAGATTAAGGCTCACCTAAATTTTCTGTTTATAGAAAACCTAATTTTTCAACTTGAACAAGGAAAGAATTTTTTTTTTATTCTTTCAACTCAGCAACTAAATCAAGATATGCTCAATATCAACTAATTTGTATCTTTTTCCTAAAATATACTGTGCCCTTAGACTGATCATATCTATTTCTTCCTCTTTTAAGGCACATATTTTCTTATATACTCGATTTTTACTTTCATTTGTTGCAGTCTCTGTGCCAGGGACATTGATTCTTCTTCTTCTATTATCTTACATTTTTCTATTTTCCTTTTCATTCACTAAGATTGTCTTAAGCCTTTCCCCTAGGCCAGTGTTTTTCAACCAGTGTGCTGTGAGACATGGTCAGGTGTGAATATAAATACATTTAGAAACTATATTATTAACTATATGTATAATATGTACTGTGTTAGAGTGTCATTTTGTGTCATTTTGGTAGGTGGTGTGCCCCAGGATTTTGTAAATGTAAAAAATGTGCCACGGCTCAAAAAAGGTTGAAAATCACTGCCTAGGCCGCTAATTCTATTTTCAGTCTTGTCTGTTCGAGTCTACCTGTGCTAAATTATTTATTAGCAATATAATGTTTTGATCCTCAATTTGGCTCCTAAGCACCATGGTCCTTTTTTTTTTTTATCTCATTGTTATTTTAATAGCTTACCATTTAGCAACTACTTTAGTTAATTTGTGCCTGTTAAACTATTCTATAGCATGAAGTACTCAAAAAGAAATTTTGTTTTTCCTTCAGTTGTATTTTCTTCCAAATGGGTGTTTTGCCTCTCTTTTGCATGTCTTACTCCCTTTTTTATTGTACTTTTTCTCTTTCTTAACATGTAATCTTTTGAGATCCTGGCTTAATGTGGGGAGGTCTCTTTTTAGATTCATCACCCTGGTTGGGTTCTAAGCATATTAATATTTGTCCCACCTCACATTACAGCAAGGCTGTCACACCTAAAACCCACATTTACAGGTTTGGCAAGTATCCTCGTTAACAGATGCCTGTGGATAAGGGGTGTCTCTCCGCTCCACTTTCCCTTCACACCTCAAGCAGTCCCTTTATTTAACCAGCTCCTTCACCTCTCACTAGGTCCGCAATGCTTCTAAAGTGTTTTTACTATTTTATCCAGCAGATGAAGTTGTTTTCAGCAGGGGAATTAGTGTGTCATTACTGAAAGTGGAAGTCCCTTCATACAATTCAAAAATGTGTTCATTAATCACTCCTTTGTCTTCTCCTTGTGAAGCCCTATGGAGGTCTTATCTTTGCCTTGGTAGATGTTGGATAAATTCTTCTTGAACTTCTTCTACTTCATCTGAGGCCCATATTTCCTCTTACCAATGGCTTAATGTGTTCTCTCTTGTTGTGTATATCCTGAGTGTGTGGAAGGAGGGAGTATTCTGATGGGCTTTGTCCTGGAGAGCTAGGCTTCTGCCTCTTCTCCTGAGATTTTTGTCAAGTGTCCTTCATTAGGGTTCACTTCACCTATTTGGTATTATATCTTATCCTGTAGCCCAGTGGTTTTCTACTATAGAAATGTTAAGCCCAAACAGATTTTCCTGTCACTAATAAGACTCTGGGGATTTATAGCAATAGGTAAAGGGCTTCTATTCTTGAAGTCGCTTTTCTGACTCAAGCCACCTTCAGTTTGTGTCTCACCAAGCTGTGAGGTATTCAGAAAAATTCTAAATATTTTCTCTACTTCTTTCTACGCATTCTACTGTTCAGGGTACAGTTGAAGGCAGCATTTAGGCGCATCACAACAATTTCCCTCCTTTTCCCTGGCGGATTGTTTTGAAGTTTATGGCTTGATGTCATACCGTTTTCTTTGATTGGCTATTACTGGTGAGCATCTTGCTGATTTTTCACTGCTTCTTGTTCCTTTTATTAGATATTGTAGCAAGGAGAGTCTATGTTCCAAATTCATTTAATTATCTTCCCCTCAAATCTAAAATTCTTTATATTAATAGATAATACCAGATGACCACATGTCTTCATTGGGGTCTCTCGGAAAATATGTATAGATGCCAAGACAAGTTAAGGTCATGTATTTGTATGGTGATCCCAGGAACTGGGAGAAATGTGGTGAAGGGAAGCAGGGAAGAAAACAATGCTAATAAAGACTATATTAGCAAGCAAGTTACCATTGTGGGCAACTGGAGCTTAATTTCACTAGTAAAACTTAGGGAAGAGTTTAGAACACACACTTCATAGTTACTCCACTCAAGGGAAAAGGGAGCTCATGTGTTTTCATCCTAACTCCTGTTATCCACTGATTGAGACCTGCTCCCAAGGGTGACAATTCCCTTTCATGTCCTTCCTACCTCACACACACGTGACGTAGCAGGCTTAGGTGATCAAAGAAAGATCTCAATAGAATGCAGGTTCTAGACTTTAGAAGTTGGGCTGTCATGCCCCTAAATGGTAAAATACAAAGGAAGATGGCCAGAGCATACTGTGACTGTGAATGTCAGCCATCTTGGGACTTGGGTCGAGCAAGACTAGGAGGAAGGAGGTTCATCCCAGAGCTGTTCCAATGGGCCACTTAGGTGGTCGCTACTTGATACCAGGTATAGATCTCGGGCAATGGTTATAACCCAAGCGTTATAACATCTCTTCAAATTTAATGGATGCACCAACAGAAACGAAATCATAAAATAGCTTGAAAGACCTGAAAACAGTTGAAGGGAAGCTATTCAAGTTGATAAAGTTAAATAAACTATGAGCCCTTTTTAGAGTTTTATACACACACATATTTAAATTGTATTCATTATATATGAGAAGACTTTCGTCAGAAGTGAGCGTAGGGTGAGGTGACACACACCAATTGAATGTGTATGATATCGTTGGGTGCCGTGTGGTCACATCCCTGAGAGCGTCCAGAGTGTCGCTGAGTCACATCCCCATCAGTTCCTATCTCACAGGGAAGGGATCACAGAGTTCTTATGGAGGCCACCACACAAATCCACTAACCTGCAATTCTACTTTCAAATAATCCCTTTTATAAAGATATCCCACTGATTTCAGTTTTAGAAGGGGCATGACTTTTGACTGCTGTACGTGTCATATGTTGGACTAGAGTCCCACAAATCCATCCCTTTTCCTCTGTGTGAACTGTTTAACCTAGTGGTTAAAAATTGGTCAATTACATTACATCTAACATGGAAAAAACTAAAAAGACTTCCAAGTTCATCGATTATGGTAGAGAGAAAATGGTCATATGAAATACAAGTTAGGGAACTCGAATCAGCTATTTTGATTTAAAGTATATTTGCAGAAGATTGCATTTTGAAAGGCAAGTGTACTTCAGAAATCCCACCCAAGGTATTGAAAATGTGTATATATTCATGTTATAAAGAATACCAACTTGCTTACTTCATAGTACTTGTCAAAATTATTCATACTAGAAATCCTTATTCAAAAATTCCTGAGTGTTCTCGCTTTTGTTTTATTGAGGAAAAGCTCAAGCTAGGATCTCGGGTGGGGGAGGGGGGAATGTTTGATGTTTCTTGTTGGTTTATTTTGGCTAAAATGAGAGAAAGCCAAGGAGTAACTTAACTACTCAAATATATGGTAGACTTTTTTTGTGGGTATTTCTGAATAATTATTTTCCACCTACATAGAGGGAAAAAGAGAGAGAAGGATGGAAAAATTTAGATAAACTAAAACTCCTCAAAGTTATGAGGCCTTTCAATGCTAAACTATGACTTCCTTTACCAAGAGATTTGGGTCAAACATAAGAAATAATTCCTTGTTAGGCTGAGTAGATGTCATCAGAGCAGATCTCTAAGCGAGCTTGTGAAGTGCCTACTTTTGAAGTCTTTTTAGAGAAAAAACTACCGTCACTTATGAAAGATTTATATGAATGGTTCAAGCTGGAAATTGAACATTATTATAATGTCCAGAATCCTGATTATTCTTTGAAAGGGGTTTGTATATTGTTTTAGGAAAATGTACACACACAAGCTAACTTCATCCACAAAACCATTTGCTTCCCCAAACTTCTTAGTCCCTAAATCTCTACAATTATGTCACTAAACATTTGGACTGCTCCATGTGCTCGCAAATTTGTTACTGTCACTCTTTATGTTTTATTGTCATATTGACCCTTTGAGTAGTATGGACGTTCATGTATGTCCTCGTGCCTCCTGACCATCCAGAGTACGATTGTACATGTACATCTTTAAACTTTGAGCTGGAGCAGTAAAGGAACTAATTTCAATTATTATTTCTTCTTGTTTCCATAAATCGATTATCAAGCAAACATGATTTTAAGTTAATAAAACTGTAACTGTAACTCATTTCATTTTTTGAAAAAAAAACCTCACTCCCGAGGGTCAGTGAGCGTGAAAAAAAAAACTCACCACTCAAAGGTTTAAGTAAAGCTCCAAATTCACCTATGAATTTAGAGGTTTCCTGGGATGAACTGTGCCCTCCAAGTCATATGTTGAAGTCCTACCCTCCAGGACCTCAAAATGTGATGGTGTTTGGAGACTGTAGTCATTAAGTTAAAGTGAGGTCATTAGAATGGGCCCTAATCAAGATGACTGGTGTCTTCATAAGTAGAGGAATTTAGACACAGACATGTACAGAGGGAAGAGAAGACAGCTACCTACAGGTTGAGGAGAGAGGCCTCAGGAGAAACCAACTTGCTGATGCCTTGATTGATTTCAGACTTCTAGCCTTCAGAACTATCAAACAATATATTTCCGTTGTTTGAGCCACTCAGCCCGCAGTCCTTTGTTACAGCAAAACCCTAGCAACCTAACACAGATGTCCTCCTCCGTTCATAATCCCTCCTTCCCCTGTGCCTTCTCTGAGATGACCTGTCTAGGCTCGCTAACATTTCTCTTCCTCATAGTCATATTTAGAACACATCCCACCCTTCCTTCTTCAGTGATGTATCTTCACGGAGAAGGGTCATTGTCTGCACTACCCAGGCCCCCATCAGTGAGAATTAGACCTGGGGTCCTGCTAGGAAGAGAAAACAGTGAGAATCCCAAGACTGTTGTTGGGCAAGTTTTTATGAATAATTGCCCATCATTTCCATTTTTTAAAAAGCACATCATCGAGATGTCGCCTTCCATCATTTCCATTTTTTAAAAAGCACATCATCGAGAGAAACTTTGTATTTGACTTTGTATGGCCCATCACCATTTATATTTTTGCAGGTCTAACTTGGCTTACTTCTCCCCACATTTCAAGTCAATAGCTTTTAAAATAAAGACCCTAAAACTTAACGAGTTTAAGTAAAACTTGATCAAAATTATATAGCTCGTCAATGGCAGAGCCTGAGTTTGAACCGAGGTGGAAACGGGCGTTGCCCCTGACTCCCAATGCGGATGGCCAGTGATGGCTACCCTGTGGTGTGGCTGGTGACTGTCCCCTCTCTACTGGACTTTACAATCTTTCTGGTGGCAGATAGTGTCCCCTCTGGCTAGGCGTGTGCTCATGAATCGTTTTTACCCCAACAAAATCAGAAACTCGGGGGATGTGTGCTTTCTGTTTCGTTATGGTGTTTGGGAAATATTTGTTGACTGATTGGTTAAATGGACTATTTCACCAGAGAATTTGGCACTTCTCTTTGATTTCCAGTTTTCCAAAGATAAATACCCAAAAGCAACAGGGCTCTCACAAGGTGGATTGGGTCTTTCTAGCTAAATCTTAGGAAAGGGTACATATAAAAATAATACTGTGGATTGACATTATATTACAATAATTATAATGATTATACCTTGTATTTATATAGCTCCCTCACTCTCTTACCCCCACCCCCACCCCCAAGGGGCTCGTAGTCATTTGTAAGCAGTGGGCCTTATCCTGCTGCTAAATAGAAAATAAATTGCGTATGTCTTGGAAGAGAATTAACTCTTTCAGGGCACTGGGGTATCATTTAGTAAATTAGTAATCCTCTAAATGGTACTCTAGATACGTAAGATTCCCCCATAGAAACTGGAAAATGGACGTGTTCCCAGTGCTTAAAAGAAATCAGGGCATGCCTAACAGAAATCA
The DNA here is from genome assembly GCF_036850765.1 of Saccopteryx bilineata. Lineage (NCBI taxonomy): Eukaryota > Metazoa > Chordata > Mammalia > Chiroptera > Emballonuridae > Saccopteryx > Saccopteryx bilineata. The sequence continues at coordinate 21,092,446 of NC_089498.1, forward strand.
GACAGCAAGCTGAAAATGTATGTAAGGTACTTCCCTCTCCCCCCTAATGTCTTTGTGCTCCTGCTCCTAGAAATCTGTTTGTGACGAAAGACAGTCTGGTTGCTGAAAGCTGGCACTTCGGCTCTTTTGATCTACTAAGATGAGAGCAGGAAAGGGGAAGGAGGCAGACGCTGGGGACAGGTGGGTGGTGGTATTTAGACACATGGGATCAGGGCCAGTTTGTTCAACTAAACAGATTTTGAGAAACTGATGAACTTTTTTCAGACTCATGCCAAAGACCAGCCTTGATAGTTCCCTCAGGTCCTGAAAATGTTTGTCTGTTACCAAAATAGTGGTTAGTGAATTGGAATTAGCCTCATGGATCTCTTTGGGACCATGGGTGAGGTAGGTAGGGGCCCAAGCATGAATCAACAATAGCTTTAGGAAACAAACAAACAAACAAACGATAGCTTTAGAAATTCAGGTCTCCATCAGTCAGTAACAACATTGAGGAAATTTATGCAAACTCCAAGGTGATACAGATCTTTCCTGGCAGGTGTAGAGAAACAGGACCATGTTTTAAAAAGCATCTTGACTGTGGTCTCTCTCTCTCTCTCTCTCTCTTTCTCTCTCTCTCTCTGTTTTCACTTAATTTCTCCATGCTGCCTTTAAGATGGTACTCCCCCAAATGATGACCTGATCACCTCATCCCATTTAAAAATTTTAGAGTTCACTCATTGGCTCAAACGCCTCTTAGATGCACTTGCTCGTTGAGGTGTTGCTACAACTGAATTCTGATTGTAATTCAGTAACACGTTATTGATTGATTGCCCAGACTTTCGGTTTACGTGCAATGAGATGGAATTTGGAAACTGGTGGTGTCGTATTGACTTTCTGATTTGCGCTGCTGGGAGACTCATTGGACGGTCGGGTGGGCTGCTGCCAGGCAGTTTGGCAGTTCAGTATAAACACTCTGTGATTCTTCCACCAAACTGTAGGGCCTTCCCATCCGCATCCTCTCACTCAGCTCTCATGCACTGAGGAACAACACGTTTGACTGCTAACCGCCATCCTTCTTCCTCCGCATCCCCACGTCTAGGAGTCGCCCTCTCTGAAGCCTCATGCCTCTTGTTCAGGTTTTGGATTTTCCTCTTCTTGCCCCACTGACAGCCAGCTGCCAGGGGCCTCTTTACACAAGCCTCAGCTTTTCCAGGTTAATACACCATCTAAGTTCAGTTTTAGCAATCCACACACCTCTGAGGCCCTCGGATTCCAAGGAGCATCCTTAAAGGGAAGAATCAGCAGGCTGCTGCAAAAGAAATCAAAGCAGGTCAGCGAAATGTCTCGAGAGGGGGGAAGGAAGGATGAGCCGCATAGACAAACGGGCATCGTTTTCCAGTAAGCAACGTGTCTGGTGACAGAAACAAACCCGAATGGGGAAAGTGTGTGTTCAGTCTCATTGTATATATATATAATCACAAGCTGCTTCTGTGCATCAGAGGATCGAAGGGACGCTGCCCCGGGAAGTAGCCCAGTGGGTTCCCTCCTGCATGCGCTCACGCATTTTGCATTCCGTGATGTTCTGGCATGAGTCAAAGTCCGAATGCACCAGGTTGGAAGATTCTATCACCATAAATTCCTAACGCTCGTCATCAGGAGATGAAGGTCAGCAGCAATAGCGCTCTGAGCTCACAGGTAGCCAAGTGAGATGAACAAAGCTGGCGTGAGAAGCAGAGCCACTAATTCATCTCCCGGGTGACCCTTTTAATATTCCACACCGCCTTTAATCATCAAGCCGTGTGTTGAACCAAGGAGCCTGGTCAGCAGCGCCCTTCTGCTGACTGACTCCTCAAACTTTCCAGCGGGTGAGGAGGCTGACGGATTTCTTCCCCTGCCTCTGCTGCAGAGAGTGGACCCTTTGCCAAGGGCGGAGGGAGCCAGATCCTATCTATTTCCTCCCGTTGGGAGAGGAGGGTGGAACCCCCAGAGAGTGTATGGATTACAGTTTGAGACAACCTGCTTTTCTTTTCCAAACCCCACCCCCTTGGGGCATTCTATTGCTCACAGGTTTGTACATTCCTCAGCTAACACCACAGTGGGCTCCTCTGCTCTGAGCCTGTCACCTTGGTCTCTGGTCCTGCCTGCCCCTTCCTTTGCCCTTTGTGACTCTGATTTCCTCTCCAGAGGAAAATGCCATCACATTCAGAGCAGGTAGTACATTTCCGTGACCGGGACATTGGTGCCGCTGTCCTCAAAGTCACCGCCACATCTTGTATTCTCAAAACTTTTCAGAGCAAGCTTGAAATATGGAAAGGGTCTGAGGTTCCAACAGTTGTAACTGAACACCAATGTAAGAAGGGTTATCATCACTACCTTCTTATTTGTCTGCTTTCTAACCAAGGAATTTCTTCAATGCCTGGATTTTGTGTGACCCAGAGGCAATGCATAGATAAATAATCTGATTTGCGTTGTATTTTTTCTTGTCAACGCAGAAAGCACCAGTCCACTAGAACTTAAAATACATTGGGAGGATGATTTCTTTCATCTAGTTTATGTGCAGTTCGTCATTTGCTTCACACCCTCTTCTTTGATGATTTTTATGGCTTTGTTCAAATGGCCAACTCTGCTTTGAGCCATTATGATTGATGGACTTATTCCAGGGACCACATTATCAGCATCTACCCTTCTGCAGGGAAGCATCTTCAGCAGGGAAGATCCAATTTTTGTTTCTCCTGTTTGTTGTTAATCTGACTCTGTGATAATGTCATCAGACCTTACTCTCTACTTTTTCTTGATGAACTGGAATTCTCTGGAGCTGAGAGTTACAGGCATGGGAGAGAGTGATAAACAGGGACCACAGAATTAGGAAAATACACTTTGAACATGAAATTGATGGACCCACATTTGTCATATATTTTTTTAAGGTTTAGGACAATCTCAAAACCACTTGTTTAAATCAAGCTCTTGTTAGAACGTTCACCTCAAGAAAAGGGAGCCCAAATTAAAAAGTTCAACATTTATGTTGAAAGAGAATATTGCTCTGACTTTTGGTTTTCTTCAGTGCCAATTTGGTTTAAGAAAGAAATGTTGAAAAAAGACTATCGAAGAATTGGCAAGGACCACTTTGGTCTGCAAATATTTTGGAAAATTCATAGGCATTAATGCTTAGTGGGTAAAAATTGCAAATAGGCCAGTCCTAGGAGTGAGAGCTGACTTTCTTTTGATGAATATTTTCTACTTGGAAATAGTTTATCATCCAAAAACTGGGAAGCCTAGACTTGTTGGTGAAAAGACTAATAATAGACTATCCCATTTATTCAGAAATTGCATACAGTGATATTAACTATTTGGGACAAAATGAGACCTTCAAAGTAACGGTTGGGGGTAAGCATTCTATGAGAGGGGGTGACACAAAATACATATACTGATATCGCTTAGGTTAAAGGTTTTTGCACATTTTTATTTAATATGTTTTAGAAGTTTTTTTATTACAATCTTTAAAATGCAAGCAATGCTCTGGTGCTTGGAGGCATAAGCTTCAATTTCCCACCATGTTCATACATGGAAGTCCCTTATTCCAACAGTGGATAAAAAGGCGTCATTGTGCAAAACCCTTTTTCTAACATTAATGTAATAACTTCTACAATGCTCTTTGTAGTTTTGCAAGTTAAAGCCAGTCACGAGGAAGGGACTGAGCATCTTATCCTTGCCTCTGTTACCTGTTAGTTGCGTGATCTTGAACCAGTCATTTAATCTCTCCAGCCCTAAGTTTTCCCATCTACAGGATAAGGTATTACTCCAAAATTACGTTTCTATTATTTGTACAAAGCCATGTGATTCCAGTTCATCCTATCAGGCTACTGGTGGACTCCACACGTCCCCAGAGGCTATTTGGCCAGGAGACTGAGGAAGCGTCTGTCTAAGAGAAGTCAGAGCAGCTCAATGCATGATAAGGCATCTATGGAGGGAGGCACTAAGGAGAGCGTGGGCCACTTGGATGTGCGCGTTGGGCTAGCCTCCTTGAGGCTCTTGCATGAATCCAAACATCTGTCTTCAGTACAGTCTCTGTGAAAACTGGAGAACAGGTTGGCTTGCTTTGCCCTTCATCTACTGGAGCATGGACATAATTAGGGAGAGACCACTCCCCACACTTCAGCCAGGACATCACCTGTGAGCCAGGCATGAGGAGCCCCGACAGCTGCGGTAGCCGCGGCAGTGGGCCATCGCCCAGTGCTCTAGACCAGTGGTCCACAGTCTTTTTTGGGCCACGGACCAGTTTAATGTCAGAAAATATTTTCACGGACTGGCCTTTAGGGTGGGACAGATAAATGTATCACGTGACCGAGACAAGCATCTAGAGTGAGTCTTAGACGGATGTAACAGAGGGAATCTGGTCATTTTTTAAAAAATAAAACATCATTCAGACTTAAATATAAATAAAACAAAAATAATGTAAATTATTTATTCTTTCTCTGCGGACCGGTACCAAATGGTCCACGGACCAGTACCAGTCCGTGGCCCGGGGGTTGGGGACCACTGCTCTAGACCGTGGGAGGACTCACTACCCACTGAGGGAGGAACCCCAGCTATGTCTGCTGTGCTTACCAGTGCTGCGACAGTTCCCCGGGGGATCTGCAGGGGTGGTCCAGACTTCAGCAGCAGATGTCACTGATGGGCCACAACAGCCCAAGAGGCAAGTGGCAGATGTCTAAGGTAGCTGCATTAACTCACACCTGGGTACCTAGGAGAACAACCTAGCCACAGGGGAGAACTGGGCAGGGGCAGAGTTCCTGTGACAGCATGTGACAGCACCAGCCTGGGAGATAAACCCAGGACTGTGACTTGATCTTGGTAGTTCTCATCTAGGACTGTTTGCCCTTTGGGGACATTTGACAATACCTGGAGGCATTTTAAGTTGTCACAGCCGTGGGGAAGGGAGGGCTACTGGCATCTAACAGAGGACACAAATGCTCTAATATAGAGGACACCCCCAAACCCCAACAAAAATAACCCGGACTGAAATATCAATAGTACGAGACCGTGCAGCCCTGCACCCCTTCACGAAGGGGTGACGAAGGAAAACACGGATTCCAATTCAACGAGGAGGATGTTCTGTAACATAAATAATACCTCTCCCAACAGATCACACGAATTGAGTCCTGTCTCCTCCTTGCAGGGCTGTTTTAAGCATTTCACAGATATTCACCCATTTAATCCACATCAAAACTCGGAAGGAAGGAAGGAAGGAAGGAAGGAAGGAAGGAGGGAAGGAGGGAAGGAGGGAAGGAAGGAAGGAAGGAAGGAAGAAGGGGAAGGGGAAGGGGAAGGGGAAGGGGAAGGGGAAGGAAAGGAAGGAAAGGAAGGAAAGGAAGGAAGGAAAGGAAGGAAGGAAGGAAGGAAGGAAGGAAGGAAGGAAGGAAGGAAGGAAGGAAGGAAGGAAGAAGGGGAAGGGAAAGGGGAAGGGGAAGGGGAAGGGGAAGGGGAAGGGGAAGGGGAAGGGGAAGGGGAAGGGGAAGGGGAAGGGGAAGGGGAAGGAAAGGAAGGAAGGAAGGAAGGTTGGTTCTTACCCACAGTGTCAGTCAAACTGCTTGTTTGGCCCCTTTGAGTGGTTGGCCAGTCACCTCGGGCAAACGTTCCACGCAGGAGTGACTGCCGAAGTCACCAGCCTCACGCATCTTCGCCGCGGTCCCAGCAACTGGAGAACAGAGGTTGGGCCTGACCTGCTACGCGCCTGCTCTGTGTCTGGAGCTCGGCCCCGACCATGCGACCTGACCACCTCCAAAAGCACATTAGCGTTTTCTGCGGGGAGTGGGGGGAAGAAATTACAAAACCACAGACAAACCAACATAGTGCAAGGTTGTGTGCAAAGGCGTTGGCAAAAAATCTAGTGACTCCATGTGTCTATTGAAAGCCCCCCCCCCCCCCAAGTTTGCTTTTGTCTCAGTTAGTCAAACACAGGCTGATTGTTTTTAAATTACCTAGATAACTGGGGCCAGGTAGCCCTGCCTGTTTCCAAAGGGTTTTAGTAGATAAACTTAATGAGATGGACTAATTAGTCCTCTGGCCTGTGGTTCCCTGCAGTTGGTTTCTTTAGAGGAACAGCACAGCCCTCGGTTCACCTTTTATCTCAATCAATCGTCTTGTATTTGCTAAGAGCCCCAGGAGTGGGGCACAGAGGTGTAGATCATTCAATTTGTCGCAGCACATATTTTCAATATTATGATAAGAAGACAGGGGACTCTGCATTTTGTCAACTTGCAAGGCTGAGATCGATCAGCAAATAGATGGGCCGCCTTCCTGTATTCTGAATTAAAGTGTGTGTTTTGGCGGTTTATTGACAGTTGATAACTACTGACCACTAGTCCTGATAGAGTTACAAAGGTCAGGTCAAGGCAGGTCAGAGCCACAAAGAACACCTCCTCCTCCTGGAGCCGGCCCCCTCCCAGAAGGGATGTGCAGGTCAATAACTAAACCACCTGTAGGGTCTGAAGGCTTTTCCAGTGTTTCTCCTGGCCGTGCTGTGACCTAACTCTGACCTAACCCCCATGGAGCCCCTTCCTCTTCTGCTCTTACCCTCAACACTGCTGCCCTGGGAGTCCCCTGAGTGCCCGTGAAGCCGGGATTTAACCAGCAAGGGACGGAAGACTAGGCCACCGCCACACGGGCTCAGCTCTGTGTCCCACTGCAGATGCTCTTTCCCGAAAGGGGCTGCCAGCGCAGGCCCTGCCTCTGCCCCCCGTGAGCCCGGAGAGTTCAGGACACTGGAGGCAAAGGCAGCGGCTGTCTCTCCGGCTTCCCCAGGAGCGCTGTCCCTCCTGTGCCTATGCAAACCACTCCTGCAAGCAGAAGTTTAATTAAAAGCCTCTCAGAGTGCCTCTCCAGCTGGGGTGGGCCTCCTGGGCCAGGAAGGGCCTTATCAAGTGGATGTGAAATACACAAACGGCAGGCCTTGTTCCCAGGAAATGTCATCCGGTCTGCCTCACTTGATGCCTTGTGAGGAGCAGGGGGGCAGGGCAGGGCTGTGCCTGTGTGTTTGATGCCATCTCCATTGTCTACCTGGAAGATGCAAATGATATTCAAATTTGGTTCCAGTGTACAGGCTGCTTGCATATACCCCACAGCAACCCTGAAGCAAGTGACTAATGGGAACATGTGTTCTTTCTATTTTTATAAGGCTGGGAGAACAAGGGGACGGAGGGGCTGAGCTTGTGAGGTTTGAAATCTCTCTTTTCAGGGGACGCGCTGCTGTCTGGAATGACAGTAACACTCAGTGGCAGCTCCGCGGCAGGGGCCCCGACCTGCCTCGTGAATGGCCCTGCCTGTCGCTTCCATCCAGCCGGAGGGAGAAGGGACCAGGGGATGAGACAGGGCTCTTTGGACAGCGGCAGAGCCGCCAGCCTGTATGTCCTGAGGGTGTGCTCTGGTTGGAGGCTCAGCAGGACTCGAGCTCAGTGGGCACTAGAGGGGTGACCCTCCCCAACATCAGTATGGTTGGTACCACATGGTCGACATCGAATTAGATGAGGCCTGTCCTTTTGTAAGGTCAGCTTGGGCAGGACTGTCCTTTTGTAAGGTCAGCTTAGGGAGGTGGGCGGGGGGGGGGGGCGCTTGTCTGCCCAAAGCCTCTTGTAGCCTCTTCCAGTCCAAACTGGGAAAAATTAGAAGAAGGACTCCATTGGAGACAATATTAGTATCAACACTCCGTTTTGGCTCCTCAGCCCTGATTCCGCTGTGAAGGCGGGGGTGGGCCTCCCCCATCACAGCTCTTCTGTTCACACCTCGGTCCCGGGGACAGAATCCCGTGGCGAAGACGGCCACCACGGTGCCAAATGAGACCTCCTATATAAAAATGATCTCTTATGTGAATAGCAGGGCACAAGAACCCTGAAATGTTAGGGTCTGGAGGAATCGGAACCGAGCGACTGGATCCGCGGCCATCAGTCAGGAGTCTCCTCGGGCCTCTTCTGAGGGGGCGGAAGCAGTTGGGGCTCCGAACGCCTCATCTCCTCATAAAACAGTCTAGTGTCAGCTGATTGGTTTGGTAGCGTGTGTTTCTATATCGAGAGGGTAAAATGGAGTTATGTGCTAACTCCAGTCAACTAAAATGGGCTACCTAAATTGCCATGATGAGGACCCACCCAAAGGCCAAACCCAGGCTCTTTGAAAACAGGGGCCGCCATCAACAGGCTCAGGACGGACGAGAATGGCATATAAACCTGGAGCGTGCTCTCTCTAGTGTCCATGTTGTTGAAAGAAAGGATTCTGGGATTTTTAGGAGTTTAAAGACCATCAGACCTTCTTCTCTTGCATTTAGATAGGAACCTTCATCGAAACCTAGGCGAATAGACATTCTGATCTTAATAATGAACTTCATAAATGCTCAAGATAATCCATTATCAGCTCGGCAGTTCTTAACATCCTCTTGTGGTAAGGAAACCAGCCAGCTGCTTTCATAAACACCAAGCCTCAAGCTTCCCCTTGCCAAATGGCAGAGAACCGTAGAGACGAGTGTAGGGTCCTAGGGTGTAGTTGCCTCTCCCCTGTGCCAAGACCCCTCTCTGATGACACTGTTGGAGGTCTCAGCTTGTCAAGGTTGTAGGGTGTCTCTTTACCCTTGGTTATAATGATTCTTAGAGGCCAGGTGCTTTATACATATCAAGGATCTTACCAAAGTGTAAGTCCCTTCACCAAACTTCTAGGGTTTTCTCTCTCAAGAAAATAAATCACACAATTGTAAATAAAAGATGCTCATCACATCATTATTCTAAATAATGAAAAAAAAGGGGGGGGATCCACTAAATGTCTTACAATAAATAATTGGTTTTATAAATAATGGAACATTTATGGATTTTATACATATATATGTGTATATATATATATGGAATGTTATAAGGTTTGTAAAGATCTAATTTTTTTTAAGAATATGACTATTTTGGAAGACTATGAGGTGAAGAAACAAGATTCAAAAATTACCTAAAATAGGATACCAAACTATTATATATACTTAAAGGGGAGAAAGACACACACATACCAGAAAGAGATAGAAGAATATACCAGATGTTGACAGGGGCTATCCCTGAATGGTGAGATTATGGGGAGTGTGGAGGCCTTCTGTAACTTTGCTATACAAATGGCTTTTATAATCAGAAAGCATGTTTTCAAAAAGTCGAAGCTCCCATAAACATTAGGATGCTCTATTTTTAAGGGAATCTCTGTAGCAAAGTCCCTAGAAAAAAGCTGCCTTACATCATATATAAAGGGAAAATAAAGTGAATTTTCTGATGGTATCCACTCGGGGTTAATATGCAAATTGCATAATTCAGGCTAAAAAGAGAACCACTGTATCTCTGCAGTTAAGTGTTTGGTCTTCTTTATTGGGAGACTTCCTTCAAATTTCCATTTCTCTTGGCTTGTATGGAGACAAGCAAAGCCCACGCCTTATCACGCACTAAAGCAGCCAGAGCTGCGTTCCACTCAGCTGGCTCACTGAGTCCCTACCATGTGCTGACACTGTGCGAGCCACTGGACATACCAAGATGTCATCCCTTCCTTGGAAGGATGTTTTGGACTAAGGGGTGGGGGCGGCATAGAAATGTAGAGAGTTAAAGGTTAGTACAAGTGTCACCTGTTGCAACGCATTGCTGCCTGCTTCCTGTTTGTATCAGCCTGCACCATAGACATCAGCTCCCCGTCTGTGAGATTCGGACGGTGATACCTCTGAGGCTCTTTGGCGGGTGCTCAAGCCAGGACTCAAACGCCAGTCTGTCTGTGCCTCTGGCAGAACTCGGGGGCCAGGCTGACGTGGCACTAGAAGAGGAATCCCTGGGTTCTGACAGCAGAATGTTAGCTCCATGTGGAAATGGGTTTCATTTTTGCTTGGATGGTTTTGTTCTGTTTTGGTCCATTTTGTTTCCTGCTGTTGCTGTGTCCCTGGCACCTAGAACAGTGCCCGGCAAGAAGGCAGAGTGGGTGTGCTGCAGCCAAAGCGGGGTTGCCAGGTTTAGAGAAAAAAAATAAGACACTGGGTTAAATTTAAATTCAGGTAAACAGTGAATAATTTTTAGTTGACATATGACCCTTGCAACACTTAGAACATAATCAAACATTATTTTGTGTGAGCTAAAACTCAGACTGTGCTGGACACCGCGGTGCAGCGATGGCCCCAAGCCTGGCACGGGGGGCAGGTTGGTCCTGAGAGTGAGAGCAGATGACAAGGCCTTCACTAATAATTCCACAGAGGAGAGAAGGAGAGTCAGAACCGGCATGGAGGGGGTGGATGCTTGGACTGTTCAGGGAACTGAGAGCAGCTGTCCTCTGAGTAGCACGGGGAACGAAGGGGAGTAAATCCCCAGCTGGGGGTGTTGAATAATATGTTTGTTTGGCCTTCTAACTTTAATTATCAGCATTTAAAATCTGGCCAATTTCACACACACACACACACACACACACACACATGCAGCACACACGTGCTTTTTGTGAGGAGGCACGTGAGGAGGATTCCAAAGGTTTTTATTTCCAACAGGAAGTGAGCAGTAGCTCCCCTTCGTCCCTCTTGTGGGCTGAGGAGAGAGGGGCTGGCTCTCCCATTAGCTGCGCCCTCCTGGCACGTGCTTTGGACGTCCAGTCCCTCCTCCTGGGCCGTGCGAGCCTTTGTGTCCACTGCCGGTCAGCGTGATCAGGACGACGGCTAGCTCGTGTGGGGTGGCTGGGAGGGCGGCTACCCCTGGCGTAAGGTGGTCAGCAAGAGACGAGAAAGCCAGGCCCTGCCCGGGTTGTCAAGGGCCTGCAAACCATGACAAGGAGTTTTCTTCTGCAGACAAGAGGGGTCAAGTGGGTGTTTTGTAAACCAGACAAGTGGCGTCCCCGCGTGTCCTTAGAATGTAGCTGTGGTGACCTCATGGAGATGGATTAGAGCAGCCAGTGACTGGAGCCATGTGCAGGCCGAGGCAGTAGGTCAGGGCCGTGAGGATGACAGGGGACACAGTGGAGAGGACAGCGTAGATCATTCCTGCCTGTCTTCAGGTCCTGGAGAAGGACCTGCACGCTTCCAGGCACTGGATTCTGCTCAGGAGCCAGTTAGAGCCTGGTGGGTTTAAGCGGAGAGCGTGGTAGATTTAGGGAATGTGACATGTAGTGAGGCCACATTTACTCAGTCTGTCTGTTCATTTATTTACGGTGGTTGAAAGAGGAAGAAGGCAACAGATGGAGTCAGAAATGGGTATGACCCCCTGTTTGCTCTGCTAACTCCCCCCAGCTTAAGGAAACATAGCTATTTCCCTGCCCCGCGTGTCTGGCTGACCCGGCTGTCCTCGCCGGTCACTGGTCGCTGGGGCAGATGCATCCGTAATGGAGGAGAACTCACCATCGGGGGTTGGAGGGAGGGCACTGCAGGCTCACCCGATCGGGCAGGAGCAGAGGGAGGTGTTTTCTTCTCCGGTAATAAGATTGTCAGGGCCCCTTCCTGGCCTGAACCGGCCGATGGAGGCTGCCAGGATGGCGAGCTCACTCTTCTTAATTAGCACTAATGCAGTCGAGGCCGTTTTCCTAGCCTGACCAAAGGGAATAGTAATTAATATGGTGGAGGAGACAGACGGAGAGTTCAAGGCCAGCATGTGTGCCCCCGACCCTGGGGTCGCTGGGGAAGGGAGCCTGGAAGACAATAGCCCGGCTCCCGCAGGCCTGGACAAAGGCCGGCCCTCGTTCTCCGGCCTCGGCACACTGCAGCCTTCCCATTAATGAGAAATGCTGCCCTTCCACTTCTGGAAAAGGGGCTGGCTTATTAGGCTTCCTAGCTGAGGCGTCCGTGTGCGTGTGTGCGCGTGCACGTGTGTGTGTGTGTCTACATGTGTGTGAGTATGTGTGTTTCAGGGGGGTAATTGTTCTCCCACTTAAAGGGCTAACTAGCATCACAAAGCCTTGGGAGGTCCTTTGTTTGCAGTGCTGGGACGTGGTGCCTGTTGGTGGTGGTGCAGGGCTGGATTTACGCTCCCAGCAAATGGAACACAGATTCCACGGCATGCATTTCACCCTGAAGCCTGCACAGCACCCTGGGCCTGGGAGCTTAGAACTGAGAATCATCTTCTGCAAGCTGGGCATCTGAGGGGAGCCCGTAGCAGGAGCCCAGTGTGTCTGCGGTCCGTGGGCAGCAGAGCACTGAGCCGACCTCCACGTGGCACGGGCTGAGAGTGATGGCTTTCCCTTCCAGAGAGGGAATTGGAGCCAGTCCGATGATGGTGAGTGGGATCTAAGCAACTGTCCCCTTCATTAACAGTGACCTGTCCCCTCCGAGTGACAGGTGGACGTGCAGCCCCACAAAGACATTCAAACACATTGGACTCCCGGTGCCTCTTCCGTGTTCTGAGGTGCTGATCTCCCCAGAGATGAATTTGCTTCTTTTTGATTTGCCCTCAACTTTCCTTAGGCTGGTTCTTCTTCTTCTTCTTCTTTTTTTTTTTCTTTTTAATTAAATATTGCTGCCTAACTCTTTCAGGTCAGCAGCAATGTCACTAGCATCAGCCATGAATCATGGCCAAGCTGACATTTTAAAAATGGCATCGTCAGGGCAGCGAGTGCAGGCCAGACACCTGGGCACAAAGGCTGGACCCCATAAATTACACTAAAAGTCTAATCAGAATAATCAACACGCTGACATCTTTATGCATGTGGGCAGATCGCGGGGAAGGGAGCCGCTCGCTCAGCCTGGGTTTCTCTGTGGTTTCGCTAGCAGCAGACCCTTTTTGAGGATGCACAGAGCATCTTCAAGGTGTATCTTTTGAGTTTTCTGTGACCTCTTTCCTCACGCTTACATTTTGCGATAGAAACAGATATATAATGAGGGCTTCTCAACAGTGTGTTGGTTTATATGCAGCTCAGGCAGCACCGCCGTGTGTAATGTTTTCCTGCAAACATCGCATGCACACATATTTCTTCATCAATACAGGCACACATGAGTGGCTCTCACTCTCTTGCACACATACTTGTGCACGCACACACACACACACACACACACACACACACACTGTGAATACGATTTGGAGACATTTGTGGGTACTTCTGGCTGCAGAAATGTATTCAAATTCTTTGTGTATAAGAATGTTCCTCATGGCCCTGGCCGGTTGGCTCAGCGGTAGAGCGTTGGCCTGGCGTGTGGGGGACCCGGGTTCGATTCCCGGCCAGGGCACACAGGAGAAGCGCCCATTTGCTTCTCCACCCCTCTGCCGCGCTTTCCTCTCTGTCTCTCTCTTCCCCTCCCGCAGCCAAGGCTCCATTGGGGCAAAGATGGCCCGGGCGCTGGGGATGGCTCCTTGGCCTCTGCCCCAGGCGCTAGAGTGGCTCTGGTCGCGGCAGAGCGACGCCCCGGAGGGGCAGAGCATCGCCCCCTGGTGGGCAGAGCATCGCCCCTGGTGGGTGTGCCAAGTGGATCCCGGTCGGGTGCATTCAGGAGTCTGTGTGACTGTCTCTCCCTGTTTCCAGCTTCGGAAAAATACAAAAAAAAAAAAAAAAAAAGAAAAGAATGTTCCTCATAATTCTGACCCGGACTCTTTGCTGATCCCCATTAATGTGGTTTCCTAAGGCCAGACAGGACAGCCACCGTCTGGTTGGGACCATTCATCACCTCCATGCCCCATCTTAGTTTTTTTACCTTTCCCTTTCTCTCCTTGGGTTCTTTCTCTGCCTCTCTCTCTCTTTCTCTCTCTCTCTCTCTCTCTCTCTCTCTCTCTCTCTCTCTTTTCCTCTACCACCCACTTCTTGTCTCTCTAGATTAAAAAAAAAAATTCTTCCATAGCTTTGGGCTCCCTGCCTGTAATGGATGGTCAGGGGTGCTCTGGGCCATACATATGTGGAGAGAGTATCTCCACATGATTAGTTGGCCCCACCAGGTCACAGGTGCCAAGAGCCCATTTGTCACTGGCCCAGCTCTGGCCATCACAGCCGGACCGCCCAGGGCTGGGCTGGTGGGCGGCCCAGTGCACTCCAGCTGGGACTAGCCAGTTAGTACCCAGTGAGGTGTGACCAGCCGGGCCCTAGGGTGAATGCTGCAGGCAGGTTGGTATCAAGGAGGGGATGGAAAACAAAAGAAAGAAGGAAAATTGAGGGAATAAAAGGATCACGATTAAAAGATGAGAAACAGAAAGATTTTTTTTTTAAAGCTACAGAAGTTGATTCTGTTTGGCTTCAATTGATTTCTCAAACATTTATTGGCTACCTACCATGCGCTGGACATATAAACAGGACATGGTTCCCTAACCTGGTGCTAGAGACTGTTGGTGCTATTTGAGATGTCTTGATAGATTGTTGCCCACCTGATTTTGTCAATGATCTCAAGAAAAATTCATGGCAGATAAGAATGTACTGATTTTTCAGATAGGTAGATTGAGTCAGGGTTTCCATCACTGGCCCAGAGCCATTGCTGGAAGTGACGATTAGACCCCTTGCTGTAGTGCTGCTGTTGCTGTGTCACACACAGGAGGGCATCCAGGATAACGTGAACTCGCCATGTCCCTGGTCCCCCAGCATATCCTGACCACAGACAGTTCTCAACCCCTTTGACTCCTGGAAGTAACAACATGGGCTCTGGTTTGAGTTTTGGTTTTTAACTTATCACCCATAAGATCTTGGGCACTTTACCTTTTGCATCCTCAGTGTCTCCATCTGTAAAATGGGCTTCATACCCTTAGAATGGTGGTGATTAAGTAAGTTCATAACACTTGGGTCATTGTGCTTGAGATAGATTGAGTAATTAGTAAATTGCTAGATGTGTAAGGTACATGTGTATTTATATAGACATAAGTATTCTGTCCTGGCTGGACTGTCTGGGCGCCCCCAAGTGGCCCCAGCGTAGACATGCACCCTGAGGCACAATCTGGACAGGGAGTTGAGCACAAGGACAAATGCCCCACAATGCAAATTACAAAAATATGCTCCTCTGTCTCCTCCTGGTCCTTCTTCCTATCGCCATTCCCTCCCCAACCTTTGCTATAGTGATCCCTACAACCAAGCCTTTGTTTGGTTTGTAATTATCAGTAATTATCGATGGAAAGTACTATATTAGGTGTTGTGGGGCAGGGCAGGTGAGGTAGGTAGAGGGACAGCAGTGAAAGAAACCTAGTACAGGAGAGGGTGGGGATACAGGAAGCAGTCATGACTCCCCAGTTGGGAGACCACCGTGTGGCTGCATCCTGCTCAAAAAAGCACCACATAGGCCCCTGGAAAGAATGTCAGCCCCATGTGGCAGACATCCCAAGTTCTATTCCTGGTCAGGGCACACATGAGAAGGGACCATCTGCTTCTCTCCCTCTACCTCTTCCCCTTCACTTTCTCTTTCTTTCTCATAGCTAGTGGCTCAATTGGTGCAAGTGTCGGCCCTGGGTGCTGAGACTAGCTCCATTGGTCCCAGCCTCAGACTCAGGCACTGAGGATAGTTCAGTCTGTTCAAGCATCAGCCCCAGACAGGGGTTGCTGAGTGGATCCTGGTCAGGGTGTATGTGGGAGTCTCTTTATTTTCCCTCCTCTAGCTTTAAAAAAAAAAAAAAAAGACCAGATAAGAAAGTTCAGTGAACAGTTTTTGGAAAGGGAGACTTCTTCAGAATAGCATACACATTTTTGCTAAAGAAAAAAAAATGATGGACATTTGGGTCAATAGTTCACACCACTTGACAAACGAGCCAGTCACAGAGTTCCTTGAAATGGAAAGTCGCCTTGGTGAATTTGATTATAATCCTGTGTACAAAAGTATTGGTATCCTGAATTGTTGGGCCATTCTGTATGTTGGGAAAGACAGGAAGAACAATTTTCAAGATACCAGAGGCCCCCAAGGATCGAAAGCTAGTAATGGCCCTGTTTATTGAGCACTTACTAGATGCAAGGCAGTGCGTTGAATACTTGACATCACTGGTCTCACTTAAGTTATACAATAATGCTAGGCCTAAGCGTTGTTATCTCTATTTTACAAATAAGGAAACGGAGGCACTAAGAGTGACTAGTGAGGGATTGGTAAGTGGCTTGAAGTCATTCCATTGGTTTGGATACTTTTGGCTGAAAGTGGTAAAAATCTGTTTCAGGCTGGCGTAAATAATAAAAAAAAGTATCATTTCACTGAACAAGTTTACTAGAAGGGCAGACTCTCTGATAGATGGCTTTGGTGGCTCATTTATATCATTGAAGATCTGGACTTTTTTTTTTTTTTTTTTTTTTAAGATCTGGACTTTTTTGATCTCTCCCAAACAATGCCGTTCTGATTTAGCTTGGCCTAATTTCAGGTCCCCTTGAAGTTGCAGTATAAGCACAGAAATTTTAGGTGTCATCCTCAGACCTAGTATGGCCCAGAGGTGAAAAGGAATCAATAATTTCTAGGTCTCTTCATAACAAACCTCTTCCCAGATTCCGCAGCACACATTCCTTTCCCTCACTTAGCCAGGTTTGGGTCACATGACCAGGCCTAAACCAATCATTGATGAGTGAATAGCATCACCAGGACAACCGAGAATGGTCAGCATCAGCACCACAGTATATGGAGAAGGATGAAAACTAGGGCAAATCTGAAGGGGGAAGGGGGGACTGGAAATTGGGAGGCAGCATTCCACCATTTCCTGACAGTAAAAGATGAAAAGTTAGTCTTATATCTAATATAAAATGGCGTCTCTCTGGTCCTTACCAAAGTTGCAGGACTTTTGAGTATTTTTTCCGGACAACTCTCAAATAATAACAGGAGGTGTTGCAGACTGTTTCTTCCTCCTCTAAAGTCATATGTTGAAGCTCCATCCCCAGTCCCTCAGAATGGGACTGTATTGGGAGATGGGGTTATTAAAGCAGTCATGAACTTAAAACAGGTTTGTGAAAATGGGCGCTGCTACAAGATGACTGGGGTCCTTCTAAGAGGAGGAGATTGGGACACAGACGCCTGCCCAGAGGGAAGACCACATGGGACACTGGGAGAAGGTGTCCATCCACAAGCCAGGGAGAGAGAGGCCTGGGAAGAAACCATCCTTCTGACGCCTTGATCTCCAGAAACGTGAGAAAAGAAATGTCTTCCGTTTTCCAGTCTGTGCTCCGTGGTTATGGCCCCACTGGGAAACTTTGTAGTAGAGGAGGAATGTCAGTTATCTTTTTTTTTTTTTTTTTTTTTTTCATTTTTCTGAAGCTGGAAACAGGGAGAGACAGTCAGACAGACTCCCGCATGCGCCCGACCGGGATCCACCCGGCACGCCCACCAGGGGCGACGCTCTGCCCACTAGGGGGCGATGCTCTGCCCATCCTGGGCGTCGCCATGTTGCGACCAGAGCCACTCTAGCGCCTGGGGCAGAGGCCACAGAGCCATCCCCAGCGCCCGGGCCATCTTTGCTCCAATGGAGCCTTGGCTGCGGGAGGGGAAGAGAGAGACAGAGAGGAAGGAGGGAGGGGGTGGAGAAGCAAATGGGCGCTTCTCCTATGTGCCCTGGCCGGGAATCGAACCCGGGTCCCCTGCACGCCAGGCCGACGCTCTACCGCTGAGCCAACCGGCCAGGGCCAATGTCAGTTATCTTGGTAGTCCTTCACACCAGTTGTATCCATTGGCTTCCGTGACGGTAGAGGGGGTGTAGGAGGATGACTGCTGAGAAGTGGGGGGAAGACGCAGAGGATAGACCGCATGTGAATATTAGGTTGGAAATGAGCATGTGCTTTGGCAAGGTGATTCATCAAGCGCTGAGCCGAAACCGGAGCCTGGGTGCCTGCACTCTCACGGCACCACTGAGCTCCTGGGAAGTGGGAAGGGAAAGTTGTTTTTTGGGTGGAAGGATGAATTTGATTTGGGGAATGGTCTCTTTACTTTTTGGTAACTCTGAAGTAAATGACTCCTGCATTTCGCCTGCATCGGGCGCTGTGCCAGGGGCAGTGAAGAAGGGTAGACAGTGTGAACCCTGGTTTAGGGAACTGGTTACTTGGAGAGAAGGAGTTTCGCCTGTGTGGTGAGGGAAGATTAGCATCAGAAATCTGATCGCCAACTTCCAAAACGCTGTTGTCAGAAAGTTTAGGCTGCGTGGGAGTCATCGCTATTTGTAAAGATAAATGTCCCCATCCAGAGGTTGAGCACAGGACGTGTGGAGAGTTCTCCTCCCAAGTAGGCAAAAGAAAAAAAGAAAGAAAAAGTCATCTTCTTCAAACATTCTGCATTCTCTTTTGTTCCTGTCAATTATCTCCTTGTGATTCCTAAATGGAAGGGAAGGGATACTTGGGCTTGAAGTTGAAATGGCTCGAAAGAAGGGCTTCCAGGAGACAAAGTATATGCCCTGTTTGCCCCCGAATGTACTTCTACTGATAAGGAAACCACAGACTGGTGGCAGGTGTCACCGAGTCTCTGTGATTTGTCCTGAGATGGCACAGTTTCCCCTGGTGAACTTCAGGAGCTGGTTCCTGAATTGGGGTTGGTTTCACCTAAGGCCTGTCTGAATCCTCCCAAACCTGGGCCTTTACTTAACCAGAATTAGGTGAGGCACAGGCTTGCCTTGAGCAGGTGTGCTCCAGGAGAGAAGACCACACCCTGCCCACTTGCCCACCTGAGGTCCTGGAGAGGCGAACCTCGGGCGGCCGGCCTGTGCGCCAGCCTCGGGCCTCTGGAGTCCGCCCTGATACAGGTGCTGTATCAGCCAAGCCCAAAGCGGAGAGGGGGGAAACGTTATGGCAGATCCATGAAGATGATGATTTATTTAGGCTTTCCTTCCTAGAATTTCTTGTCTTTTTTTTTCCCCCCTGTTGATTTTTATTGGCATAAAATGTTTTACATTTACTTTCGCCTATTTATCACTCTGACAGGGATGTTTAGGTGATGACGGTAAATGAAATATGTATGCAGCCGAAAGATATTTATGTAATTTAGCAAAATTATTTTTCAGGTTTGTTCAAAAGAATCCTCTCTGTTCGTGTCTTGTGAGCACTGCAGAGCATTTTACTAATCGTACTCTAATGTGGGAATGAACAGACAGGACTTAGACATACCAAATATCTGAACATATAAATAGTGTTTAAAATATCTCTTACACAATAAATTATGATTACTATGTTAAAATACCAATTTCTAGAGAAAATTGATTTAAGAGAAATAGCTAATCACAGTACCCTGTGAAACCAGCATTTTTTTTTTATTTTTTTTTTTTAGTATCATTTCATTTTCAAGCCAAGAGACTTGGACTGTTGTTTTGTTTCGTGTTCCATTATTTTTTTTCCATTCATCTGCTGAACAATCATCTTCTAAATCATCCCACTTCTGCAGTGGTATGAACTGGCGTGATACCAAGAAGATGTAAATTATTTAATTGAATTAGCTTAATTAGATAAATTAACAGTTAAGCATATCACACACAAGCTCGCTCTGTTTATACGACGTTAAGGAGATAATTTGGTATGGAAGGGCCATGGGCATGACCAAAATTCCAATGCAGCAAGCCAGATTCGCTGGCCAAGGGAAAAAAAATACAAAGATAATAGTTGCTGGAATTAAATCTGGGTAAATAATTTATGTGCTGAATTCATTATGTCGTTTGAGTTGTGGACGACGACCAGCTGATAGTCAACAAGTGCGTGAAAACATTGCTGAGGAACAAAATATGTTTCTGACCTTTGCGGAAGCTTAACCCCGGGAACATCTCAGCACTCCTCGGTGTGACAGATTCGGGCAAAGAAAGCCAGCCTGGCTGACCAAACATCTGAATTAAAGCAGAAATAAACCCCACCAAACAAGCCATAAGTTGACTACTTTCAAACATATGTCATTACATTAAATAAAACAGGGTTTCCTAAGCTGGGCACTATGGACCTTCTTTGTTGGGTTGGGGAAATTGTCCTGTGCCTTGTAGGATATTTAGCAGCATCCCTGAATTCTAACCACTAGATACCCATAGCACCCCTCTGCCCTCAGCTGTAACTACCAAATACCCCCCACCCAGTAGAGGGAACAAAATCACCCTGGTTTAGAACCACTGAAATGAAACCACCGAATCATACCTAACACGGATCTTCAGGAATTCTACTTCGGTGAATTCTTCACAAAGAGTTTTAACATGCATAGCACTCAACGTAGGATAATGTAGGATGCTATATAAACTTTGAGGAATATTTAGAAGTATTTGAAACATGCTGTTCTTTCTCATCCATTCATTCATTTCTTCATTCATTTGGCAAGTGAGTATTAAGCACAGATAATAGAGTCTCAGCAGATACAGAGTATCAGCACCTTCCTGGGCTGGGAACAGGGCAGACCTGTGAGTGAAGAATCTCAGAGCATCCCCTACATCAGGGGTCCCCAAACTTTTTACACAGGGGGCCAGTTCACTGTCCCTCAGACCATTGGAGGGCCGGACTATAAAAAAAAACTATGAACAAATTGCAATGCACACTGCACATATCTTATTTTAAAGTAAAAAAACAAAACGGGAACAAATACAATATTTAAAATAAAGAACAAGTAAATTTAAATCAACATACTGACCAGTATTTCAGTGGGAACTATGCTCCTCTCACTGACCACCAATGAAAGAGGTGTTCCTTCCAGAAGTGCGGCGGGGGCCGGATAAATGGCCTCAGGGGGCCGCATGTGGCCCGCGGGCCGTAGTTTGGGGACCTCTGCCCTACATGCTGGCTGATGTGGAGAGGCTCAGCAAACCATAAGAGCCTCAGCCTTGGGTGACCTGCTTTTCATTCTGTGTGTCAGAATCCAAGGCCAGAAAGAGGGTAAATGCTACCACAAGACATCGTAAGTTAGCTAAGAAATTAGCTGATGTAGTAGCAATCTAAGAAACTGGAAGGTGTTAAGCAAGGGATTGTTATGGATGGTCAGTGTTGACTTTTGGAAAGAAGCAGAGGCTTTAAAGTCATACCCACATGGATAAAATCCTGACTTTGCCAATCACCAGTTGGGTCACCTAGGCACACTGTGGATTCTGAACCGCTTGTGCTTACCAGTAAGATGGAAGTTATAGTTACCTCATTGCAAATCTTAAATGAAATAGTATATAAAGCACCTGGTATAATATCTGCCCATTAAAGTCATCCAGTAATTATTAGTTCTTCCTTTCTTCATTAGCCTGTCGATCCCGCTTACATTTTTCTCATGACGAATGCAACGGAAAGCATACATTGTGGGGTCTGCATTCCCTGACATCTGGGTTGCATTGCTGAACATCGCTGAAGTTGTCTAAACCTTGCCACTGGACGTTGTTTACTCTAAAGCTGAGTGTTTAAATCCCTTAAATTGGTACCGTCAGTTTGACGTCCATGTTAATCTTCCATGAGATTTAAGGATCTGGAATCTGGAGGTGGCTTTCTCTACCACATTCACGGATCTGGAGCTAACTGTGACCATTATTACCGCAGTAATCAGGGAGAATGAATGTGGAAAAGCACCCATTGGAAGAAATGCTTATTTTCTACACAAAGGAGTGGCACTGTTTTGCCAAGCAAGTTTCTGGCAGCATGTCTTGAACGCAGGCATCTTCATTCTGTTGGAAAACAGCGGCAACCAAACAGAGGGGAAGGGAGATCTGTTTTGCATTTGGAAATACCAACAAAACCACATCTCCACCCCTTCTGCAAATTGATCACTAACATGTTCTGAGCTTTGTATATATAATGGAATGCACGGCTAAGCTGTTTTCTTTGGGATTCTGACATGCCTGTTTCTCTCTCACACACACACTCCTCAGTGATACATCTATAAATTTCCAGGAACACATTTCATTGTCAGAAACATGTACACATAATGTACACACTGTGGGCAGAAATGTCCTCTTCCCCCCCCTCCACTCTTGGCTGGCTACTCCCTTCCGGTCTTGTCCTGTAATGATGGGATCCCCTTTCCTGGTGACTAAGCCAAGCGAGCCCCTTAGAGTACAGTCTTTAGGGCTGGCTGCCCGTAGTCCCCAGCCAGTTCTTAAAGACACTTGACATCACTCCCTGCTCTGCTGGCCACCAACTCAGCTGATGAGGAAATCAGAAACTTATTTAATTCCTTCCATACCCAGGACTTGGTCTCAGAAGTTTATTTAACTTATGTTACAGCTATAATAACATACAAGTTCAGATTAACCCAAGAGGGGAATGGCAAATTCCCAGTGGCTTCAACTTCCAGAAGATTCCAGAAGGAAGAGTCAGCTGTCATGCCACATCTCTATCCCATCACCCACCCTCTTTCTTTTCCCTGCCTCCCACGCTCTTTATTACTCTCTCTCTTTAAGATCCTCATTTTTATATTTAATAGAAAAGTTGCAAAAATCACTCAGAGAGTTACCCTGGCACTCCCTCATGTTAACATCATATATAACCATGGTATTATTATCAACACTAAGATGTTAATACTGGTGCAATGTTATTAACGAAACTACAGTCTTTTTCAGCTTTCACCCGTTTCCCCACTAATGTTCTTTTTCTATTTCAGGATCCAAGCCAGGATTCCATATTGCTCTTAATTGCCATGTCTCTTTAGTCTCTTTTCATTTACAACAGTTCCTCAGTCTTCCCTTATGTTTCATGATCTGGACACTTTTGAAAAGTATTGCCCCGTTGTTGTATGACATGTCCCTCTTTCACTGTGTGTCTGATGTCTTCTCATGATCAGAATGTGGAAAAGCATTTTGTACGAGAATGCCCCAAAGGGGATGTGCTTTCTCTGAGTGTCATATCAGGGGTCCACGATGTCCGTCTGTTTTATTATTGACATTAACTTGGGTCACTCGGTGCAGATGGTACCTGCTGAGTGTTCTCACCAGAAAGTTACTATTTTTCCCATTATAATTAATAAATATCTTGGGGGAAAATAACTGAGACTATGCTAATATCCTGTTTCTCCTCATGCATTTGCCTGCCAGTTTTAACATCTGTCGTAGCACTTTGCCTGTCACAATTAGCACTGTGGCGTTCTCATGGTGATTTCCATGTCTCCGTTCCTTCCATGTTTATTCACTGGAACTTCTAAGAACTTTTGTCTAACAATCCACAGAATGTGTGTCCTCACTTTGTAGGATTTTTTCCCAGCCTTAATCTAAAAAGGGCTCTACAGATACAAACATACATACATATATATATATATATATATATATATATATATATATATATATTTTTTTTTTTTTTTTTTTTTTAATGGAAAGGAAGAGGAGGAAAAAAGTGACGCAGGAGCCTGACCAGGCGGTGGCGCAGTGGATACAGCATCAGACTGGGATGCGGAGGACCCAGGTTCGAGACCCTGAGGTCGCCAGCTTGAGCGTGGGCTCATCTGGCTTGAGCAAAAACTCACCAGCTTGGACCCAAGGTCGCTGGCTTGAGCAAGGGGTCACTTGATCTGCTGAAAGCCCGTGGTCAAGGCACATATGAGAAAGCAATGAATGAACAACTAAGGTGTCGCAACGAAAAACTGATGATTGATACTTCTCATCTCTCTCCATTCCTGTCTGTCTGTCCCTATCTATCCCTCTCTCTGACTCTCTCTCTCTGTCTCTGTAAAAAAAAAAAAGAAAATGTGACACAGGAATGAAAGCACCTAGCAGGATTTCAGTCTGGTCTCCCCATATGACTTGAAGCAAGTAACAATCCTTTTCTGAGCTTCAGTGTTTCTCTTTTAAAATGCCATCTCGGAGACCTGTGCAGCTCTGAAACCGTGTGCTTCCACGCCAGTAGGTGGGGTGGGGACAGACTCCTCTGCAGCTGGTGTCCCCAACCTGCCCAACAGGACAAGGAGACAGGGGAGCGGCAGCCAGACAGGGGAATGCAAGGAGAAGGGTTTGAGGAAATGGTCCATGAATCTTTTACAAGCGCTAGTGATACTGACATTAATAATACTTTCCACGCTGAGAAACACTGGAGGGGCACGTTAAGGTTTGGAGAGGAGGCAGCCCCATCTGGGATGAGGTCTTTTATCTTTGCCTGGCCCTTGAAACAAATGAATCAGCCCTTTCTCCCCAGGTGGAAGAAGGCATGGTGTGTGTTTCCGCTCTCGGTTTCATTACCTTGCATCAGTCTTAACACCCATTTAAGGCTTAATGGTTGCAGAATTACGCTGGATGTAAAATAAAGTTTTTAACAGGATTTTTTTAAAGGGCTGATGTTTCACTCTTATCCTCTCTATAAAGCTCACAGAACATCCGGGCCTCAAGACTAAAAAATTCTCCTAATCTCTTACAAGTGAAGTCTGTTTCTACTGCTTTTCAACCCAGAGCCAATCGTATTGTAATTTTAAATATACACTTAGAGATTACAGTTTATTTTTGCCGATCATTTAGATACATCAGACATCAGACGTTGTTTAAAATTGTTAGAACATCAGACATCGTTAAAAAAAAAAAAAAAAAAAAAAAAAAAAAGACTGCGGGAGAAACATTTGTGACTATAAAAGGGTTGGCTCCCAGAGTTAACTGTGAATCCGGAACAAGGAGGACTCCCAGGAGGGGACCAGGGGTGGCAGCTCTCTCTGTTAGAGGGAGCGAGAGAAGGTTCCAAGGAGAAGCAAAATCAAAATTAGTCCCCAACTTTTCTGACTTGGGCCAGTACTTGTTAAACTCTTTTTTCCCAACTAGTCTATTCTCCGATCTGCTAACAAGTAGAGGAAGGCACTGGATGGGGACCCTACCTCTTAATTCCCCATTTTTAATATGGGAATTGAGAAATTTCACTATAAAATTGCTTCCTGTAAATACAGTTTGGGAGATGACAGGAAAGTGAGTTTGGAAGAAGGGTAGCCAGTGTGTCACAAATTGTCATGAAGATTCTGTGCCATTGATGAAACTGTGAGCTTATTTTCTCATAGACAGGGACACATCTCTCAGTCACTGGGGTAGATCTAATGCCAGGCACAGTGCCTGGCACATAGTAGGTGCTTAATAAATCTCTGATTCATGAACAAATGGTGGATTATAGAAATTATCTCTGTCTGCATCCCACTAGGGGCTATAACCTCTTTCATGTAGCTTTGATGTGGGTGTTGTAGGTGGAAAGTGATCTAACACGAATAATTGCCTATGTAGGTCTATACCTAGAATTTATATAATGCTTTGTAATGATATTTTTCACAATGCATTTTTAAAGTTAGTAGATATTATTCAGTAAAAAGGTTCTGTGGTCAAAGTTTAAACTGTGAAGGTTAAAAGTTTGTTTTGTCTTGTTTGGCATGGCAGGACTTATCAGGGTCTTTAATACTTTGAATGGGTGTTGGGGCCAACAAGAAAGCCATTGAGCATTTGATTTCTGAATCTCTTATTCTTTTTTTTTTCTTGGAGCATCTTTCTGATCAAATGAGCAATTGGAGAAACACTGATAAAATACAGAGCATTTTACGGTATTTGGGTAAATCATCCTAGAACAGGGGTCTCAAACTCAACTCAGCATGTGGGCCGCAGAGCAAGATCACAGCCGTTCGGGGGGCCGCACTAGGTCTACAAAAGGCAACTGTTACGCAACACTTTTCTCACTGCAGTTGAAAACAAAAAAAAAAAAATCAGTACAACAAGCACAATCGTACATGCAGTTTACTCAGTGTCACAAAACGACCAGAAACTGTAGTTCGCATCACAACTGCTGTTAACTAAGCTAATATCTAGCTAGGATGCTAGAGAAATGAAAAATACAAATAGGCCCCCTAGGCTTACTTAATTTTATCCAAAATATTTTGAACTTTGTGGATTAGTCTGCGGGTCGCACAAAATTGTTCAGCGGGTCGCATGCGGCTCACAGGCCGCAAGTTTGAGACCCCTGTCCTAGAACATTTGATTTCTCCTATTTGACTTTGGACTAATTACTTCGGTATGAATCAGATGTAGCACATGAAAAAAAATGCCCCTAGGCATTTAAATACTTGTTCAGTGAGTGAATGGATGGATTTGGCTCTATAAGAATAATATTGATAAATAATATAAGGATAACATCATCATTACCAATATCTGAGCAAGTTGTTGAGATTTCCCCAAACCACAAACATTCTCACATGTAAACTTTCTTGCCATTCCCATCTCCTCCCTCCCCGCCCCCACTATAGCTATTGATTCTCTTTTGCTAATCACAGCAGCTTTTTACCAGCCTTTGCACATCTTGCTGCCCTCCAATCCATCACACTTGGCATGCCTGTGTCAGTCAGTCAGCCAGCCACATGGCAGTCCTTAGCTTGGTGCCCAGGGCCTCTGACAACTCGACCTGCCCACCAGCCTCATCTTCCCTTGCCCCTTCTATGCGGGCCACGTTCCACCCAGCCTACCTCCCCCAGTTCCCTGAAGGTACTCGGAAATTTTTCACTCCCACGCTTTATCTGTGCCGTTTCCTCTGTCTGGAATGCTGGGGGAATCCCACGTCATTTGTGGAAAGGGCCTCTGGAAATATTACCTATTTTTCATTTTTATTTCCAGCCACCTCCTTCAGGAGACTAGCTCAAGTCCTGCTCTTTTCTGAATGTCCGTGGCAGCCCTTCCTGTCACTCACGGGACCCTGGCAGTCAGCGTGCTCGGTTTGCCTCTCTCCCACCCAGTCACCCCCGCCACACGCCCTGCCCTGTAAACTCCTAACGGGCCGAGTCTCACTCGTCTTTGTTCTCAGCACCTGGCTCCATCCCTTGCACGCTGTAGGCCTTCAGCTAATATTGGGTGAGTTGAGCTCTCCTCTTCAGATCTACAAGCGTACCTGAATCATTGCTTTTCAGGAGAGGAGCACAGAGGGACACAGGTTTACCCTGAAAAAAAGCTTAAGTTCCAAATGGGAAGGCCAATTATCTCCTTGAATTTAGAAGCGTTAAATTTACTAATGGGCTCTGTTGCCATGGTCCATTGGTGAGTCTGTTGTCAGGAACCTCGGATAAATTCTATCTTAGAAACAGGATTCTGCAGGGTGGTTGTACCTCCCAGCCGGCCCACAAAAGCCTATTTAACTTGTAATGTGTCTAAAGTCTGATACTAATAGCAGCCCCAGGGGCTCATCGGCCTCTTCTCTCAGGCCAACGCCAGTCTTAACACCACAGACCTTGCCCCGAGGCAAAGTGCGAGGGGGGAGGCAGTGGGATCAGGGCCCCACCGCCCGCAGCTGTGTGATGGAGGGAACGAGGGCAGTGGGAGGGTGGACTGAGCAGGGCGGAGGGAAGCGGAGGGAACGGGGCCAGGAGAGACTGAACGAGGGCGCCCGGTCTGCGCGGCCACTCCTGTGCAGCCTGTACCATGGGAGCCCAGGGCGTGAGGCCTTAGGGGATAAATTCTTTGTGACATTTGTTTCTGTTCGTCTTTGGGAAGCTGCCCACCTATGTCTGCCTAGGAGGTTTTAGTTGTTCTTTCTGTAGTTTTGACCACAGTAGAAATTAAGTACATCAACAAAGAAACCAAGGAAAGAGTTATGTCAACCTGTGGAGGCACCTGCTATGATACCCGCCGGAGGCCACAAACTGAAGTGCCTCAGGGGCCCGGTGGGCCACGGACATCTGCGGGATGCAGACAGGAGTGAGGGCCGGGGACCATCGCAGCCTGCAGAGCGCAAGCCCCATCGGAAGATAGAAGCTTCTACTAGCTTCAGACATGCACCCAGCCTTCAAAATATTCAACTTCTGCAACAGAAGCGTCAACTTGAATTTATGTACTATCCCCAGGATTTTATGTTGACAGTTAATTTAAAATTTTTTAGACATTATATAAGACAAACACTTATACACACACACACACAAACACATGCATGCATTTATGGGCACCACCCATGAAATCTTTGCCGTGCGCCATCATATTTCACTTCATGTAGTCCTGAGGAAAAAAATGAAGAATTATACACAGAATTTTTGCAGATAGAATCATATATTTCATCTGATGGACATTAAAATTTCAGAGACATATTTCCACGGGAAAAGATTTCTGTTCAACAACACACTTGAAAAATCACTTCAGGAAATAGGTTGTGTACATATTTCAAGGGGCAAGTGCCAATTTCTGATAAAATTTTAACAATAACACACCAATCTCTATTAAATTTAATTGCTAACACCTCTAAAACCTAGAGTGAAGTAACTCAGAAAACCGAGGAAGTGTTCAACCAAGGACTGAGGTACATTTAGACGGAAACTCACGTCAGCATTTCTGAAGTCACCTCTAGCAGGTGGCCGCTCCCGTCCTCTGCTGGTTCACAGGACGTGGTCTTGAAAATGCTGTGTTTCTGCGGGAGCCACTAGGGTTACTCACCCGGAGTCCAGGGCCTGAAAGTCCCTGGCTGTGATCTGTTCACCCTTTGGGAGCATCCACCAGCATGAAACCCATTCTGTTGGTGGCCATCAAAGAGGTATTATGAAGCCACCAGCAGCTATACAAACAAACCCAAAACCCACAGCTCTGTCTCACTTGTCAGAGCTCTCTGCTCTCTCTGCGAGCAAATAGAAATCAGAAATGTGGCATCTTGCCTAAATGTAAGTGCTGGATTCTAGTTCTAGAGCTCCCACTGTGCTGGGCAAATCACTTAAACTCTTTGCACTTTAGCGGCCACATTACCAAAAAGATACCTACCCCGGGAGTTGTTATGGGAATGATGAAGTTCTGTTTGTGCATAGCACATAATTTTGTCCTCAGCGGACGCTAACCACCGCGACCATTCATTCTTAGTAATATCCGTAGCATCCCCAAAGGAGGCGGCCTCTCCTGTTAGAGCCTTCCTCCACCCACTAGCTGTTGTCCTTAAAGATCAACCAGGTCAAAGTACAGGAAATGGGTCGGCACCCACCTGTGCTCTGGTACAAAATGGAGACCCTTCTTTAAAAAGAGAGATGCAAATGCGTTCTGTGAGGCAAGATTCCTTCCTACCTTACCTAGGGCATAGCTGCCTTCAGATCAAGTGTCACTATGTTTTTCCTTGTCCCCGGGCGTGCTCGGAGTTGATGATTCAGCCACACCGTGTCTCCTCCGTGCTCAAACTCAGCACCGGGTCCCAGGGAATAAGAAGCTCTTAGAGGATGTAGCGTATTCCTCCGTCCCGCTGTCTGCAATGCTTAGTTTGGCTCTATAAACAAAAAGGTTCTTATTAAGGTGCTTTTAAAGTAAAGACACTACTCATTTGGGGTGAAACACTCATCTGAGGGCTGAATTAGCATTTCCATTTCACCATTGTTAGGCTTTGGCCAAATGAATGAACCTCTGTACTGAAGGCAGGGAGAGGACTGTTTTAAACGAACAGTGGGAATCCCTCGCACAAAGCCATGTTGAAACGAAAGGGAAGAGAGCCAGACTTTGGGGGGATCCACGGAGCTTTGTAAGACTTGACCCTGTCTGGCAGACGAGGACAACTCTGGCTGTCTCGCTGGCTCTGATGTAGCTCGTGCTCCTCTCCTGGGGGATAGATTGGGTGACACAGTAACTCCTTGGGAGGCCATCCCTGTCTCTCTGCTGAGCAGAGGCTGAGCCATTTTTCAGACACTGACGCACAGTAGCATTCTAGGCCAACGGCCTGGCCCACTGGTCCACCCAATGGGACCGTCAAGGTCACTGCAGCCCTGGCTTCGAGTCTAGAGGGCCGCAAGGTCAGCTCGTTGGAAACCGGATTTCCAAAGCTCTGCTCTGTTTGCACTCCTCTCATTCCCAAAGGGCTGAGTATTTCCAGTCCCGAGGCTTCCAGACACCACACATCGGACCGCTGCCCTCCCAGCTGCTGGGATGCTGACTCGCCTTTGCTTCTTGGCCGGACTGCACTGGGGATGAAAAGGAAGGGCAGATGTGTCAAAGAGGAGCCACCGGCAGCTGTGCCCGCTGCTGCTTAGAGTTATTGAAGTCCAAATCCCTTTGTCTGATGCCCCATTGGCTTTTATGCCTCAAGACCCAACTGGAGACTCAGGCTTGTCCTCTTCTTCTTCCCCCACTTCATCCTCTCTAGTCAGTTATGCTCCTAGACCATTGTCTCTGCACATCTCATTTTTGTGATCGATACAATAGTCTTCTCTTTCCTCTGTATCTGCGCTGATACAACTTCATGCAGAAATGCCTACGGGGGCCTGGAGTGAATGACGTTCTCATAGGTCCCAGGCCCAATCCCTCCACCCAGCAGAAAAGGCAGCTCCACGAGCTTCTACAATCAGAGCTTTTCCCCGCCACCCCACCAACCCTCCCACTCCCATCCTGGGCCACCTCCCCAGGGGCCCGGTCTCCCGTTTCCATCAGAGGAAAGGGTAGGTGCACTTGCCTCAACTGCTGTTTGCTTTCCCCCGCCTATGGGAATCAGGGGTTGGTGTAGAAGTTGATAAAAGCAAGCATTTTGCCATAAAAAGAATCTGAGAGGGCAATGGAAGGCCATCCGTGCGGATTCCCCAGGCTGTCTGTCTTTGAAAAGGAAGATCTGGCCAAACCTACAGAACTTGCTGCCTCTGGAGTTTACTCTTTATATCACTCTGTGCAGCACGTCCTTGTGTATGAATTAAAGATTAAAGGCAACTTAACCTGCATTTTGCTATATCCCTCTATACAGGCGAGGAAGGAAGGGAGGGAGGGAGGGAGTGTGTGTCTTCCACAAGATCTCCTGGTTCTTGTGCCAGACTAGGACACGGGGGACTCACGAGGGACAGGCTGGGGGTCTCTTCCTGACCCTGCTGCTCCTTCATGCGGTGACCTCTGGCAAGTCATCGCACCAGCCGGGGCCCCCATGTCATTGACCATAGGATGAGGGTAATGACCCCCCGCCTGGACAGGTCTCAGGGAGGTGGGGACCTCATTATAGCACTGGCCGCCCCTTCCCCCTCAACACAAGGTGTGAATCACCTCTCAGTGGGAAATCAGCACATGGGCCCCTCCCTCATTTTGGAATGCAGTCAATTTTGGATGGTGCGCAGCTGAACTTCCGGTCACCGGGCCTAGTAGCTGGCTCTGCAAGTCTCTTAGGACAGGTTTCTAACCTCAGCGTACTTGGAGTTTGGGGGTTGGGTTATTCTTTGTGGTGGAGGGGCTGTTCTGGGCGTTGTTGGGCTGTTTAACAGCATCCGGCTTCCATTCGCCAGATACCAATAACACCCCTCAGCTGTGACCATCAAAAATGTCCCTAAAACATTGTCAGACAGCCACTGCAGGACAAAATCTCCCTCCGCTGAGGACCACCGCCTCAGAATCAGGCACCTTGGAAGAGGCATCACCAAAAACCCTGATCCGGGCCCATCGTCACTCTAAGAAGCGGTGACACAAACACACAGGCTGCTTCACAGCCTCGTTCGGGAACTGGAGCGTCCTCGGAGAATGTGGACCAGTTCCAACAGAAGTTCCAGACGATAAGGCTGCAGGGAGAAAGTACACTCCCTCCCACGCCGTTCTCGGTCCCTCTGGCGGGGCTCCTCCTGCCTCTCGTGTCCGCTCCTGCACCTCGGGGGCCGCTGACCCAAGGAGAGCACCCGACAGGCCCGGAGCGTAGTGCCGTCTGTCTGCTGGCACGCAGCGGTTCTCAGGCACAGGCAGGGAAGGATTTTACAGACTCATCTGGGCCTGGTGTGCCCATTTGGCTCGGGATCTGTAGTTAAGCGTCTGTGTAACAAGTGTTCAGCAGAATTTATTGCATTCCATACGAATGTATGAGCCGGGAGCAGCTCCATTAAACCATCAGGATCTGCCCACGAGGGTATGTCTTGAGGACGAGACTTTTTAAACATCAAGTGGGGGGGGGGGGGCAGGCCCTACAGGTGGATGGTATTTTATCTGTGGTCATATGAAATTGTCTCCAGGTCCAGCGAGGTGCCAACTGGTCCCGCCTTGACTGGCATCCTGTGCGAGGCCCTCTGGCTACAAAACCCCAAGGAAGGGTTTAGTAGACACGTACATTGGGGCCCCCATTGTTTCCCAAGAACCCCTCTGGTCAGTAAGTTCTGTGTCCCACACCGGAATCACCAGCAAGCAGCAGGTTGTTGGTACAGAAAAAAACAGCTCTCAGTGCCCACATGGGGTTCACTCTGAGACGGAGAAACCAATTCGGGGCGTGCTTTGCAGCTGACACTCAACAAGGCATCTGGCGGCGTCTCCCGGAGCCGGCGTTCCAGTCCAGATGTTCTCGGGCTTCTGCCTCCTCCTGTAGAAAACAGAATGCGTCCCCGCTGCCACGCCCTCCCAGGATGCTCCCCACGGCCGCTCCCCTCTGGGGGGGAGCCACATTCCACGGAGGAACTGTTTGTGTGGCACTTTCCAGCCTCCCTGGGAGCCAAGAAAAGATTTACATTTTGCTGTCAGTGTTCAACAGGTCCCAGCCATTTCCTCTCCTTTCGAGAAGATTCCAAATGAACATAAATCTCACCCTAGCTCTGACAGCCTCCAGTCATCAGTTTACCAAAATAAACTTTAAGCATACATGGAAAAATAATTCCTAGTGAAATATGCATCCCCATGGCATTCAAGTCCCGTATTTAATGCTTTTTTTTTTTTTATGGTTAATAATGCATCAAAAGCATCCCCGGCCTGAAGCTGCCATTACCTCACGTACATGATGTGCAGGGCCCATCTCAGCGACTAAAAAAACTTGGAACCCATTTTTATTTTACAAAATGCAAGAAACAAAAACGAACGTGTAAGTACCGTGGCCTGTTTCCCTCTATCTATATTTCTTTTTAATAAATCTACTAATTGATGAGCTCTATCCACTGAAAATATCTAGAGACGTTCTTTGCTTTATCCAGATAAAGAGATATGCTGTACAAACCACTTCAAAATTCCCTCACCGGACCGGGTTCTACTGGGAGGGCACCCTAGTTTTCTGTTTTATTTTACGTTGCTTTATGTCTTCTTTTTTAAGTTTTTATTTATTTATTTTAGAGAGAGGAGAGAGAGAAGGGGGAGGAGCGAGAAGCATCAACTCCCATATGTGCCTTGAACAGGCAAGCCAGGGTTTCGAACCGGCGACCTCAGGCATTATGTCTTATTTAATCATCAGACAGCATGCAGTGTTTTTCAGCTGCCAGTTGAGAACCAGTGCCAGTCCGAACTCCTTCATGACTGGCACAGAATTTCTGGTGGATTGGCACCCGTCCGCACTGGTATGAAGGGACATAGCTAAGCCTCATACTTCCTGGTAGACATAGAAAAAGAGGATATTTATATCAGAGCATTGGCATTTATTTAAATTCTGGCTCCCTGGAGTTTAAAAAAAAAAAAGCCCCATTTGCCTTCTGTTAATTGCAAAGTGAACATCACTCTGAAAGTCATTCCATATTTCTCAGCTCTTTGGTCACTGAGGCTGAGAATAGCATGGATGGGAGGAATGATGAGAGCTAAAAGTTTAATTCCAGGTTCTCTAGAGGCTTTTATCACCCTCGCTGTGCAAGGAGACCCAGATCTCAAGATGGCCATCTGTAACGACCACGTGCGTGCCCACGAGTGGTTTCTTTGCTGCCCTGGACCGTTTCAGGTGGCCTGAGGGGGGTGCCACTCTGTGGGAGCGGCCAGCTTATAGATGCTTGAGGGTTGCAGAGGGTGTCTGCTTACCTTGATTTGTGGCTTTGAGGACCAAGTGAGACAATTAGACAATGTATGCACAGTGCTTAGGAAAGCCGTGCACCTGGGAGACACTGAGAAAAAGGCAACAGTTAGGAACTGGGGGTGAGGGGGCGACAGTGGAGTGAGTGACTAAAAGCATGGCATAGCTCAGAGGCTCTGGGGCCAGGAGGAACATCCAGGACTCGGAAACCGTTTCCTCCTCGTGTGTGAAACGGGGTAAGCATTACGGAGAGAGGAGCTCTTCACTGTTCTCACCACAAAAAATGAAATGGCAGTTATGTAATGTGATGGAGGTGTTAGCTAGCACTATGACAGTAATCGTGTTGCAGTCCATAAGCGAATCAAGTCAACACAATGTACACCTTAAAGTTACACAGCGTTATCTCTCAATTATATCTCAACGAAGCTGGAGAAAGGTGGGGGCAATAATAGTAATATCTTACTCTTTCACACAGTTATTATGACGATGACAATGAGACAGTATTATGAAGTATAAAGTATTCAGGAGATGACAGCTATTAACAGCACCAACAGGGATACCTGAAATCAGCTCGGAAATTCGCCAACACTTAGGTCGTGTGACTTCATAGTGTTGTGACTCCCCCTACTTACGACTGGCTAATGACGGAGGGTTAGGCCCCACAGTCCTAAGTTTGAGCCAAGGTTCATCCCAGGACATGGAGGAGTTTTCTCTCTTTTGCAGATGTGATAAACACATGTTTTAGGAAGTAGAGCAAGAGCAAAAGGAGGCTGCTTTCATGCCTGGTAGAGCTTACATTGTTGCAGTTAGTACCAGGAAACGATGACAGACCACAGAATGTATTGTAGATGGAAATTGAGCCTGCTTTTCTGCCTGCTGGAGGACCCTCTGTCCAGAGACTAAAAGCTGGCTTCATCCAAAGTCAAGCTGACAGAGCTGGGGGGCAGGAAGGGTGGGGCTCCCCTCCGATGGCCTTAGCTTCTCCCCCGCCCTGACTGACACCAGCCAGCTTCTTGGCCGCTCCCAACAGGCAGAGCGCTTCTGAGACCCAATCCTGAGAGTTCCTGCCGGTGCAGGAAGCATTTTTCCCCCCCTATAGTGCTTTTCTGAGATCTGAATTGTGGGATCCCCAAAGGGACTCCTGCTCCTTTAAAATTCCTCACGTGAGTTTTTCTTCCTCCTTCTCCTGGAAGGGACCATCCTGAGATCCAAAGTGGCAGTGACTCTGAGAGCCACCAGCACCCAGACACTCGGGCCCTCTGCTCGTTTGGCTGGTCCACCCTTCCTCCCTTCCTCGCTCTCCTCTGTAACCCTGTCACTCCAGCTCCTGCTGCCCCCCCGGCCCCCCAGGGCTGACAGGCCTCACAATCTAGAGATAAATGCTGCGAGCACAGCCTTTCAGAGGGAGTTTAAGAAGTTACCCCTTGGATGTGTTCTTCCTCTCGGTTCCCCAGCGGCCCCACCCGCCCAGCTCAGATCTTTTCTTGGTCGCCCCATTGTTCAGCTCCACGGTGCTTTTTAAAGTGTCAAAGCAAATTTGTGTTTCCAGCAAGAAAGCACCTTTTGCTTTTTGCCGTTTTTTTTTTTTCCTTTCCAAATTGTATGTGGCCTTCATGATTCTAATTCCCGTGGAAAACTTAACTGTATCCCTAAGAAAAGGCATATGCACACACACGCATGCGCACACACACACGCACACACACACACACACAGCCAGCAGACACTCCCATGCCTTCACACACCCTCGCACACCACACAATTGCATACTGCAGAGCTGGCTAATGTTGATGCGTCCAGGTTGGAAATGACAGGATATTGTGGAGGGCCAGTCACTTAATGAACCCCTGCGGGACCGTCTTGGTTACTAACAATTTCTCTCCAACTCATCAGGCACGGGAGTCGCGGCCCTCAGTGTCTCACTCCATCACCCCCCCCCCTACCCCACCCCATCTTCCTGCTCTACACAAACAAACCAATTACAGTGCGGATATAAATTGGACCCCTTTTCTGAAAATGCTCCCTCAACCTTTTTTTCTCTTTTCTTTTTTTTTTTTTTCCCTTCCTTACTCAGCTCCAATCCTCCTGCCCACCAGGCGGACTGTGTACACACATGTGCACACACACTCACACACGTGTATGTGCCTGTGCATACTCTTGGCTATACTCTCTGTCTCATGGCCTTCGCAAACTTCCTAGTTTTTAGTCCTGGTTTTATCTGTCTTTTTATCCCCTTAATCTATTATCATGTAAAATACATATTTTAAAAATCATTTCATTTTTTTTGGGGGGGGGAGGGACATTCCCCTTCCTCTGCCATACCTTGGGACAACTTCCAATTTATTCCTGGACAGTGCTTTGTGTAACTCACATTGGTATTAACTGTGTCGTCTATCTTAGTTACCAATTGATTACTTAGCTGAGAGTCTTTGTATAAAGACATATCCCTGTGATTACTTTAGCTAAGAGTCTTTGTGTAAAGACCCATCCCAGCTTAAATAAAACTATTATTAAAACATCAGATTTACAAACTCTTATAAAGAGTGAGAAGTTGTATGATGGGAATTTGAGCCATTTTTAAGTAAGAGAGCAAAGCTGTTAATTGCTTATATGTCAGTGCTACTCAAGGTACAATCCACAGGCTGCCCTGGGCTGTGGACCCACTGTGAGAGGTCCTCCTCACCAGCTTGAGTACAGAAATTCAGAGTGCGAGTTTGAAACTTTTGTAGCAATCTGACTTTTTCTAGCTGTAAATTCAAGCAACACTTTATTTTTCTGGTAATCTATGTTTATGTATTTTATAGTATATCCACTTATGAAGGCTTGAGCATTCGCAGCGGTAACAAGTTGTCCCTCACCACAAATAATTTAAGAAGCATGTTCTCCATCAGCAGGGAGATGTTCAAATTTACCTAGAGAAACAAGGGGGCTCTTTGAATAATTAGATTATTAGGTACCTTTAAGTGTTTGTTTGCAGATATTGCCGTCTGAGCTGAGTGGCTGGTGTGATTAAGAAAAGATGGGAAAAAGTGTAAACTTAACAGGTAGCTAAAGAAAGATCTCAAGGAAGAGAATCCAGTCTTGAGTAAAGGTAGCTATATGGGAAATAACCACCTTATACCAAACTTCTGTTTTGAAATAACTTTGGGACAAAAAATTTGTCATATAAAGCCACTTTGGATCCTACAGTGTTGCCCCTCTATTCCTATTCTAAAGGGTGACTTTTATATCGCTGGAATCAGGTTATCTTAGTAATGTTTCCCTGAAAAGTTCAATGCATTTGTTTTCTGGAAGATACTGCTAGTCCTTTGGCATCTACAGATCTCCATGGAGTCAAAACTTTAGTGTATTAGTATATGGAACAGGGTTCTCTGGGCTTAAGCCTCTACTACACAGACATCCAAACATTTCAAGGAGACATTTGTTCCCTGTGCCATGAGGAACCATTTACCCAGGCATCTGAGTAGAATAATTAGTGTCCATGACAAATCATAGGCTGGAGACATTTTTAGAAATAAGAACTTGCAGTTTTAGCGCACTTTCCATTTACACAGAGCGTCCACCTCTGTTGATTCCCTGGATGCTCAAAGCCGGCCGGCTAGGGAGATCGGGCAGGGCTTGCTGCACACCCCCATTTTAAGTCAGGCATGTGTTACCTACACACATCCACTCCACTGTTTCTGTGTGTCCATCCACATGCTGCCCAAGGCTCGAGAAGATTCCGAGGGAACAGAAAGAACCTTTTTTTGCGGTCATTTTTTGCGTTGCATAACTCTAGGAGAACCTGCAAGGGGACACTGGTGGGTTCCAACCATCCTCTGGCTCTCGGGGCATATATTTTTTTGAAGCCAAATATCTGTGGGTTTTATTGGCTGGATTGTGGCTGGACACCACAGGAAGGAGAGGAACACCGGGCATTAAAAATGACAGAGCACTTTCATTTGTGAGAGCCATCTGAGGAAGGTGGACATGAACGTATTTTTCTGAGGGAAAGCAATTTCACAAGCCTTTTCCGTGTCCTGCCGAACAGGACGGAGGGCCGGCTTGGGATGGCCTCTGACATTCCAGGGAAAGACAGATGATTGATGTTTTCTCATCATGTGGACTGGGAGGGAGTTATATGCAAAATTCAAAGGAAAGAAGTCCCAGTTTCTGCCCTTCTTCCTTTCATGGGGGCCTTCCTGAACTGGAGACAGACCGATGCGGCGATAGAGCTGACCCAGAGTTATGCAGAGGTGATAGGATCGTTTCTGGGCAGTTAGATGAGCCAGACAGAGCCAGGCCTGGCTGCTGCAAAGGATCATGTTCCCCCAGGGGAAGAGCACAGGGTACTAAATGGCTTTTGCAGCAATTAAACACAAGAGTAAAAGGTGAGCTTCCAACTCCATGGTGTCATCCCTTTTTTTTTTTAAGAACAGGAATGAAAATGACCACAAGCCACCAGCTCGGAAAGACCCTTTTCCCTGCGCAGGGGGGGGGGGGGGGGGCAGCTGTCTGTGTTTTCTCTCTGTGAACTTTCCGCCGCGACTCCTTATGGGCTTTGCAGATCAGACGTTCGGGAGGAGCGGAGAGAGTCCCATTCCGTCTTGCATTTGCTAAAATGCATTCAGATCACATTATTATAGATTACACAAGATGGGAACAGGGTAGAGATGAAAAAGCGGCCCTGATGCTTCTGAGAGGAAATCTGCCTGACCCCGTGGAGCCCAAGCTACTGACTCTTTGTTTTTCCACACGTCTACTTGCCTGAGGGAGCGGTTCAGCCCTTCCCTCCTTTTAATTCCTGTCTTGTGGGAGACGTGAAAACATGAAGCAGGGAGAAACTATCCCTGCAAACTCCCAGCACACACCAGCAGTGCTGCACACGAGCGCGCGCGCGCACACACACACACACACACACAATTGCGTGCACAATGTGGTTGAGGTTTTAGATTTTTAGATTCAGCCGCTTTTTTATGGGGGAAAGGGTCAAAGAGTTGGAGGTAAAAACGGCAGGGACTCCCCGTTCACTCTAATTAGCTGTATGTCCTCAGGGAAATCACTTAACCTCTCTGGGCCTCGGTTTCCTCATCTGAAAATAATGAAGCTTTGAATTTGATGACCTTTGTGGTTTCTTACAGACTCAACATTACCTGATTCAATTAATTCATTTCTAAGTGGAAGTCTCCACTCAAGAAGAGGCATGGGTTTTGCGTTTATATGTGTTGGGGGTGGGGGGGGGGGGCGTATGACCCAGCTGTGCACAGCAGACAATGCAAGGGTTCCATTTGGTTCTCCCCGGAGCCCAGCCCCCACAGGTGTGCTCTCTGCTCTCCTACCCCTGTAACCCTCCCTGCACTTTTGATCACCCTGTTATATCTAGACAGCTCTGTATGTTCTGAAAATCATTATCAGTGATGCCGCCATGACATGTCTCTCAAGCCCCGAGCACCAGCGCGGACAAGCACTCGATTCCTGTTGGCGGCAGTCAAGGCGACCACAGCCCACTCAAGCGTGCACGGAGACCGTCTGCATGCTCCGGTGCACTGTAGCATGTCAATACCCCTGAATAAACTAATCCACCCATTTGCACCTTGGCGGAAACGCATCTTGGAGCCAGTGAAGTAGGTGTGTAGAGACAATGCCAACATGGAGCGGAGGAAAGAGAGGGAAGAGAAGGGTTACAAAGAACAGACTTGCAGCCTTTCCAGAGGGAAGAGGGATGCTGTGCGTCTTGGGGTGACAGAGATGTCCCAGACATCGAGAGACTGCAGTTCCCCTGGCCTTCTTGCTCACGGCCGTATATCTATGAAATGTTTCCCCCAACACTCCAGAGGGAAGAAACTCCCCAAGTCCCCAGCTCCTTTGAAACTACTGTTCAGTAGGAGCAATACTGTCTCACCTCTCTGAGGACTCGTTCCACAAAAAGCTGGATGCTCGGATTCCAGACCTCCCCTTTGACTTCTTCGCAGGGCTGCTTAAGACCTACTGCCGCTCGCCATCCATCTTGTGATGGCAAAGGAGCAAGGCTGGATTACGGGCGAAGTGTTACAGGGGGCTCCTAACTAATGGGCCCCTGCCGCTGTGGGCTGTAAATCACACGCCGTGTGGCTCAGCTGTTGTAGAAAGTAGGTCCGGTGAGTGTGCACAGGTGGAGCCCGGGGACCCCGTGCCACTCTTCTGACCAGGTGGAGTCCTCTGCCCCAGCCCCATAGTGGGAAGGGGTCAGCGATGTGCTGGCAGACTGGCTCCCACATTTTACAGAAAGGCCCTGATTTGGACTGTTTACTGATTTCTGGGGTATAAATGCATCCACTGTGACTCCCACAAAACAATGGCCGGGGTTAACCACTGGCTCACACGATCCCCGGGCATTTAGCAATCAGCTCTCAGGAGCCGACAGGCCAGCCTCTGCACCCCGACTGCACGGGATTCCCGCAGGCTAACGAGCTGCTGGCAGTGGAGTGACCTTCCTCCTCCTCCTAGAAATCTAATGGGTTGTTTATCCCAGAGATTGGCGGGAAAATGCTAAATGCCTGCGTCGCCAATTCTACTTTTTCCTGGACCCCTTCTCCTCTCTCTCCATTCCCACGTCCCAGGAGGACACATGTAGGCCCCTGACTTTAAATTTCATCTTTTTGCTGAAGACTCTCTGATTCATCTTCCTTGAACCCCAAACTCTTCACTTCAACCTCTAATGGGCACCTCAGACTTAACACTTCCACATCGGGCCTCATAGTCCTCATGCCCACCAAAGAGAATTTTCATCCCCAGTCTTGCCCATTTCAATAAATGGCACCACTGCCCAGGTGCTCCAGGTAAGAGCCACCCTCCACCCTCCACCCTCCACCTCCAATCTATCAGCAGGACTGTCGCTTTGACCTCCAGCACTTATCCTGAACGCACCCCTTCTCCCGTCCCCACCACCAATGTCCTGTTCCAGCTGCCATCCTCACTCTCTGAACCACTGGAGTTAGGGGCTCACTGCTCTTCTCTGTTCTATTCATGACCCCTGCAACCTGTTTTCTAAGCTGTACCCAAAGGAACCTCCCATGTTCAGATCAAATGATGTCGCTTTCTCTGTTTCCCTCTCTGTATACATATGCATGCACCTCTCCCCGGTTTAAGGTCCTCTGATGGGTTCATATCACACTTAGAATTGCCTCCAGACTCCTTATTCTTCCTCTTCCTTCTCTCCAACCGAACCCAGTACTGTCGCCCTAATCACTGAACGTCAGACACGTCCCCTTCCCAGTCCACGGACACCAGTTAGCTTCTGCCTGTGCGCTTGCTTTTCCATCTGCCTGACCACCCTTATCATCCAGGCCTCATCGTCAGAGACCTCCCCTGATGGCCTTGGGTCTGTATCGTCTGTCTAGAACGTAAGGTATCATGCAGGCACACATAGTGAAGGCTATGGCAAAGACAGAGCAGCTAAAAGAACAGAGAAGTTCGTTTCTTGCTCAGAAGAGAACTTTTTCTTCATGTCACTCCACTATTGTTCAGGTCATTGTTGCCATCTGCAGGATCAAAGCTGGGCCCCAACAGGCTGCGCACGGTGGGAAGGGATCGAGGAGGAGGTGGCCTGACCACTCTCTAAAGGTCTAGGCACAGACGTGGCTCATAGCTCTGCACTCCCCTGCCACGGCTGAGACTCATCCACGTGGCTGCTCCTGACCGTCCACAAGGCTGGGAAATGTCGCCTAACCATGAACCCAGTGGATGCCCGGGCACTTCCTACTTGTTCAGTGCATGAAAGAAAAATAAATCTTCTAGTTTAGCAAGTAAACATTTCACTTCTCCTTTGGAAAAACATCAAAACTGCAAAAGGAGGTTAAGAAGGTAAAATACAGCCTCCCCGGGTTCGATCCCACACGGCGCACTCGCACCATGAAAGAAACTCATAAACAAGGCGGTCCTCAGTTGCCATGACATCAACCAGAGGTCTCCGTCCGCTCCTCCCCTCCCCGTAAGCTCATATCCATCCTAACGAGGAAGGCACGAAGACAGATGCTTACTCGGAGGCTAACAGAGATGATTGTGTCTTTTCTGTAACTCCCTGTTTTCTTCTCAGACCCTCAGCTGCTTTTCCTCGATTTCAACAGAATATTGCATTCCTTTACGGCCCTATCTACTTATTCCAGGTAGGGTGACGAGTAGGAAGGAACCAAGGGAGGGAGAAAAAAAAACCCACAAGAATTTTATAGTAAGCTATTGTTTTCTCCTCAGCCTTATTAAAAGTCTCACTCCACCTAAGTTTTACATGGGAGCGTATTTAACAAAGTCCCGTGGGACAGCTGGCGGGTGCAGGAACAACTCTGTGGCTGTCTTATACAGCTGCACTGACTGTGGGAACCTGGCTGTGTTAGTGGGATTCCTGTACTCTGTTGTAGTCAGTTTTGTACATCAGGGCCCCTGTCCTGAGCACCTTCAGTGACGTCCGATCTGCAGACCTTTTTTATAGTCACATAGCAAAAGAAAAAACAATTGGTGTCATCGTTTATGTCGCAGTATAGGGACTTTAATCATTTCAGGAAAATAATCTGGTGATAGGTATAAGACCATGAATAGCAAGTGTGTGACAGATACTATTCTAGTTGCTGGGGAGAAGGCAATGGGCAATGAATTCAGAATTTCTTACGGAAGAACAAGTATAGCCTAGCACAGGGCTTCTTACCCCCGACCCTGTCGGCCTCTGGGGACAGATGCCTCTTTGCTGTGGGGGCTGTCCTGCGCACTGTAGAATGTTTAGCAGAATCCCTGGTCTCTACCCACTAGATATCAGGAGTACCCCCCCGCAGGGGTGGCAGGTAAAACTGTCCTCAGACATTGCCAAATCCCCCGGCTGGGCTGGGGTGGTAAATGGCCATCACTGAGAACCACTGCTCTAATGAGGAAGCGTAGAGTCCTTGGAATCAGATCTGGGTGGTCCAATCCTGGCTTGGCCAAACACTCCCTTTCAAACCCTGGGGGAATTTCTTTCCCTTCCTGGGCCTTGGTTTCCTGATCTGTTAACCGGGTTAGTGAGAGGCTGGTATGAGAGAGTGAATGTGAGATGTTTAGGACAGTGTTCGGCATCTACAAAAACTCTGGGAATATTATCTATAAAGGGTATGGTGGTTGACATGCTCTGGGGCCATGAAAAAGCTTCAGTTAATGTAAAATCTAGATAGTTGTTATTTATCATGCCAATTTCTAAAATTATTTCAACAGGGTTTTGTGCACCGTTATGAGCATATCTGCACCCTCTGTCCCCCGGGATGAAGAGGGCAGCAGTGGTGTTGGTGACAGAGGGAGGGAAACTACTAAAGAGTTCTTGTTCTTAATGAACAATTCACTGTTTTCTAGCACTTTCCTTTGCAGCAGTTCTTTGAGCTACTGGCGATCTTGGTGGCTCCCCAGAGAATGGGTTTTCCTGCAGGTATCACTGTCCTCTCTTTCCGAAAATCGAGTCCCGACTTCCCTTAGTCAATTCATTGTAATCGGGGCTGGGACACAGCGCACAGTATCAGAAAGAAGCCTCGTGGGAATAAATGTGAGCCTCCAGAAGAAATTGGAATTCCTCTCCGGTGGCTTTACACTTGTGAATAGCACCAGTTACTTTAGGTATGTGTTCATCTCTGTTTCCAATGCAAGATCGTAACTTTGGTAACGGAGGGTCGGGCGTGGCAGCAGCTGGCCAG
This sequence comes from Saccopteryx bilineata, assembly GCF_036850765.1. Classification (NCBI taxonomy): domain Eukaryota; kingdom Metazoa; phylum Chordata; class Mammalia; order Chiroptera; family Emballonuridae; genus Saccopteryx; species Saccopteryx bilineata. Next base: position 21,135,477 of record NC_089498.1, read on the forward strand.
TGAGTAGTGCTGAATTACAAGTTTCTGGAGGGGCAGGAGGACCAGGCTTTGCAGCGTGGTGATGGTCAAGTGCTGCTAATAGTCAGTCGCGAGGGAGAGTATTAGAACCAATCATCAGACTGTTGGGACTGACAACAGTGTGTGGTTAAGTTTAAATTGGAGAGACGGTAGGAAAAAATATGCAGCAAACTATATTCTTAATTACATACGGTGGAAGAGGATGAAAAGACATTAAACAAATAGTGGAAGTCTTCTGATATTTTAAAGAAAAAAAAATACAGGAATGGTAATTAGATAGCCTTGATGCCCCCAATTCTCTGTATCCCCAAATGTACCTTAGGTGACCTAGCAACAAAGTGAACTTAAAAGTTGAATGCAGGTATGAGGAATGTAAGATCTCAAAAATGGAATGGCATCGTGGGGGTCCCAAGCCAGCGAGTTGAAACGTGGTGGAGACTGTGTCCATCTGGATAAACAGAGAAAGAAATGGAAGTGCCGTCCTTCGGAGAATATCTATAGTTCAGACCGCCCGCCCAGTCAGATGGGTCACTTGGCTCAGGGTTGTTACCAGTGGTTATGAACTTCACATAAGCAAAATGTACCACTCTCAGGGATTGTCAGCTCTCCCCAGATTTGCTTCTGCTAAAGATACTCTCCCCGAAACTTTCCTGACCTCCCTTGTTCAACATTCCATCTGTCGGAAGAGGGAGGAAGACCAGAGTGACTGCTCATTCCGGACTTAATTCTTTTTTTTTTTTTTTTTGCATTTTTCCGAAGCTGGAAATGGGGAGAGACAGTCAGACAGACTCCCGCATGCGCCCAACCGGGATCCACCCAGCACGCCCACCAGGGGCGACGCTCTGCCCACCAGGGGGCGATGCTCTGCCCATCCTGGGCGTCGCCATGTTGCGACCAGAGCCACTCTAGCGCCTGGGGCAGAGGCCAAGGAGCCATCCCCAGCGCCCGGGCCATCTTTGCTCCAATGGAGCCTCGGCTGCGGGAGGGGAAGAGAGAGACAGAGAGGAAGGAGGGGGAGGGGTGGAGAAGCAAATGGGCGCTTCTCCTATGTGCCCTGGCCGGGAATCGAACCCGGGTCCTCCGCACGCTAGGCCGACGCTCTACCGCTGAGCCAACCGGCCAGGGCCGGACTTAATTCTAATCTAGAAGAACTAGTGAGGAAAGAAATCACTTGGCGGGACATATTTCAATATGAATTTTAATTTAATTTTACTCTTATGAAAATTATTCATACACCTAGCATTTAGATGCCTATAGTTAAAAAAAAAACCCACACAATCTCCCCTGAAAATCTCCTATTTAGTGCCAACTGACCACAGGCCGTCTTTCTGTTCTTTTAACTGCTTCCTTTGGACTTTATCTCCACATCTCTAAATATCATTTTTTAAATGTCTATTCCTAATTATTATTTCTAGGCATCATCTTTTGACTTCCTACTATGGAAAATGAGGATCCAGCTCTCTTTTAAATCTCCTTTAAAACACACACACACACACACACACACACACACACACACATAAAATTCCCATCCTCCCAATAGTGTGATATTATAATTTTCATTAGCTCAATAGTCAACCTGCTGAGCCATGTAGTATATACAAGATGTCTCTTCCTTTCCTACATAACTCTGTTTTCAGTGGGCCAATTTTTCCTTTTCTATATTCATTAGGCACATGTCTACAAACTCGCCCCCAGTTGTGTACATTTTCTCTCAATATAGTCAAATATATTGGGTGTTATATCAGCTTTATCTTCTTATAAAAATCCTCCTAGAGCTTCCTGATCTGCTCCCATCAAGACTGGTTGATCTGTAAGCCTGGAGCCCATCTGTCGCCTTAGGATGTCCCTCTCCATCATCCTGGGGACTCCCTTCTCCTCTGTGGTACAGTGGAGACCCTGTTTTCTGTATCCCATTTCATTCCATCCACACCCAGTTGTAGCTACTATTATTAGTTCCATTTTGCAGACGAACCAAACCAAATTTCCCAAAGACATATGGTTTGAGCACAAATGACACAGCCACCCCTCAAATCTAGAATTCCTCGGACACCAAACCCGTGCCCTTAATTACTCACCGAACAGGGGCAGCGCCTCCTTTGGCCGTCCTGGCTGAGAGATCAGTGCTGGTGGCAGAGCAGGGGGCACCCACAGGTGGCTCAGAACCTGTGTAGACTGTACCCTCAAGGTCAAGGCCGTCTGTGGCCCGTTCCTATTTTAAAACACTTTGAGAGCCCCTGACTCACTGTCCCTAATGGCAGCTTCTTATTTCTGGGATTAGTGGGTTAAAAGAAAAAATAGCTTCTGGGCAGGTGACACTATTCTCAAGCCTTTAGTGTCAGAAATAATGATCATGTTCAATTGGAGCTCATTACCATGGAATGAGACCTCATTGAGCCCTCTCTTGGGGGGTTTGTTTAATAATTTTTCAAACTTTTTTTTTTTTTTACCTCCTCCTCAATAGCTCTGGCATGGTTCACCAGGGAATGTGGGTGTTTGGAGTGGCCGATGTTTAAATAATAAGAAAGTTCTCCTTTCATCCATGGAAGGGAAAGGGTCCATCCTCCATTGTTCTCACCAAATGCAGGCTGTTTCTTTGTTATGGTCTCACGGAAATTTTCTGAGCCCCTTAAGCCACTAATACCGGTTGTATCCCCAGCAGCCACCACACATACTTAAGGCATTATATTCAGCACAGCCTTTTCCATAATGAGTCTGACAATCCCGTTTTATGATTTGTTGAGTGGTTAATTCAAAATATACCGTTCTTTTGAGCCCGCGCTCAGATGGAATCCCTGCCAGGCCTCCCGCACAAGCGAAGAGGCTGGCGTGACCGTTCCCAGAGGGCGCCGTGGGCCTGGCCAGGCCGGGGCGCTACCCTGGGCCTGAGGCTCCGGAAGGCGAGCGGCCAGACTCAGCCTCAGCCTCAGCCTCAGCCTCAGCCTCAGCCTCCCGCCCTCCGGGAGGCTCCTCCGGTGAACCATCAGCACTACGACCACAAGTACACGCCCCACCTGAGGAGGAACCTGATGTCCTCTCAATCTCCATGTGAAAAAGGACACAGGCCTCTAGAACAGTGACCAAGGAGGCAGAGAGCTCATGTCACACCACACAGGAACAGTAAGGGGACTGGGGACATTTAATCTGGGGAAGCAAAATGCAAAGGGTAAGGCTTGTGTCAGTCGACCCCAAATGCTTGATGTGTTATTTAAAAGGGATTGTCCCCTCTCATTCTGAGCAGTCCCAAAAGACAGAATGAGAACCTATGTGTAGAACTTCTAGGAAATTAGAATTTCACTTAAGAAGAACCTTCCCACAGGGTTGTTGGGAAGCATCACAGGCTTCCCTGTGAGCAGCCATGTGTTTCCTTTTATTGGAAGAGGGAGAGAGATGGGATATCCAAGATATTCCACACAACAGGCTTTAGGTAGGACTAGTGGTCTAAAATATTAGCTGCCTTATTATAAGGTTCACTGCCTAAGAGGTGAATGTTCATGAATCACATTTTTTTTTTGTATTTTTCTGAAGTGAGAAGTGGGGAGACAGACTCCCTCATGTGCCCGACCAGGATCCTCCCAGCATGCCCACCAGGGGGTGATGCTTCTGCCCATCTGGGCCATTGCTCTGATGCAACTGGAGCCATTCTAGCACCTGAGGTGGAGGCCATGGAGCCATCCTCAGTGCCCGGGCCAACTTTGCTCCAGTGGAGCCTTGGCTGCAGGAGGGGAAGAGAGACACAGAGAGAAAGGAGAAGGGGAAGGGTGGAGAAACAGATGGGCGCTTCCCCTGTGTGCTCTGGCCAGGAATCGAACCTGGGACTTCCACATGCCGGGCTGATGCTCTACCACTGAGCCAACTGGCCAGGGCTCATGAATCATTTTTAAATGAGGGGAAGATCTTTTGGAAATTAAAAAACACATGTTTTCTAAATAGCAGTGCTACTTTAAAGGTCAGCAAACATTTTCTTAAAGGGCCAGTCAATACTTTAGACTTTGTGGACCATATAATCTCTGTTGTGACTGATTACTCAACCTTGTTAGAGTGCACAAGACACATAGACAATACACAAACGAATGAGTATGTCTGTGTGTTCTAATAAAACTTTATTGATAAAAAAAAAAAAACAGTGGGCTGGATTTGGCCCATGAGCAATACTTTGCCAAATCCCACTTCAGGCAATCCTGAGAAGCTCAAGGAATAAAAAGGTTTTGCCAAGTGCCACAAATGTGCTCGTGAGTGTCACACTGGTATAGAGCACACATATGGGCATGCTTGTATGTGGGGATGCATATTTGTTGGAGTAATTCCATATTTATTGAGCATATTAGTTTGAGGAGCGGCGGGTGGAAAGATACAGAACACACATCTGCACAGGAAGATAAAGTCTATGCGACATGCTGGTCATGGTCTGTCTGCACAGACCAGTTCTCTGTCACAGTGATAGAAAGACTCCAGCCCCAGAGGTACCCCAAGGGGAGTGACACACAGTGTCTGAAATTCCTACAGCTTTACTGGCTTTTGCTTTGGGCATCTCTCTTGTAAAGGAAAAGGCCTAACTAAATGGAACTCTGCTCTGAAGAAGAAAAAACACTGTTACTTAGATGAGTCTATCGGATTGGCTGGTTGTCACACAGGGCCTTCCAATAGTGTGGTCAAGCCTGACTGGAGCCCAGTACACTCCAGAATGTATAAGAATGGCAAGAAAGTCCTCCGCTCCTGGAAGGCTGGCAGCCAGGGAGCAATCAGACAGAGGAGGCAGGGGACGGCACAGATCTGTGCTGCCAGCTTGGCCAGGTTGCCCTGTGGCTGTGCCTCCAATCTCCTGCCCATTTACCTGGAGTAGTGTTGGAGTCATTTTAAAGATATTTTTAAGCCGCTGATGAGCATTTACAGAGCTGGGAGATTTTCGCATCCTTGATCATCTGGCATGGTTATAGTTCAAGGAGTTAAACTCCTGCAAATTCTAAGTTTCTTGGAGTCAACATACTTTTCTGGAGAGTGGCTCCTCCCAGATCATTGTCCTTTGCTGTTTGTTCTCTGTTCCTTGTCGACCCCCCACCCCCACCCCCACCCTTTCCTTCTGCATCCATTTTCTCCACCTGAGCTTTATAAGGCTCCTAGCCCGTGGGACAGCGCCCCCTGCCCGCATGGGCTCACACACTTCCTCCTGGCCCAGCACTTGCTTTCAGTTCCCACTGCAACCATTTTGTCACTTCTGAAGAGTCAGAAACAACAGCCTCCCCATTCCTACTGAAGTCAACGTGTAGTGCTGATTCCCCCCTCCCCCAGTCGTCTCTCAGTAGAGGTTCCTCTCCCCGCTCTCACCAGCTCAGCACCCGAGCACACAATGAGCCTGCACAGCATTTGCAGTCTGCCATCTTCCTCTCTCCCTCATTCATTCTGTCTCCAGCTTAGCAGAGCGGTGAAAAAATCGGTGTCCCTGTAACTAGGTGAGCTACTCTTCTGCTGGGAGTTGACCTTTTCCGCGGAAGACGGGGCTGTCGTAAGTGATCTCTGATACGTGGAAGTTTCCTGTGTGTTCCACCAAGAAAGGGAACCACACCCAAGAGCAGTGGGTAGATACGGCGTGTTTCTGTAAAACATGTGCAAAGATACTTTAAGTTAAGTTACTATATAACGGACCTGAATAAATTATTTCCGCTTCTTGAAAGCACTGTCAGCCCTCTTGAGGCATATCCGCTCTTTTTATTTTTTTAATTGAAAAGAAAAATTTTGTCCAATTGAAAAGCTCTTGAGGGAAAGTGAAGGGGGGGGGAAATCATTAAAAATAGTAAAATTGTCCATGGGTTTTATAGAAATTAATTGTACTCAAAGTTATGAAAATAATCTTTAAATAATTCTTCCCATAGCCTTGGGAAATGAAAACAATGAATGGCTTTTTATTCTCCAAGATAATATGCTATCCTTAAGTCTTCAGCATTTCCCCTCTTTTCTTATCAAAAGCCTAATGTCTGAAATTCCCCTAAGCGGAATATTATTTGTTATGTTTTTTTTTTCTTCAAAATGTTAATCTATCTTACTGTGGAGTTGTGGAATTCATAAAGCAGAATGTAATGTGAAATTTCCAAAATGGGAAACGATAAGGATTTGCTTGCATGGCACGAATCCACTGGGCACCACATTCCGTGTTAATGAGTCTTAACTTCAGGACCATGTCATTTGCTCAAATAATGCATGTACCGTGGGTTATTAGTATACCAAGAAAAGAGACTCACACAATCTCATAATATGCTGTCAGATGGAATGGCAATACCAGGGATGTGCTGACTGCCTGCAGTTCCTTCTGTTTTGTTCGTTAAGCAAGAATCTTGGGAGGACTGCTCTGGAAGTGAAAGTACTACTTCTCGTTGCTACTGGGCCCTGTCTCCCAGCTACTGGGAAAATGGATTCCCATGTTATTCCTAGTTTATGCGAAGGAGATTACTTATAGAGGTATTCACTCACTGGATGATGCCACCTTTGACCAAATAGAGAGAAAGCCTACTTGGTAAAAGGCTCGTGGCTGTCCCGCCCTAAACCCATTCCAGGGTAGTCCATTGGAATTCAGTGATGATAAGGTCTTCCAAGAACAAGGTACGTTAAGGTCTGAGTGTGACCCAATAGTCACTCCAATCTCTGGCATTTCTCTTTTGACTTCCACATACATGGCTTGTGTTTCTGATTCTCAAGGTCATTGCCTAAGGACCTTGAAGCCTCTTACCTTTTATTAAGTGGATGCCCTTTTAAACATAAACCCAGGAACAGCTCTGTGGCTGTAACTGAAATTCTAACAGTTCCTAAAGTTGGGTAAAGAAGTAGTTATTCCCTATGAATGTGACTACCTCTAAAGAGCTAAAACAATGTTATGGCCATAATATTATTTCTGGGTTGTTTTTTTTTTGCTCAAAGTCTTACCACTCATCACTAGATGCATCATCTCATCTTTTTATGATAGCTCAGCAAGGTAAAGATATTAAAAATAAGGATTTGGAGAATTTCAACTTTTTATCCCTACTCACACACTTAGTAGCTAGTGGACCTGGGATTCACATTCCTATCTATCTGATTCAAAAACTGATGCACCTGATTGCCATGGATTGTATAACAAGACCCTCTCTCATCTGTTTACTACCTTGAAAGCCATCTTGATAAGAGAGGAGAGAGGGGGGGAGACCGGCTGGGGAGGGAGAGAGAGAATAAACACATTGGTTGATTGAAGGTTGAGAAGATAGTAGGAGAACATGGAATGGTCCTAAAGAGGACATTCCCTGATGTAGTTTTGCCAGGCATGACCTGCCTTTTGGTAGTTCTTTGCTCAGTTAACTTGAGGCAGGATTCCTGAGCCCTTGGCCTAGGATCTTTCTCCTGGAAACTCAGGGAATGTTGTGACACGAGCTGGCTGCAGTTGGAGCTGCCAGAGTCGACAAGCAGTAGCCGCCTCGGTGATGGCCAGGGTGGCAGGGGCCCCAGCTTCGAGATGAACAGCTGTTTTCATAAGCTCGTCTGCAGATGCACAGAAATGTGTTCAAACAGTCAGTAGCTTCAAGAAATGGCTTCATGTGTGGGTGGGCTGCACAGGGACCTAGATGGTCAGCCATAGCCCAAAGGAAAGTTTTCGTAACTTGTCCCCATCAGGACACTTTTTTCCATTGCAAGGCAGAGACACCTCCAGCACTAAAAGCAGAAGCCACAGAGAATTTATGGGCTCATGTGAGAACCCACGGGAAGGTCCACTTGGGTGGGTAGCCACGTCAGAGGTAGCATTTAATTAGGGACTCAAACCAGGTCTGCAGGCTTTTTCTCTCCTCGTCACTAGGAGCTTTCTCCCCAATACTCGTTCCTTTCCCTGGAGGGGGTTCCTCTCAGGGTCCTGCGGGGGCCACCACAGCCTGGGTCCTGGGGTCTCTCCTGACACATGCTCTGGGGAAGGGGCACCATCTTGTTCACAGAAGTCTCTGCGAAAGCCCCTTAATCAGTCACAGTGGTCAAGGGCGGCGCAGTATGCTGATTGGGCGAAGCCTAAATCAAGTGCTGTGTCCCTTGTCCCTAGAGTCAGCCCCACCCAAAAACACACCAACAGAAAGGGGAGGAGGAGGGCTGGAGCTCCCGGTGGCTGCCTCCGGGGAGGGGCGAGTCCATGCTGAGGGGTGAAAGACAGTAGCCGTCCAGTACGGGGTCTAACTTGTTGGCTGTCCACAAACCTGTGGATCCACTAAGTGGCGTGTTCCGGTCCCTTCCTCGGGCGCGAGCTGCTCGGGCTGCATCGGGCAGCAGCACCGACCAAGGGAGGGAAGCAGACGCCCAAGGCTGTCCATGATGGTGGCGTACTCAGGGGACGTGGGGACGTGGGGTCGGCTGCGCCCTTCTACCGGGTTGGTACTTCATGTTTACTAGTTCATCAGACTTTCGGTGTGTTTTGGGAAAGAGTGTCCTAGAACCTTGCTACTCAAAGACTGGCTCACAGGTGGTGCCGGCCCCACCTGGAGCCTCTTAGAAACTCAGAACCCTTGACCTCACCCCGGACCTGTCGAATCTAGGTAAGTGGCCGGGAGCATGGTTGGCAAATCCTTTATTATTATTATTATTATTATTATTATTATTAAAGGCAAGATAGTATTATTCCAGCTTTGCAGGGCACACATCTCTGTCATCACTACTCAAGTCAGCCTGCTATTAGAGCTCAAAAGCGACCCATAGACAGAATGTAAACAAACAGGTGTGTCTGTATCCAGTACATCTTAAATTACAAAAGCAGGCTGCAGGCCGGATTTGGACCTTGGGCAGTAGTTTGCCAGTTTCTCGTGTGGGGGAATCGGGCATCATGGCAGGGAGTGAGGTGCCCTGGTTCTCACGTCCGCTTTGGGTTTCCCTATCTGGATGGGTTGTCGGAACAAGACTCGAAGATAATCTCGTTTCTTTGTTGCTTCAGCATGTGTGTCTTGAACACCCACTGTTTGAGAGGCATTTCCGCAATGAAAATCAAATGATTGAAGGGTTTCGGAATTCCCCACGTGCCTGCAGGGAAGCGGGACCCTCCAGAACACACGCCCTCTGCCCGGTGCCGGAGTGTGTGCTGTGCGCCGTGCGAGGCGCTGCGGTCGGGTCAGAGCCCAGCGTACTGGCGAGCAGGACCCTCTGTGCCCTTCCCCTTGGGGAAGCAGCCGCAGGCTCCGGGGTGGAGGGGAGAGCAGCCTCACTTTGCCGTGAGGCACGGGTTTGGAGGAGAGCTGACAGAGTCCGCCCCGCCCCTCCGTTCCTTTGGACCGCAGTTCCTTTACCTGCTCCACGGGGATTGCAGGCAACAGAGAGGCCTCCGCAGGGATGAGCCACGCAGAGCTCTGTCGCAGGCTGCAGCGTCCCTCTGCGGCCTCTGTCCTCCCTTTGCCGCAAATGCCAGCTCCACTGCCCCTCCCTGGCAGCCCACGTCTGTGTGCGTTCTTTCATTTTTTTCTCTAGAGACCCCTCCTGTCCAGGACGGTTTTTGTTTTACATTTGAAAAAGCAGATTCGTTCTGGCCCTGGCCGGTTGGCTCAGCGATAGAGCGTCGGCCTGGCATGCAGAAGTCCTGGGTTCGATTCCTGGCCAGGGCACACAGGAGAGGCGCCCATCTGCTTCTCCACCCCTCCCCCTCTCCTTCCTCTCTGTCTCTCTCTTCCCCTCCCACAGCCGAGGCTCCACTGGAGCAAAGATGGCCCGGGCGCTGGGGATGGCTCCTTGGCCGCTGCCCCAGGCGCTGGAGTAGCTCTGGTTGGGACAGAGTGACGTCCCAGAGGGGCAGAGCATCGCTCCCCTTGGTGGGCATGCCGGGTGGATCCTGGTCGGGCGCATGCGGGAATCTGTCTGACTGCCTCCCCGTTTCCAGCTTCGGAAAAATGCAAAAAAAGAGAAAAAAGAAAAAGCAGAGACTCCGCCCAGAGCCTGAGTCACCAGCTGCAGGCCCCATACGGCTGAGCAGCTCCAGACTTTTGCCTCAGGCCCCCTAAACCCTGCACTGGGCGGGCAACCGGCCTTGGCGCTGTCACTGCAGCCAATGGTCCTGCCGCTGGTGGGGCAGAACCCACTTCCTAGTTGAGAGGAAGCGTGCTGTTATTTCACTCTGACCACTTATCAGACACAAACTCTGGGCTTCCCATGTGGGAAATGACTGGCAGCCGGGTCGCCAGGCCCCCAGGCTCCCACGCCTCACAGGAGGGGAGAAGTGCTTTGGTACATCCCTTCCCGGACAGCAGCTGCAGGCACATGTCCTGTCCCCTCCTGTGTTTGTCATCTTCCCTCTTCTGAGTCCCATCCCCTTCCTCCCAGGCCTGGCCTCGTCGGGCCAACACGCTACCAGTTCCTCGAGGTTATATCAAGTCGTCTTGCCTCGCCTCACCTATACCCAGAGCCAAGAAGGACAATCAGACAGAACAACGTGGGCCATGAAGGCCGGATTATCTCTGGACTCCCCACGGATTCACATCGACCTACCTAGAAAAACTTAAGAGTCATATCACATTGTGAAGCTCGCCTTCCTCAGAGAAAGGCTCAAGGAGTCAGCTCAGGGACCCTTAGCCCAGAGGCCATAGGCAGCCTGGCATTGATGTTTGCATGAAAAACCCAGCCCACATACATTGAACACCCATTAAACCTTCCCTGGGGAGTCTGCAAACACATCCCAGGTGGCCTCCCTGTTCCCATGATTGCCCCCGCCCCTGGCTGTCCATTCTCCACCTAGCAGCCTGCGTGGTCTTTATAAAACTACAAGTCACAGCACCGCCCTGCACAAAGCGTCCAGGGGCTCCCAGTTACACTTAAACTAAAATCTTTGCCGGTTTTTCTATTGGGTTGTCTTTTTTTTGCTAGCCAATTGGTAAGACCCTTTTGTAGATTAGAGACATCAGTCATCTGTGGTGCAAACATCTTTCTTGTTTTGTCTTTAGACTTTGTTTATGGCATCTTTTGTCATATAAAATTTTACATTTTTATCTAGTCAAATATGTCCAACTTTTCTCATATGACTTGTGGGTTTCTTGATTTAAGATGGATGACCTTCTTCACATGATCAGAACTGTAGTTCATCTGAGTTTTTTATTCTAAGAGTTTTTCATGGTTTATATTTTAAGTGTTTACTCCATCAGAATTTTCTTTTGAACTTGGTGAAAGACTGGGGAGCTAAACTCATTTTCCTCTCAACCAGTTATTGGCAAACTATGGCCCACAGCCTGGCTGCCTGTGTTTATAGATAAAGTTTTATTAGAACATAGGCATGGCTACTCATTTATATATATTGTCTATGGCTTCTCTTAAATTATAATGGCAGAAACATAGTTATGCCAAAAACAATATGGGCCACAAAGTCAAAAATATTTTCTACCTGGCTCTTTACAGGAAAAACTTGACCACTCCAGCTCTAAATAAATGGCTGAGCATTTGCACCAGCACCATTTGTCAAATGAACCACTCTCTGCTCTCAGAAACCAAAGTCTGTCTTTGTCATAGGTGAAATTCTCACGCATCCTGGGGTCTTTTCCTGGATTTACCCACACTGTTCACTGATCTCCCTCTGTCTGTCTGTCTGTCTGTCTGTCTCTCTGCTGATACCACTTCGACGTGATTACCCCGACCTTCTAATCTGGCCGAGTGTATCCCTCCTCACAGTTTTCCTACGCTTCTCTTGGATTTTTCATGTGATGGCTCTTCCATTAGAATTGAAGATATTTTTATCTTCTCCCCCCGAAAGGAAAACTTCGTTGGAATTCTAAGAAGAATTGCATTGTATTTAGAAATGTATTTGAGGAAGAATGGATATGTTTATAATACGAAGTCTTCCTAGCTAAGAGAATGAATACACCTGGCTATCTTTTCAGTTCTTTGTTTGGGGCTCTTTTAATAAGATTTTGTCATTTTATTCATCTAGATTGTACTAGTCGGGGTCTGGTCAGAGACAGAAACCCTGCCAGGGATTTGAACATGGAATATGTATAAAGATTTTATTAACTAATAAAAGGCGGTTAACTTCTAAAAGGGTTAAAAGAAGACTCTCAGAAATACAGAAATAGCAAATGCAGGAAGCGGCTACTATTTCTGGGCTGAAGGAAAGAACACAAGATGGAACAATGAACTTGGAACATGCACCAGCCCACCCCCCCTCCCAACCCAAGACTGAAATCCAGACCTCACTAGAGAGGCTGTTGCTCCCATAGGAAAATATAGCTTGGGTTTAAGTTTCTCTAATGTTTAATTTGTTCCTATGTGTTTTCAGAGTTTTCTTTTCATCCCTGTTGTTATTTATTTTTGCCATTCTCCTTTCTAGGTGCTTATTGATATTAGAGAGTGAAGCTATTGATTTTTGTTTATCTCGCTTTACTATTTTAACTAAACTGCCTCATTTATTTGACTAGTGTTTCATTAGACTCCTGGGTTTTCTAGGTATTTAAACGTATCAGCACGAAAGAGATAATTTTATCAATATTTTTTTCAATATTGATATCAGTGACTGCATTTTCTTGCCTCAGTGCCTCCAGTAATCCTCAGATAATATTAACTTCAGCAATTTATCTACTCCATTGGGTTTTTATAGTAAGTTTCTTCTGTTTTTACTTGATTTTTTTTCTCCTAAATATGTCTAAGTCTGAGAGATATATATATGGATATCTCCAAATCCTGTTTTATTTTAAAATCTTCTTGTCTAGTAGCTTTTTTTCTTTGTGTTTAACTGTTGTGTTGTGTTGTACATACAGGTTTATTGATATTATATCTCCTTTATCAACTGTGTTTTTTCATATTAGGTTGTCACTCTTCATTCTGTTCTGTAATTTAAATCCCATCTTTTCTGAAATCTATATTGCTGCTTTTGCCTTCTTTTTTTTTTCTGGTCTATACTTTCCATTTCAACTCTCCTCTCTCAGTTTCTCCTTGTAGATCCAAAGAATGTAGCTGTCACTCTTGCATTTCCCCAGAAGTTTCCACAGTCACTGTGTCTTTAGACTCTGACACATCTGATTGTTGTTCTCAGACGTTCTCTGTGACATTGGATGCTGTCTTCAGTCAGAAATAAGCATTTCTAATACGCTCTGCTCTTGCCATACTGTTCACCCTAAGACGGCATTGTAATTTGTGCCCTACCGAGCAGGATAAATGCTTTAGGTACAGCCTCCAAGCAAGACCCCAGCCTCCATCCCTTACTGTCCTGGACGTGCCTGATTTTATTTTTGCTTGTGTTGATACAACCTATTCATTCCTAAAAACATAGAAATGACCAGCAAAATATTCTTCCTTTCTGCTTGTATTAACATGGACTTCTACATATTGAGTCTGGCTCAGTGGCAGACACTTGACACACTCTAGATGCATTATTTTTTTTTAATTCGGTTTACTAGGGTGATACTAGTTAGCATAATTATACAGGTTTTATTGTTTTACTAAATCCTCACAATAACCCTTGAGAATATATCACTGTCCCTAGTATACCGATGAAGGGAGTTAGGTAGCACACTCATGGGAACACAGCCTGTAACAAGCAGAGAGGGAACTTAGCATTTCAGAAATCATCAACACAATGTAAAGAAAACCCACTGAATAGGGGAGCATATTTGCCAATGATACAGCTGATAAGGGGTCCACTCTCGCCACTCTTATTCAACGTGCTGGAAGTTCTAGCCAGAGCAATCAGACAAGAGAAAGAAATAAAAGGCATTCATATTGGGAAAGAAAAGTAAAGGTTTCACTTTTGGCAAATGATATGATCTTATACATCGAAAACCCCAAAGACTCCACAAAAAGACTACTAGAAACAATAAACCAATACAGTAAGGTCGCAGGACACAAAATTCATGTACAAAAGTCCATTGCCTTCCTATATGCCAACGATGAAATATCAGAAAACAAGCTCAAAAAAATAATCCCCTTCATGGTTGCAACAACAACAAAAAATATCTAGGAATAAACATAACAAAGAATGTAAAGGACCTATATAATGAAAACTACAAAGCATTGTTAAGAGAAATCGAGAAAGATATAATGAAATGGAAAAATATTCCTTGTTCTTGGATAGGAAGAATAAATATAGTCAAAATTACTATACATATTACCCAAAGCAATATGCAAATTTAATGCAATTCCCATCAAAATTCCAATGTCATTTTTTAAAAAAATGGAACAAAAAATCATTAGGTTTATATGAAACTATAATAAGCCCCCCGAATAGCCAAAGCAATCCTAAGGAAAAAGAATGAAGCTGAGGGCATTACAATACCTGACTTCAAATTATATTACAGAACCACAATAATCAAAACAGCATGGTATTGGCAGAAAAATAGACACTCAGACTAATGGAGCAGAAGAGAAAGCCCAGAAATAAAACCACATGTCTATGGTCAAATAATTTTTGATAAAGGAGCCAATAATACACAATGGAGAAAAGAAAGCCTCTTCAACAAATGATGCTGAGAAAACTGGAAAGCCACATGAATGAAAGAATGAAAGTCGACAATAGTTTGTCCCCTTGTACTAAAATTAATTCAAAATGGATCAAAGACCTAAATATAAGACCTGAAACAATAAAGTAGATAGAAGAAAACATAGGTACTAAACTCATGGACCTTGGTTATAAAGAGCACTTTATGAATTTGACTCCAAATGCAAGGGAAGTGAGGCCAAGATAAATGAATGGGACCACATCAGACTAAGAAGTTTTTCTAAGAAGTTTTTGCACAGCAAGAGAAACTGACAACAAAATAAACAGGCAGCCAACTAAATGGGAGATGATATTTTCAAACAACAGCACAGATAAGGGCCTAATATCCAAAATATAGAAAGAACTAATAAAACTCAACAATAAACAAGCAAACAATCCAACAAAAAAAATGGGAAGAGGACATGAACAGACACTTCTCCCAGGAAGAAATACAAATGGCCAACTGATATATGGAAAGATGCTCATCTTCATTAGTTATTAGAGAAATGCAAATCAAAACTACAATGAGATACCACCTCACACCTGTTAGATTAGCTATTATTAATAAGACAGGTAATAAATAGCAAGTGTTGGAGAGGCTGTGGATAAAAAGGAACCCTCATCCACTGTTGGTGGGAATGTAAAGTAGTACAACCATTATAGAAGAAAGTATGGTGGTTGCTCAAAAAATTAAAAAAAGAACTACCATATGACCCAGCAATCCCTTTCCTGGGTATATACCCCCAAAACTCGAAAACATTGGTACGTAAAGACACATGCAGCCCCATGTTCATTGCAGCATTGTTCACAGTGGCCAAGACATGGAAACAACTAAAAAGCCCTTCAATAGATGATTGAATAAAGAAGATGTGGCACATATACACTATGGAATATTACTCAGCCATAAGAAATGATGACATCGGATCATTTACAACAACGTGGATGGACCTTGATAACATTATAGTGAGTAAAATAAGTAAATCAGAAAAAACTAAGAACTATATGATTTCATACATAGGTGGGACATAAAAATGAGACTCAGGGACATGGACAAGAGTGTGGTGGTTACGGGGTGGAGGGAGGAAGGAGAGGGAGGGGGTGGGGGAAGGTGAGGGGCACAAAGAAAACCAGATAGAAGGTGAGGGAAGACAATTTGACTTTGGGTGATGGGTATGCAACATAATCAAATGTCAAAATAACCTGGAGATATTTTCTCTGAACGTGTGTACCCTGATTGATCAATATCACCCCATTAAAATTAATAAAAAAATAATAATTTCCAAAATGTATAAAGAACTTACATAACTCAACACCAAGAAAATAATCCAATTAAAAAATGGGTGAAGGACCTCAATAGACACTTCTCCAAAGAGAACACACAGATGGCCAACAGACATGAAAAGATGCTCAACGTCACTAGTCATTAGAGAAATGCAAATTAAAACCACAGTGAGGTATCACCTCACACCTGTCAGAATGGCCATAGTCAATAAATCAACAAACAAGTGCTGGCGAGGATGTGGAGAAAAGGGAACCCTCAGGCACTGCTGGTGGGAATGCAGACTGGTGCAGCCACTGTGGAAAACAGTATGGCATTTCCTCAGAAAATTAAAAGTGAAACTACCTTTTGACCCAGCAATGCCACTTCTGGGACTATATTCAGAGAAACCCAAAACACTAATTCGAATGAATATATGCATCCCTAGGTTCATTGCAGCATTATTACAATAGCAAGATTTGAAAGCAACCCAAGTGTCCATCGGTAGATGAGTAAGTAGAAAAATATCTGTGGTACATTTACAGAATAGAAAACTACTCAGCCGTAAAAAGGAAGGCAATCTTACTTTTTGCGACAGCATGGATGGAGCTGGAGAGTGTTATGCTAAGTGAACTAAGCCAGCTAGAGAAAGACAAGTACCATACGATTTCACTGATATATAGAATCTAATGAACAAAATTAACTAAACACAATAGGAACAGAGGCACAGATAAGTAGAACAGACTGACAGTTGTCCGAGGGGAGGGGTGTTGGATTAAGCAAAAAAAATAAAAGTAACACATAGACACAGAAAACAGTGTGGTGATAACCAGAGGGGAAGGGATTGGGGGGGGGGAGGTGGGAGAAGGCAAAGAGGGGGTAATGAGGATGGAGAGAGACTTGACTTTGAACAGTGAGAATATGATGCACTATGCAGATGTTGTGAGAGACAAAAATTTTAATAGAAAAAAAACCTTGCATTTATTTTGTTTTACTTCATATATTGCTTATGCCTTCTTCCAAAGTCCACCAGCCCAGAATACAGCCACCACCCCCCACCCTGTGCTGACATTGGTGCTGGGGGGAGGGGGGGTAGAGGCAGAAAATGAAAGCATTCCAGAACAACCCAATAATGGCTATTTCACCAGCTTCGCCGCTGGCACTGAGTAATGCCAACATAACCTTTACCTGAGCTTAAGGCCTATACTCCTCCGTGGCTTAGAAATCAGTCATTATCATTAAACATCTGAAAGTTCTCAGAAGGTCATAAATGTTCTCCCAGGAAAAGATTTAAAGAGATAATGCACTTGAGCTAGGCAGAAGGGAGATAAGAAGCTAAGCAAACGAAAAGCAATGAGAGTCAAACCATGAATGGGAAGGGGTGCTATATATCAATGAGAAGGAACAGGGGGCAGACCAGGCTGGTCAAGCACAAGGGTTTGTGTGAGAAGAGTCATGGTGAAGCATAATGCTAGAGCTGTTTTGGTGCAGATCATGCTCCCATTAAAGACTTGACGTGGCCCTGGCCGTTTGGCTCAATAATAGTAGAGCTTCAACCCAGAGTGTGGATGGCCCAGGTTCGATTTCTGGTCAGGGTACACAGGAGAAGCAACCATCTACTTCTCCACCCCTCCCCTCTTACTTTTCTCTCTCTCTCTCTCTCTCTTCCTCTCCTTCAGCCATGGCTCTTTGGAGCGAGTTGGCCCCTGGAACGGAGGATGGCTCCTTGGCCTCTGCCTCAGGCACTAAGAGGAGCTCAGTTGCTGAGCAACAGAGCATCACCCCAGATGGGCAGAGCATCACCACCTAGTAGGCTTGCCGGGTGGATATTGGTCAGGGTACATGTGAGGGTCTGTCTCTCTGCCTCCCCTCCTCTCACTGAATAAAACAACAACAACAACAAAAACAAAAACACTTGTGGGCAGCAAGGAGTATTTGAAAGCATTAAAGCAGAGGTACCAGGTATACAAGAGTTGCTCAGAAATGTTGGTTTTACAATGGTCCTAGTGGGTTGGAATGGTGTGTGAGACAGTGAGCAATTTTGGTATAAGAACAAAAACATTTCACAAAAGAAAAACTGTAAAGGGCCAGTGAGCATGTGGGGGAAAACCTGGTTCGCTTCCTTTGTTAAATGCAAATTAAAATAACCAGGAAGAACCCTTTCTCACCCCCTCAATGCAAAAAGATTTTAAAGTATGATATTCAGTGTTATCAGAGGAACTGACCTTGACACTTTCATATACTGCTATTGGGCATATAAGCCATTTCAGGGAAGACTAAAAATGTGGACCAAGATTTCCCAAAATAGACAAACCTTTTGACCTGTTATCTCCATCTTAAGAATTAATCATAAGGGAATAATATGTCTATGTTCAACATATTAGATGCAAAAATATCCATTACTGCACTGCTCATAACAGTGAAAAATAAGATCAGCTTAAATGTTAAGGGTTAGGGGATTGGTTAAATACACGATGGTACAGTGATGTTCTATTCATACAGTGGACTAAGTACCCTGAAGCGATTTAAAATGGTGTCTGTGGATAGCAGTTAAGATGGAAAGATGGTCCTAAGACAGTGTGTTCATCCTTTCCTATTGGTCTCTAGGACCATGGCAGCCATAAAGCAAGCATCTGCATTTGCAAGGTCCTGTCTCTGGACTGCTTCTTCTTTTCCATTGGTCTATTTGTCGATCTTTATGCTGATACCACGCTGTCTTAATCACTATAGCTTTAGAATAAGTCTTAAAACCTGGTAGATCTAAGTCCCTGGCTCTGCCTGCTATGACACACAGAAGAGTTTTGGGTGGACGGACAGGTTCAAGCAGGAAGACCAGCGAGGGTACTGTTGACGTAATTGAAGGAAGAGGTAGCAATGGAGATGTTGCTGGGGAAAAAATGAGATGACTTTAATACTCTACAGAGCCCGTGGTATTGAAGGGCATGAATAAGAACATTTTTTTATCCCATATATTGGCTGTTTAATATCTTAGATCTTGAGCCAGTTTTATAATCATCAAGGAAGAGAAATCAGTTGCTAAGCAGAACATTGAATTTATTTGTTTTTGTTTTTGTTTTTTTTTTTCTGAAGCTGGAAACAGGGAGAGACAGTCAGACAGACTCCCGCATGCGCCCGACGGGGATCCACCCGGCACGCCCACCAGGGGCGACACTCTGCCCACTAGGGGGCGATGCTCTGCCCATCCTGGGCGTCGCCATGTTGCGACCAGAGCCACTCTAGCGCCTGGGGCGGAGGCCACAGAGCCATCCCCAGCGCCCGGGCCATCTTTGCTCAGTGGAGCCTTGGCTGCGGGAGGGGAAGAGAGAGACAGAGAGGGAAAGCGCGGCGGAGGGGTGG
This sequence comes from Saccopteryx bilineata, assembly GCF_036850765.1. NCBI lineage: Eukaryota > Metazoa > Chordata > Mammalia > Chiroptera > Emballonuridae > Saccopteryx > Saccopteryx bilineata. Next base: position 21,154,541 of record NC_089498.1, read on the forward strand.
AGAAGCAAATGGGCGCTTCTCCTGTGTGCCCTGGCCGGGAATCGAACCCGGGTCCTCCGCACGCTAGGCTGACGCTCTACCGCTGAGCCAACCGGCCAGGGCCAGAACATTGAATTTAAAGTTATGTGTCTCCTGGTCATTCACCATCCCTTGCATTTATGCATCATTCTAGACACAAAGGAGGCACATTTCTCCCACTTCCTATGTCCCGTCAGTCTCTGAACCACATTTTCCAGAAAGTGGGGGATCATTCTGTACATTCTAAACACCATGAATTGAGTCTTCAACATCGACTCAAGCCAATGGTGAAAGAAGCACATTGCTGCTCATGCAACAAACATTAAGAAGTCCCAAATAGTCGTGCTTTTGTAGATGGACTAATAAATGATTTCAAAGGGCTTCTTCCTTCCTTCCTTCCATGAAAACAAAATGAATTAAAGTTTAACAAGTCGGTGGTGAAAGCCTTGCTGACATGTCTGCTGAAAAATTCTACAGAAGAGCTGATTGAAGGTCAGGGTTTTTCAGGGGTTTTCTACAATAGTAAATAATTACAAGTCAATAATGACCTTCTTAAATTTGAACTGTTGTAAGATTTAAAACTATACCCTCGGTAACTATAATCCAGTAAGAGCATACATAACTCATGGGTTCTGTACTTAAAAAAAATTATGTAAAATCTAAGGTAAAAAGGAAGCTGCCTGTGTCTTTTAAGAGGATCAAAATGAAGTATCAGCCGTAACCCTTTTGTCACTTAGCGTGGGAAGGAGGGGACACAGTGAAGGGGACCGTGATGTGCACCAGGAGCTGCACTTCTTGGAATAGACCTTATTTTGTGCATTTGACTTTAGAACTGTGTAAATATTTACACGATTATAACACAAAAGTAAAAATTTTAAAGCCATTCTTAAAAATCAAGATGAACTAAAGGAACTCAACTGCCTGTCTAATGAGAGGCATGGCCACAGAGAGGGACTCACTGACATGACTTTAAAACATAGTAATTTGATATACATCGTTAAGGACAAAGAGAACTGCAAAAAATATTAATGTTTTCAGTAATGACATTATGGATAGTGGTAGCATCAAGTTATTCTGAAGCTATTAGGCATATATTGTAGAACAAAGCAAGTAGGTGTTTAGATTAGTGTTACTGGCAACTGAGATTTTAGTGTGGGAAGGGTAACGCGGCTAGAAGGTCAATGAGTTTAAAGTAAAACCTTATCATTCTGAATTTGAATAGAAAGTATCAGTAGGACTTCAATATATTGTATCTTAAATCTATCCTCTTATATACTTTACCTAATTTCATATGTTCTGTGCTGTATGTGTTCTCTAACATGTGTGTTTATACAATTGGTGTGTGCACGCATGCGCGTTTCCTTGCTGTGTTCAAAGGAGTGAAAACAGTGAGGAACTCACTAGCAAAGACCAACCAACCCCCAGCACTCACATTGTAGTCTGCAAGTATTACTTCTCAGGAGAGGGATCCAGGGCTCCCTAGAGAAATGGCTGCTGTCACGTGTAGAGCAGAAAATATAAGATAACACGAGCCCGGAACATTCTGCCATACCAGAAAGCAAAAGGTTCACAAGCCAATTTGAAGAAGCTCCCCCTGGCCCAAGATGACACAATATATAAGCAAGAATCTGGAAAAACCACAATGAATTTCAATGGATTGAAACTCAACAAACCAAACAGCTGTAGATTCATGAGTTCATAATGGTTTAAAACAAACAAGCAAGAAAACAAAAAAAATCAAAAAAAAAATCAGGGAAAGCAAAACGAGAAATTCCTCTCTACAGACGAAGTCCAGAAGGAGGAAGAGGGAGGTTGAAAAAATTGGAGTGATAGAATGAAAAGAACGAATGGATCTAGGCAATGACCATCAATGGCTGCTCACATCAGGAAAAGAGAGCCAAACAGGCATTCGGTGCCTCCCGTGGAGATGAAAACAGCACCGCCTACGAAGTAGTCTTTCCAAAGAAGTGCATCTACGGAAGCCTCTGGATCCAGATGTCAAATAACCAGAGGTGAAGGGGACAGCAGAACCTGTGAACGCCACCATGAAAACACTGTCGGCACAGTCCCCATCGTCGGAATGGGGGACACATGACTCAGTTTCTTCAACAACAGTAAAATTTCCAAGGAGGAGAGAGTCTGAAGGGGAACCCCACTGATGAAAGAGACCTCAGAGACCTATCAACTGACTGGACGGCTGCCGACGTTTGGAAGTCTGTTTAGGCGCAGTGACGGTGTTATCGGTAGCTTTAAATCCCTCGTTATCTTGCAGAGATGCACATTGAAAGACTTACAAACGAAGTAAGTCTGAGGTTTGCTTCAAAATAACAAAGTAGGACAGAGTGGGGGCTGTAAATGAACCAAGATTGGCCATGAGTTGATCATTGTTGAAACTAAGGAATAGGTTTATTCTTTTTCATAACAAAAAAAGTCTTTTAAAGACATAATTTGCCTGACCTGTGGTGGCGCAGTGAAGTGTCGACCTGGAACACTGAGGTTGCTGGTTTGAAACCCTGGATTCCCTCATCAAGGCACATATAGGAGTTGAGGCTTCCTGTTCTTCCCACCCTTCTCTCTCTTTCTCTTTCCTCTCTAAAATTAATAAATAAAATCTTTTTTTTTAAATAAAGCCTTTTTTAACATTTTTTAAATTGACTTTAGAGAGAGGAGACAGAGAGAGAGAAAGGCAGGGGGTAGAGGAGCAGGAAGCATCAACTCCCATATGTGCCTTGACCGGGCAAGCCCAGGGTTTTGAACCGGCAACCTCAGCATTTCCAGGTTGATGCTTTATCCACTGCACCACTACAGGTCAGGTGAATAAATAAAACCTTTAAAAAAATAAATGTTGTTTTATAAAAAATAAAAAGAAAAGATAATTTACATAATTTTATATATGATACATATTATAATTGAAAGTATGGCATTCTTTAAGAAATGGGTTACCACACCCTCTCAGGTTCACATGTTATCCATTACGGACGGACTCCTGTGTGTTTTTCATTAACTGTTTTCCTAGCTTCTGCCACCAAAGGGGAGTCTAGGGTACCATCCGAAGGTACCCTAGACTAAAGGGTCTCACTGTGTCCTCGCTCGCCCTGTGCGTGGGTGGCTACCTTCCTTCTCCGTGCTCATCCCAGGAGCGCATGGACTGCGGAGCTTTGATTTTGCGTATCGGATCTCACATGCAGTAATGTCGAGTTCATTTCTGCAGCCTGAGTTCTCCCTGTAGCTCTGTAAGTCATCGTTGCCCAGAGTTGACACAATCACTCATAGTCTGGAGGGTTAACATTTTCCGTTACACTTTATTGTATTGTATAGGGAAAGCTTACGGCATTGTAGTAATGACAAACTTAGAAGTTTCCGACGCCCTCTTTGTAAATTTCTAGACCAAAGACGTATTCAGAGGCTCGTCCTGAGGCGTAGAAGGAGGATGTTATCATGTACCACCTCATTGTGTTCTTTGAACACGAATAATCTTGGGCATCCATCCTACACCTTCTGCTTTAGTCTTGCCACCAGTTCTCCAGCTGGGCTGGCAGTGGCTTGATTTTCTGGCTAACAGGAATTGAACAAAGGGGTAAAAGGAGCAGAACCCCATGTTGTTTCTACATCCTCATCCCCTAAGACTCTTGGGGTTTGCCCCTGAATGAGACTCTCTTGGAAAGGACAGTATTAAGATAAGAGGCTCTTCCACATTGCTCAACAGGGGCCTCTGTGGCCCCTAGGTCAATGGGAGTGCATGTAGTTGGGCTCCGCTCATCTGATCCATCTCTCACCCAAAACTCCCAACCTGAGAGCTGGGCTTCATCAACGACAATACAGCTAAGTCAAGGGGCCATGGAATGAATAGCCATCGGCTGGTGAGAAATGGAAGCCAAGAAGCAATCTGACAATTTCTCTCTCTTAAATTAAACAAAATGGATCTGGAGAGTTTGGAAACCCCCCCAGCCCCACAAATTTAAGTCCCCAAGCCCATATGTCTCTAATTCTTCACACTGGCAAAGTTAGAAGCCTAAGGACAGGCAGCAACTATAAGTCTGTCTCTGGACGCTCAACTCATTAAACTCTGTGAAAGCAGTTTGACAGCATCTGGGACGCGTTTTGTCATTAGGGGTGGGACTGGCACTGTTATTTATTTTAGCCGGGAAGAGGTGTGTAGGAAGGTGTCTGCTTGCGAGGGGTGTCTGTTTCAGATGTAGGTGTCACTTACCGTGTGTATGTGTGTGTGTGTGTGTGTGTGTGTGTGTGTGTGTGTGTGTGTGTTAGGGTGGGTGTGAATTTTTTGAGGCTTTAGTTGCTATTTTTGTTTTGTATTGTTCCTTCTGAAGAAATGCCCCTAAGCCCCTGAGTTTGATTCCTCTGGAAATTCTGTGCTTTTTGCCTGTGTTACCGGAGTCAACCAAAGCCCCATTCTTCCTTTGAACTGTTTTGACCAGATCATTCTGAGCCGCCAGAAAGAATTGTCTCTGGCTTTCACACTTCCCTTTCCTTTTACCTAGAGACGCAAGCTGTCATTCTAATTAAACAACAACTTTATTCCATGATACGTGGAATAAAATCTCCGTCATTGCTTTCACTAAATTCTAGTTTAAATAAAGTCTTGCAAATAATTGCTTGAACATCAATTATTTACCCCCCTTAATTCTTTGTTTGAATTTGGGGAAACTCAAATATGTTTTCTGGCCAGGGCTTTATGATAAATGGCTTGCTTAATTAGCAATGAGTGTGTTATTCTTACAATTCCTAGCATATAATGTGCAGGACCCAGCCTTTTCTGTTTCATGTGATCTTTTTAAACCCTTTATCTCCCCTTTAAAAAAAAAAAAAAAATCTTGTTTAATAGATCATAGACCTGATCTTTTTTAAACTGTTTTCAGTAGTTATGCAAAATCTTCACACAAAAGTACTGGTGGGCAGACTACAGGGACTTCTCGACTTTAATCAGCCACCAGAGTATGCGGGATTTAGAAGTAATTTCTCAACTCAGGATCACCTGCAGAAAATGAAAAAGTCCCGGGGAAGACTGCTGAGTCTAAAATGCCATTGTGTACATAGACTTTTATGGACTCTGAAAAGCCCTTTGACTCCTTGGCAACGGAAGCTGTGTTGGAAGTGGAACGAGTAGAAAAATTTGTGACACGTGCATGTGAAGGCAGCACTGATGTTTAGTCTTGACAAAGAGCGATGAGGTCTAGGAAGGGGGCTCGTAGGCACTGAAAATCTTAACTGCTCGCCCAGAGGGGCTGGGCTGAGACCTCAGATGGGAGGGAAAGGGCATCGCGAACAGTGAGAGAGACTTTGAACTGTTTGCCAGTGACATTGACTTCAGAGCCCCAAACCAGACTGGAGCCGTCATCCAAGAACTGGAGCAAGGTATGGAAAGTGGGCTCAGCATGGGGAAGAAGACGGCATGTTGAAAGGGAGCCTGATCAAGGGTAACTGCTGTTCGGGAGAGGCGGTGGGCCTCACCAGCGTCCGCTACGGCACGCCAAGACAGGCGATGCAGGGTTGCGAAAGCGCACGGGTTTCTGCTGGCAGGTGGAGCTTCCAGTCCCGCCTGCCGGCGCTTCCCATGGTGTGACCTCGGGCACCTCGTTTAATGTCCCCGGGCTTCCCTTTCCTCACCCAAGAAGTTGGAGGTTGCGGCGGCTGACCTCAGGAATTTGGCAGATGTCACATTCTACAATTTAACAAAGATGTACAAGAGAAAAGAGCTTGATATCCTGAAAGGATTCCACATAGTGGAATATCATCCCAAAGAGCTTTTCCCCCCTCTCTTCATTGCTAGGCATCTTGCAGTGCTGGGTAGCCAGCTATGCACTCACCCCCATAGACTGCACAGCACACAGGGAACGACTCACTGAGTGAGAGAGAGAGAGCGACTCGGGCTTCCCTGTGGCTGGTGAGGCATGGATGACTGGAGCCAGAGCAGTCAGTTCCAGGAGAAAAGAAACCAGTGGTCTCCATCCCGGTCCAAGATCGTCCCTGGACTCACAAGGGCAGTGTGCTGTGCACGGTACCCAGGGAGGGAAGCCCTGCCCAGCTGACCCTGAGAACAGGGCATCGCCCCGAGAGCCGCAGCCTAAATATCTGTGGGATGAGGAGGCTCATAGCCAGGAAGTTTGAGTTGAGCCTGCATCACATTATGGGGTTAGCACGTGGGCTGTACTGCATGCCAGCCAACCACTCCAGGCACCTCTGAGCTCCTTATTTATGCTCATGGGCCACCCAATTAATGCCCTGTTAATGGCTGCATGCGTACAACGGTTTTGCCTTGTCACCACTATCCCCTAAGGCTCTTAACAACCCCCAACCTGCCTTCCCAAATAATAGAACCTTAATTAATACTCCCATTCAGGCAGAACACAAACTGTTAAAATATATATATCTCAAATGGCTTTGATGAGGGGACGCGTGTGACTTGTCAGACGTAGCCACTTCGTTGTTTCCGGAAGCAGACGCCCCCAGGTGAGAATGCAGCTGAGTTACAGTGGTGTGTGCCAGGCGGCCTGAGGGCTGTCACCGCTCAGTCAGGCTTCCGCCTGGACTTGAAGTATCTCCATAGAAAGGCTGCTGTTGCATATCCGTTCTCCCTGGCGCTGGTCTTTTCCAGTTCTATGACAACTGGAAGCCGTGAGTTTGGGGGTGGGAAGCTGGGAGCTCATTGTGAGAACTCTGGCCCTAAAGTTATATATAGTTTCAAATGAGGAATAATTCCTTGCCCAGAGGCATGAAAGGACTCTTGTGTGTGTCCTAGAGCCATGTTACCGACTGACGGACCAAGTGATGTATGGAAATAATTGCGTAGGGTGAGTTTTGAGGGACCTGGAGCTTCAAATGTGCCTTGCCTATAATCTTGAGCCAAAAAAAAGACAGTCCTAATTCTAAGTGGTTAACCTGGGTGTTTCGATAGGAAGTGTCTTTTGCTTGATAGTGCATTGCTGCTTGATCCTGGCTATGCTTCTGAGTCTCCTGGAGCTTGTGAGTAATACAGACTGGAACTCCAGGATCTGAATCGCCCAGAATGACTAGCATCTGGGCTTTTTTTTTCTCCTACATTTTCAAAAGGTTCACAGGCAGTTTGCTGCATGGCCAGGATTGAGAACCACGGGCAAGGGGCTTAGCAGTTAAGCCAGGACTTTCTCACCCATTGTTGCTTTCAGTTCTCCCTACAACCTGGCAGGAGTGGTCTCCATTTCACTGGTGAGAAATCAGAGAGAGACTCAAAATGCTTCAGTGCTTGGCTCAAGGCTGCAGAGTTGAGCTTGTTTCACAGCTCAGCTGCTGCCATTTTGAAATTCTGATGAATTTTTGAACAGGGCACATTTTCATTTTGCACTGGGCCACACAAACCATGTAGCCAGCCTTGCTGTGTGGACCATTGCACTGTGTTGCTTCAATTGTATTAAATCCATGCTGGGTAAATAGGGAGTATTTCTCTCCAAAGTGAAGCCCAACTGTAGAGTCATTAGCTTAAGGGTGCTAGAATGGCAACTGAAGAGCTGATAAGGACAGTATATAATAATATTGCCACTTCCTGAGCACTGTGTTATGAACTCGTCATAAAACGTATCACTTACTTCGCATGGCCCGGTGTGATTATTTTCACCATTGGGTAAGTGAGGAAGCTGAAGCACAGAGAAGCTGGGTATAAACACAAAGATGTTGAATGTGATTGCATATGTCTGTGATGACGACAGATTGAGCACTGGAGTCTCAAACTCTGGCATTTATTAACTGTGTGACCTTAGGCAAGTTACTTGACATCTCAAAATTTTGATTTCTCAACTAGTCAAATGGAGATGATGATAATTGCTTCAGAGAATTATTTTGAGGATTAAATGAATTAATATGGACAAAGTGCCCAGCCCATAATGGATGCTCAATGAATGTTGAGGCCTTTAACAACCTTTGCTCTCAAGAATATTACCCGTAACATACCGAAATAGGTATTTAAATGGTACCTTACTTAAGGATCCAAAGTGTTTTCATAGCACTGGATAAGATAGTCAAGGTGCAATTAGCCATACATTATAATATTTTTAAGTGATTCAAGTGACACTTCTTATGTCTAAGTGTAATCTTTCCCACTTTAGCATTTATCATAGTTTAATAACTACTGAATGCTGTTGAATTAAAATACTATTCTGTCTGGGGACACATTGACCCTTAGCATAGTAAGGCTCACCCAGAGCTCAGCGAGAGCCCAGGAAAAGCTCACTAGAGCAAATGAAGTCACGTGCTCTCAGCGACGAGAAAAGACCATAAGTGAAACGGAGAGCCTCTGGCATTTGGGAGAAACTAGGCAGCTTCACACCCACAGGAGGAAAAGACAAGGCGAGGGGCTCACTCATAATTATAGTATTGCCATAGCATTTTACTGGGGTTTTATTTTAGTTACCTCAGACTCATAAGCTTATTTGATCCACCTTAACAACAACCTGTGTGGCAGAAAGGAGATCATTCTTTAATTATCTCCCCCCTATATACCCACAAGAGTAAACCCGGCCCTGGCCGGTTGGCTCAGCGGTAGAGTGTCGGCCTAGTGTGCAGAGGACCCGGGTTCAATTCCCGGCCAGGGCACAAAGGAGAAGCGCCCATTTGCTTCTCCACCCCTCCGCCGCGCCTTCCTCTCTGTCTCTCTCTTCCCCTCCCGCGGCCAAGGCTCCATTGGAGCAAAGATGGCCCGGGCGCTGGGGATGGCTCTGTGGCCTCTGCCTCAGGCGCTAGAGTGGCTCTGGTCGCAACATGGCGATGCCCAGGATGGGCAGAGCATCGCCCCCTGGTGGGCAGAGCGTTGCCCCATGGTGGGTGTGCCGGGTGGATCCCGGTCGGGCGCATGCGGGAGTCTGTCTGACTGTCTCTCCCTGTTTCCAGCTTCAGAGAAATGCAAAAAAAAAAAAAAAAAAGAGTAAACCCAGTATGCACTTATATCCCTTATTTTGTGCTATATTATTATGTACCTTCGTCTGCAGAGTTCTCACGTGACCTGCGTGGTGAGTAATAATACCCATTCTACAGATGGGGGAAGTGAGGCTCGGGGGGAGGAAACTAATTTGTTTGATGGTGGATTCAAAGCCACTGTGGGCCGGCCAGAGCCTATACTCCTTCGGATCCTTTATTCCTTCCATTCCCACAGCCACATGTTCTCTGTGCTCTTTGATGAGAAGGGGGAGGCTGGACACAAGGAGGGTGGTTGATAAATATTTAGGGAACAAAGAAATGGGAGCTGGGGCGGAAGAGCACAAGAACGTTTGCATGACTGTGTGAGCTGGCTTAAACTCCTGACCCAGTCGAGTGGACCATTGTTTTTGAATTATTCAAACGCCGTGAAGCATTTGTTTTTCTAAGTGGCCATTTTTCTTTTCTTTATTGTATCCTGTTCGTCTTCCTTCACACCCTGAAACACGCCAGCTTGATTTAAGGGCACGGGGGCTTCTGGGCAGTCAGCCATCTTGGTTCAGTAGTCTCACGGGACCATGTTCTGTCTTACGCATCTTGGGCTTGGCTCCAAAGGCGCAGTTTGACTCTCCCAGTGACCATTCATTGGGAAGGGATTTAATATTTTGTAAAGCCATGCAAGGTTGCTGAAATTACTTTAGTAAAACTCTCTTTGCTCCTTCAGAAGAGTCCCCTGAATTGTTCCCTGGGTGAAAGACAAAGTGTGCACGTTATATATGTGAGTACGCTCACACGCAGTGTTGACGCCAGCAGGGGGAGGGCATGGGCCCCAGTAAGGCCCGTGATCGTGCCTGACACAGCCATTTTCCCCACACACATACCCCCACCAATCCTTTATTCAGATTGGCTCCCAACTGGGTCCTCAGAATGCTGGGAAACATGTCAGGCAAGAGCCCTTTCAGCTCTCTCAGAGAACATGAGAATCCCAACCAAAAGGGAAATCCAAGCCGGAAGGTGGTTTGTGTGGTACAGTCATTTGAATGGTCCTCCGTAGTCTTGACAGGAGAAATAGTGAAATCTTGCAGCCCTCGCCTCATCACAGAAAAAAATACACATATGCACTATACCCATACATGCTTTTTTAAAAAAAATAAATAAAAAGATTTTATTTATTCATTTTAGAGAGGAGAGAGAGAAAGAGAGAGAGAAAGGGGGAGGAGCAGGAAGCATCAACTCCCATATGTACCTTGACCAGGCAAGCCCAGGGTTTCAGAGTGGCGACCTCAGCGTTCCAGGTCGACGCTTTGCCCACTGCGCCACCACAGGTCAGGCATACACACTTTTATAAGCAATATTAAATGATCTGTGACATCTGTGGACTTCCTTTCAGAACCTCTGCTACATGGAATTTCTTTTCTGTCTCAACACTGTCTCCAAGGCCGATGTCTTTCTCTCTCCTTCCCCCTCTTTCTGTCGCTTGCTGCACTCAAGAATCAAAACGAGGCAGGGTTTTCTTTTTTCTTCATTGCATTATATCATAATCCCTTCTTCATGTTGCTACAAAATCTTCCTAATAATCTTTTTTTTTTTTCATTTTTCTGAAGCTGGAAACAGGGAGAGACAGTCAGACAGACTCCCACATGCGCCCGACCGGGATCCACCCGGCACGCCCACCAGGGGCGACGCTCTGCCCACTAGGGGGCGATGCTCTGCCCATCCTGGGCGTCGCCATGTTGCGACCAGAGCCACTCTAGCGCCTGAGGCAGAGGCCACAGAGCCATCCCCAGCGCCCGGGCCATCTTTTGCTCCAATGGAGCCTTGGCTGCGGAAGGGGAAGAGAGAGACAGAGAGGAAGGAGAGGGAGAGGGGTGGAGAAGCAAATGGGCACTTCTCCTTTGTGCCCTGGCCGGGAATCGAACCCAGGTCGTCCGCACGCTAGGCCGACGCTCTACCGCTGAGCCAACCGGCTATGGCCCTAATAATCATTTTTAATAGCTGCAAAATATTCCATCCAGTAGTGGTTCTCAGAATTTTCTTCAACAACCCCCCATTGCTGGACAACTGAAATGCTTTCCAATTCTTGGTTATTTTTATTAACATTTCAGCAAACAGTGTGCCACCAGCATTTCCCATTCCTTGCTTAAGCTGCCAAGTCTCTTCCATTTTCTTGAAGTGCAATGGTGGTCATCACTTCCATTTATTGCTTTCTGTGGACATGGGGCCGTCCTTCCTGCCTGGCCAGGAAGAAGTGCTTTTTATCTGTGCCTCCTCCACTGGCTACCAGAGTCCACCCATCACGCCCCCCCCCCCTTGTACTTTTTGTTTTTGCCTTTCACCAAGCTCACCCAGGCCCTCCTTGTCCGGACAAATCTGTCTTGCCTCCGTGAATTTCCTTGGGCTGGTTCCTCTCTCTGGAATAGTCTTCCCTCCCACCTGCACCTGGAAATTCCTACCAGGCACGAGGTGGAGAAAAGACGGTGCTTAACGCGGTGAGTCCCGGGCAGGAAGGGGAGGATGTGAGGACTGTGTGTCACCGTAAGCGGGGGCTCAAGGGCTCACGTGGCTCTGTGCCCGTGGTTAAGGATGCCCATCTCTTGCAGGGGTGGAGATCCTGGGACCCTGTGTATGTTCCTGCAGCAGACCAGGTACTAGAAAGAGTATACTGGTGTTTAGAATTGGGCTGACTTTGAATCAAGTCTCAGCTCTGCCATTTCCTAACTCTGTGACCCCGTCTGTGTTGCTAAACGCTGGTTTCTTCATCTGTAAAAGGATTAATGGGATATTATTTGGGCTGGTGCTGAGCCCCATCGCTAGTGTTTCATAAATAGAGGGTTCCCTCCTCTGTTACCAGCCCTCAGCACCCTAGCGATGTCTAGCCTCGTTCTTGGCTGAGACTGAACACTCAATAAATATTTGCTGAATAAATAAACATTAACCGATATCTCCAAGATGTGAAGGCCGGCCCTCGTCTGCGTCCCTGCTCGTCACAGCCTGGCAGATGAACGGGCCGTGCCCGCCGCAGCCCAGGGCAACCTCGACGGGAGGCAGAGTCTGCGATTGTGAGAGTGCATGCGCTCAGGCAGCAGCTGTGTCCAGAGAAGGCGGTGGCACCATGCCAAGTACCCACGGCCTCTCCACAGAGACGCAGTAATAATTGTGATCCCTCCTGTTCCTTCCGGAGAGTGCCTCTCTTCCTGGAACATGTGGCACTTCACAGACATCATCTCAGGGATTGTCACCACATGCCTGTGAGGAGCACAAGTGCGGCGCGGCTTGCTGCGTGCCCTGCGGGCACCCGGCAAAGGAGGGTTGATTACGAGAGGATGGGGTGTGGGTGAAGCATGTCCCCATTCCACAGGTGGGCATACAATGGAGAGCGGTTTTAATGGCTCACCCAATGGAGCCCAGGGAACAAATTCAGGATCTTTTTTTTTTATCTGGGCTCACCTGGGAAGTTCTGCTGGCCTGGAGCAAGCTCAGCTGATCTTGACCTGGGCTCATGCCTACATCTGCTGTCCCAAGGTTTGTCTGTGGCATTTCTGTGATTGGAAAAATGCCCGTGAAGTGGCACCTGTGAGATGGGGAGCAAGGAAGATAAAGCCACACAGACCCAGATTGCTCCCAACTTAACAGTTCAAGTCTAGAAGTGCCTTCAGACTCAAGAACGCCCTACTGTTCCCAACTCATATTCTAAAGGTATCGTGTTGTTTGTTGTGCTTGGGAGTTCCCCAGCCACCACCTATCCTGACCAGGTTGTGTTCCCCTGTGACAATGCCCTGAGCTTTTCTGTGGTGACATTCAGCTAATTTATAATTCTTTTCTAGCCTGATTACACACACACACACACACACACACACACACACACACACACACGTGTGTATGTGTGTATACATATATATAATTTATATATAAGTAATTTTATATATAAATATATAAAAATACATAAATTATATATGTTATATATACTATATTTATATATAATATATAGATAACACACACACATATATATAGCATAATGTAAAATCTATATATGTTCTCCCTGACCAGTCTGAAAGCTCTGTGAAGTCAGTTCTTTGATAAGGTTCATTTTATATATATACTCACTCTTGAGGACAGAGCGTTCCATAAATATTTTTGAGTATATATATATATATATATATGAATTATAAAATTATAAAACTGAATAAAAAGTCAACAGAAATGAAGTTCCAGGAGAAAAAAAACCTTGTACCAGGATGAAATGGCATATTTTTATGGCTATTCCTACACATAGCCTTACGTGTCATTTTTACCTACCATTATAAAATGAAGTTAGTTACTTTCTGTGGCATACAGAACTAATGGTATAAATGTCTACATCTCTATGAGGCCAGGGATGCTATCTGTCTTGCTTATGTGTTGTATCCTTGGGGTTAGCATGGGACATAGCACAAATTATGTACCAAATAAATATTTATTGAAGGGAAGATCGAATGAGCCTTGCAGATGCTTTGAAGTTCATTAATCCATGCCCCATTAATTAAGAATATTGGATAATTAAGACAGTCTAATTGGATTTTTCTTTGTATTTTATTTATTTATTTTGTATTTATCATTATTCTTTGCCTCATTTAGAAAAAAATTGAAGTGCCAGCAAGATAATTCTATTTCACACTATTTTTACTCAACAAATATATACTTATAAAGTACCTCCTCTGTGCTATGCACAGGGTTCAGTGATCAAGACGTAATGGGAGAAGAGACATTGCACAGTGTCTGTCTTCATACATTTTACGGTATTGAAAACATGGCTTAGCAAGTCAATAGAATTTGGAGCAGTTTTAAAAATATGTAGCAGTTAGCTTTTGCTGCATAACGAACCACCCAAAATTTTGTATTTTAAAATAGCAAAGCAACTGTTTGTTTAATTTGCGACTCTGGGTGAGCAGATGATCTGATCTAATCTGGACAATTCTGGGGAAAGGGTCAAGCTCGTCTAATGTTGGCTGGGCTTATTCAAGTGTCTACAGTGGGCTGCTTGTTTGGCTAGGGGCTGGCTGGCTGGCAGTCAGTTGGGCACCCCAGTGCTGCTTTATGTGGCCTCGTTCTCCAGTAGACTAGCTGAGACTTACTCACATGGAGGTCTCGGGTCTCCAAGAACTTGAAATTAGAGGCTTCAAGCTTTCTTTTACTTTTAGGTGAGAGGAGGGGAGATAGTGAGGCAGACTCCCACATGCACCCCGACTGGGATCCACCCAGCAACCCCATCTGGGGTGCAAGGTTTCTTGAAACCTAGCCACTGGAGCTCACACAGTGTCACTCTGCTGCATAGTATTGGTCAAAGAGTGGCACAAGGCCAGCCCTGATCCAAGTGATGGAGAAATTGACTTCACCTATTGCTAAGAATGAGTTACAAAGGATTGGGACCACTTTTTAAATCTATCACAGTCTATCTTTTTATCGTGATAAAATCTATATAACACAAATGTACCATTTTGAAGTGTGCACTTTGCTGGTATTAAATACAGTCACAATGTTGTTCAGCCATTACCACCATCCATCTCTAGAAACCTTCGTCTTATAAAACGAAAAGCTCCGCCCATTACACAGTCCCCCTCCATTCTCTCCTTCCCCAGCCCCTGACAACCACCATTCCAGTTTCTGTCTCTATGATTTTGACTGTTCTCTCCCATGTGCATAGAATCATACAGTATTTGTCCTTTTATGATTGGCTCATTTCACTTGAAATAATGTCCTCGAGGTCCACCTGTGTGGGGTAGCATGTGTCAGAATTTCCTCTGTTTTTAAGGCTAATATTCCCTTTTGTGTGTTCCTCCTTCTACGTACCCATTCTCCCATCAAGGGACACTGAGGTTGCTTCCCCGTGCTTGCTGTTTGAAGAACGCCGCTGTAAACACGGGTGCGCACATGCCTCTCGGAGCCCAATATTCTGGGACTGCCACAGCGTATTCACCAACGCACGTTCTGAGTCTTCCTGTCTCGCTTCAGTAGCTCTCACTCGTATGTAGACTAAGCGTGATCTTTAAAGAGATACAGAGCCTCCAGGACTTTTATTTGGAACCTTTTCTTAACCATTTCAGAGTCCTTCGTTCCAAGAGCCTGTCTACTCTTCCCGTAAACTCCAATGAGGGCGATGCTATTGTTCATTTTCACCTGCAGGAGAAAGAGACAGCTCCGTCACTGTAAACACATGTGGCAGTGCCCCTGGCTGGTGGTCAGGGGCCTGGTTTGCTCTCCAACATCCTGCATCAAGGCACAGGTTTTGGTCATATTCCGGGTACTGAAATATTAGACGAATTGATTTACGGTTCTGGATGTTTGTGACTCATTTACAGGATTTGCGGTAGGCCTTCTGTACACTCTGTGGAGTGCGCTGTGCGTGTCTGTGAGGCCTGACACCCATTAGACACTCCTGCTGTAAATTGGATGCTCTGGCCCCTGGGGGCGGGTGCCAAGGTGTGAATTAGATAGAGATGCTTTCGACGGTTCCTCTGGCCTCCTGACTCTGTTCCTGGGCCAACCGGTGGCAGAGCCAGCTTCCAGGCGGCAAGCCTGGCCCCGGCAGCCCTGGGAGAGGGAGATTCCAAAGTAGGGAACAGTAGGGAGCTTTGGCAGCTCCCGCATCCTGTTTGCGGACCGACAAGGCCTAGCAGCCTGGGAATTCTGAGCTTCTGCCAGTTCCTCCCCTCAGATGCGCCTCTTCCTCTGACAGGGTGTGTGGTGGGGAACAAGGGTCTCGGGGAGCCGAGCGAGGCAAGGGCTCATGTAGTAGCCCCTGCAGACACTCAGACCATCCGGCTGCCATCATTCACGCAAACTGTGTTGAAACAAGTTGTCTGGGTGGGTTTCTCTTCCACGCGGATAGGAAAGTTGCTACGAAGTCCCTCTGGGAGCACCTCCTTCTCTGCGGACGATTAGAGAGGGAATCAACACCTTGATTTCAGTTGGTCACAGGCACAGTCGCAGGGGGATGGATAATGTGATTAGAAGCAGGTTGATTCTTTTTTTCAGAGTCGACGTTTAAGGGAAAAAATCTCTCTCCCCTTGGCCAAGCTGTTGCCATATGTCGAGGGGAAGAACTGTCGCCCTCATCTTCAAATAAATGAAGGTGGTCACTTTAGTACTGCCCCAAAGTGCGGTCGAAAGTAGCCTCACAAACCCATATATTGTCTATGAGTATATATATCTGTGGAAGTGGAAGTTTAAAAAAACATTTGTTTTTGATGGATGGGCACCAAACCCTTACTTGGCTTCCTTCTACAGCAGGGCAGGAGAGCAGAACTGGGCGTGGCAATCGGAGAACTGTAGCTCTATCCGCGGTATTCCGTTTTTTAAAGAAAAATGGATTCCTACATCTAAAAGTTAAATTTGAAAGAGAAAATAAGGAAAGTCACCTCTGTTATCGACCTCCTCAAGACTTACTGTCTTAAAACCACAACAAACTATTGTTTCCCATGATGTCAGAAGGGCAGCTGTCCATGCGTGAGAGCCAGGGTCATCACTGAACCACGAGATAGGCTGGAGCTGCAGGGTCTCTGCCTACCTCCTGGCTCTCTTCACTTGGGCCCATGCTTCTTTGCAGGAGGGTGGCTGGCTTCTAAGGGGACGAGCCTGAGTACAAGCACTCATTAAACCTCTACTTGCATGGAGCAGTGTCATCCCATTGGCCAAAGCTCATCACCTGATGTGTGGGAGGGGCAAACAAGGGCAGGAATCCCAGGAGGCCTGGTTCATTGGAGCCACCTATGTAAGTAAGTAACAGCTTGCCATAGTCGGCCCGTTATTTCAGACCGCGAGATTCTCCTGGGGACAGGACTTAAGCTTGTGATGTGGCAGTTGCTTGCGCTTTCTGAGCTCTGATGAGCTTTCCTAGATCTCGGAGTCAAATGCCAAAGCTGCCCACCTTTTCTAGTTTGCTCCTATACTTGCTTTTCCATTGTCTCTTCCTTTCTCATCCCTTCCTCATCCAGTGTTTTGGGGGCTGGGAGTGGATGGGTAAGGGACTCATGATCCTCCATTACTTTCTTTTGCATTACTATTTAACTGAGAAAACAGAAGAGAAACTAATTCCGGCCACCTGCAAAGATTTAATTAAAGGGCCAGCATGGACTTCTAGGTCCCCCATCAGCTACTGTGACTCAGCATCTCCCAGCACCCGTATACCAGACACTGCCGTATGCACCTGGAGGCCATAATCCCAGCGGTTAACAGTGCCAGCTCAGGAAGCAGACCACGTGGTTTCAAATGCTGGCCCCACACTCTGTGACCTCTGGCAAGCTCTGTACCTCAGTTTCCTCACTGAGTGGTTGTGAGAAGTGAATCTGTGCCATAGCTCAAGTAAGATTATCCACTGTTGTTGTTATTATTAGTAGTAGTAGTAGTATCATCACTTTGCTTAATTCTGCTACCAACCTCAAGTTGTAGATACTAGTTCTCTCGTTAACTTGTCTAAGGCTGCATGGCTAATAAACGGTAAACTCAGAATTCAAACCTGACTAGACCCGCATCCTGTCTGACCTCAAAGTTGGCACTCAATCACTACACAATATCGTACTCAGGTGTACAACCCTTCACAGGAGGTAGGTTCTAGTGGCTGATCCTTATTTAGTTTTCTACCAATACTTGTTTGATTATTTTTTTTCAAATTCCATCTAACAAGACCTGCCCCATGATCAATACCCAGCCACACTGAATCTTTAATGCTCTGTCTTATCAAATTAGCAGCTTCTACCACAATTCAGGGCAGAAATCAATGTGCTCTTGACCTTAAACACGCACCAGCTTGCAAACACTGCTGCCTCGGGGCTTCCGGTGGCTTGTGGGCGAAGGGAGTCCCTCTCGGACACATCCACTCCCACCAGGGAGAACGCGGCTCCTGACACACCATGCCACCACAGGCCCCCAAGGGCCCAGCAGTCATGGCCTTCCATCCCCAGGTCTTCCCGTCCCTCCTTCCAGGACCTGGGGTGTCTCTCCCAGGGTCCCCGAGCACACAGTACACAGCCAGGCAGCCTCTGGGCCCCACTCTATCCTAAACTGAGCCATCCTCACCTCTCCACACCTCCCGGTCCTTAGCACTTTTCACAGATACTTAGCAAGCCACAAAGTTTTCCCTCATCCTGCAGGCTCTAGGATCACATGTGTCACTGCTGTACTAGTGTCTGTAGTAATTAGTGTCATCTTCTCCCCAGGTCCTGCCCTCCACTGCAGCCCCTTGCTCCGCTAGTCTCCCGTTGGCTCTGACCTCCTGCTCGGTGCTCACACCAGGCTCCTGGCTGCAAATCCCCATGTCTTCCTTCCAGGCCCGCTGGGGTCTAATCATCTCTCGTGCCTTGTTAAAGTTTCCCCACAAAACGCTCCAGAAGACTCCAGTCATTTTGTTTTTCTTTTTACCTCTTCTAAATTCTTTCCATTTTTCGAGTCTCAAGAACACGATTTAGTGCTCGCTTCGGCAGCACATACACTAAAATTGGAACGATACAGAGAGAAGAACACGATTTAGCACTTACTTGTCTATTCTTCTGTTGTCTTCCTTCAGGAGCTGTGGCACCTCCCTGGGCAGAAAGCAAGATCCTCAATTTTCGAAAGTGTTATTATAGTTTCTCTTATAAACCTTCATAGAATAATGACAGATAACATTTATTAAGTGCTTACTAAGTACCAGGTAGGGTTTTAAGTCATTTACAAGTGTTATCTTGTTTAATCCCCATAGCTGCTTTATAAAGTCGCTCATTATTACCTGCAGATGAAGAACCACAGCCCAGGGGTCAGATATCTGGCACCAAGTCATCTAGGTGGCAGACAATGGAGCCAGAATGTGAATCCCATCAGTCTGACTAGTGCTGGGAGCCCCTAGGTCTCCCATAGATTGATACAGAGTTGTTTGCAATTGACATCTGTTGTGAAATTGTCCCCTAAAGTGTATACTGTCACTGACTCTACGGAGTGAACACATACAATGATGAGATATAATCTAGGTTCATAGCAGTTCATAGCAAATTACCCCCAAATCTAGTGGCTTAAAACAACATGTATCATCCTACCTCCTGTGGGTCTGAAATCTTGGCAGAGTGTAGCCGGGTGTCTCTGGTTCTCTGGTTCTGGCCCCCTTCCAAGCCTGCAGCCAAAATGTCAGTCAGTTATCTCAGATCTCAACTGGGGAAGGGCTCTCTACAAGATCATGTACCGGGCCCTTGGCAAGGTCCAGGTTTTGGGGCGCTATTGTCTGAAGACTGCCCTCAGTGCCTTGCTGTGTAGCCCCTCTGTTGTATAGTTCACCATTTGCTTTGTCAGAGCACACCAGGGAGAGACACAGGGACAGAGCAAAAGCAAGGCAGAAGTTCCCGTCTTTGTAACCTAATCCTGGAAGTGACATCTCATCACTTTAGCCATCCTTTATTCATTCCAACTATGTCCAGCCCACCCTGAAGGGGAGGGAATTACACAGGAGTGTGACTACCAGGAGGTGGAAATCATGGAGAGCCTTCTCAGAAGCCACCCGCCACAATCCATAGAGCAATCAAGGAGGCCTCCCTGGAGGAGGAGCATTTACATTAATCCCTGACGGGTGGAAAAAGAGTTGGCCAAGAGGCATGCATGGAGTGGGGGAGCCAGACAATGGAAGGAGATCATGGGGGACCTGGAAGGAGCTGGGCTTGCTTGAGGCACAGCAAGATCCTTCATGAGATTAGAGTGTGAAGAGGAGGGGGAAAGAGACTCCAGATTCCGCTGGGGCAGGCCGACAGGCAGGTCCAGAATCTTCCTCCTTCTCCTGAGAGCAATGGGAAGACCCTGAAGGGCTTTAGGAAGTGGGACATAGACATGGAGAATGCATTCGAGAGGACAGGAATGGAGGAGGGCAACAGGTGTGTGTGTGGGGGGGGGGGGTATTACAACTGAAGAGGGGCAGATGTAATTAGTTTGAGATATAATTTGCCTGAAAATCCATTCAACTAATCCACTGTCCCAAGAAAAGGACTATCCAAATTCCCGAGAACTACAAAGTTCCTGCCAAGTGAGATTCGAGTTCTTCCACCCTTCTGTTTGCTCGTTCTAGGTGAAGCTATTATCCTAGGCTTTATTATTTTTTTAAATTATTTATAGAATCTGGAAGAAAGAGGACCTTTTAGGGTAAATCCTCATTTCCTGTAGGTGGCCCAGCTGGGACAGAACTATGTTTTCTCCACATGTGTGCTTCCATGGATCTCTCTCTGTTCCCAGTGCAAGTGTACTCTCTCTCTCTCTCTCTCTCTCTCTCTCTCTCTCTCTCTCTCTTTCTCAATGTTTTTCATGATTATCATTGACACTTCTGTCTTAGTTTCGGTTTTCTCAGAAATAGAACCAGAGGTAGAAATTTAAGAAGTTATCTCTTTGGGAGGTGATCCCAGAAAGCCCTAGTGGGGAGGGGGGTGGAAAAGGGAAAGCCCATAATGAATCTATTAGCAAGGATGTTTCCACTGTGGGCAACTGGAGCATCAACTTACAGGCCGCTTCGCGAGAGAGTGCAGAACACAGACGCTCCCAAGAGGTCCCACCCAAGAGGTAAGGGACCCTAGTGTATCACTTCCTGACTTCTTCCCGTGCTGCTGGCTCTTTGGCATGTGTCATCTCAGGCCTGGGGACCTCTGTGACCAGAAAAGAAAGCCCCCCCAGGAAGAGGTCACAGGTATTTGCAGCCAAGCAGCCTTCATGTGTAGGGTGTATTAAGAGGATACAAGCAGAGCGTAACAAAACCTAGTGTAATAATAACAGCTAAAAGACTTTCATATAATTAGCCTGTTTCATCCTCACACATATGTTAGCTCAGTCCTTGACACATGAAGGTGCTCAACACATGTTAATTAAAAGTCGTTAGTGTTGCCAAGGTCATTCAGCTTGGAGATGGAAGAGCCGGGACTCCCACCAGGTCAGCAGTGCTGAGGCCATTGGTCCTTTGATTACAGAGCAGGGAATGTGTCACTGCACTGAGGGCTCCTGACCCAGCGGTGGAGACAAGTTGGGGAGAAAGGTGGAACGGGTACTGTGCAGGACTGATGTGGCCAACGTCACAGTTTTGCTCTAGGTCAGCCCAATTAGCAGGGTTTGTCTGATAAAATTATGAAGAGGAAAAACCCCGGAATGATCTCTAGGGATGTCCATGAGAGCACAGGAAGAACAAATGAGGGCGATAAAAAGCATAAACAATCTGTCTCTCCAAGTCAAGAGTACCAGATTGTAAAACAATCCATTAGACATTGTCTAGTCACGCAGGCTTCCCCAAACTACGGCCCGCGGGCCACATGTGGCCCCCTGAGGCCATTTATCCGGCCCCCCACCACACTTCCAGAAGGGGCACCTCTTTCATTGGTGGTCAGTGAGGGGAGCACTGTATGTGGTGGCCCTCCAATGGTCTGAGGGACAGTGAACTGGTCCCCTGTGTAAAAAGTTTGGAGACCCCTGCCAGTGTTTCTGATCGGGGATGAGGGACTCCGCCATTAGAAAGGGCCCATCCAAGTCAAAACTGAGTGATTCCTTGCTGGTATATATTCAGGGCCATAGGCTCTTCTTTTATTCTGGAGCCTTGATGTTATTTCAGAAATCTCTAGGTAGATGCTAAGCAGAATGGCTACCATGGAACAGAAAGACTGCTGGAGAGGTGATGTGACCATGGGGGAGAAAACCCACTGGACTCGGGGAGGACAACAGCTCCAAGCTCGGCTCTCTCAGTGACCCACCAGCTGCTGACCCTGAGTGAGAGAGCGGAGCGCACCTAACATCTAACACCCCTGTGTCAGGCAGCTGTTGTTGGCACACCACAAAGGCCCTGTAAAGTAGACGTTATCGTACCTGTTGTACAGAAGTCTGAGATGTTAATCATCTCGCCCAAGGGCACCCAGGTATTACACAGAAGAGCATTTGAACTCAGGTCTGCCTGATGCCAACATCCTCGCTCTTCACTCCCTTCTATGCCTCCAGTTCCCTATGTGCTTCATACCAGTGGTCCCCAACCATTTTTGGGCCATGGACCAGTTTAATGTCAGAAAATATTTTCACGGACCGGCCTTTAGGGTCGGACGGATAAATGTATCACGTGACCGAGACAAGCATCAAGAGCGAGTCTTAGGCAGATGTAACAGAGGGAATCTGGTCATTTTTTAAAAATAAAACATCGTTCAGACTTAAATATAAATAAAACAGAAATAATGGAAATTATTTATTCTTTTCTGCGGACCGGTACCAAATGGCCCACGGACCGGTACTGGTCCGCAGCCTAGGGGTTGGGGACCACTGCTTTATAGGACTGTTGTATCAAATATGTACCAAGTGCCTTTGTTAAAAGCGTCGTGTTCTGCACGTATCCATGTAGTCTATTGGATGAAGCAGAGCACCCCAGCAACCGCCCTCCCTGCTAGTCGGCACCCCTGCTTAGGAAGAGCTAACCCCAGAATATCCACGACATGAGCCCCTTCTGCACCAAGTGAAGGCATCTGTCACTTTGGAGAAGGGCTCCTCGTCAACTGGAAATCAAGGGGACACTGTCTGGGTCTGGCCAGAGAGGGAGCAAAACCCAGATGGAATTTTTTTAAAGCCAGGTTTCTTTTTTATTATTATTATTCATGCCTGGAGTCCACTGGGAACATCTTTAGCTGCATTAAAACATACATGAGAAGAACTGAGAAGAAAAGGCAGACAAGAGTGTGTCCTACAAAGGGTTTCTTTGAGCCCAGCTCTGTTCCTCTGTAAGGTGCTTTGCCGCGCTCTCCACAAAGATGGAATCTGGGTTCAAGGTTGAATGGAAGCGGCTCCTGATGGAATGCATATCCCCTGAACACCCCTCTAGGAGATTAGCCCGTCATTAAATATTTGTAGGATAACAGGAGAAGCCTAATTTAGTTTTTGTTTCCTTCTCTCTGTGGTTTAATCACAGATGAAAGAGACTAATAGCACTGCAGAGCTTTCTGGTGATCAAAGGCCAATCAATCCCCTTTGTGGAGTAATTAACTATTTGCTAAACTTGCAGAATTGATTTCCATTTAGGGCTAAGAGAGAGGGTTTTAAATGAAGACCGATTCACCCAGGCGAGAGGAGAGAATCTCGGGGCTGATGCCAGGAGATACTCAGGGTGATGAATTGGAATCTGCTAATTAGAGACTGAAAAATACAGCTCGAAGCTGACCCTATTCAGGAGTACTTAGAGGAAGGACAGGCAGGAGGAAGGGTGGACAGGGTGGCTGTCTTTATCTGCCGGGCAGCTGTGCACACTTGGAGTGGAGAAAGCCTTGGCATCCTGTTTGGGGCAGAGAAGTCTTGATTACAAGCAGACGCCGAGCTTTAGAAAGAGGCAGAGAATGCATGTGGTCAGGAAGTTGGGGTGGAAGTCTGCAGGTGACCGGGGTGTGGAAGGGAGCCCTGGGCCATGAGGACCCCATGTGTGCCCAGAAGCACAGAGCTCACCATTGTGCAACCCTGCGAGTCTCCTCGGGCACTCAAAACTTGCATTTGAAGCCAGTCAAGAATTTGGATCCCGCTGGCATCTGTACACATGCCCTGAGAATCTGACCACATGAATGTACTTGGGACCTTACGTTAAAAGTTTGTGCCAGCTTAGAAACTATAAAGACTTTGAGACAACCTAATAATGCCCGTGTTTAGGGTTGCCAGATAAAACACAGGATGCCTAGTTCAATGTGAATTTCAGATAAACGAATAATTTTTTTAGTATAAGTATGTCCTAAATTATTTGTTGCTTTAGTATAAGTACGTCCCAAATGATTTGGTGTTTCTTTGAAATTCAAATGCAGCCGGCTGTCCTGCGTTCTTGCTTGCTAAACCCCACAGCCTTGCTCTGGTTAGACTTTGGCCCTCTGCGTCTTGAGTTAGAACCTGGCCAGCTCTCGTTTCCTTCTCTCTGAATGAGTCTCACAGACGGAGCTGGCTGTTTCGCTGTGAATATTAAACGAAATAACCGATTGAGAAACAACACTTCAACAATGCCCAACTTGGTCCATTTTACGTTTTCTGTAAATGTTACCTCTGGTTACAGCAAACAGCCATTTATTTGAAAAATAAAATAATAATATTAAATATTAATAATACATTTCCCTTTTTTATTTTCTTCCTATCTTTTATCTCCACCATTTTTTTTCTTTTTCTCTTTCTCCCCCTACCTCTTTTTCTCCCCTTTTCCTTCATTTGTAACTGTAAGTTGAGTCTCTACTAACAGCATTAATAGTATTTCGTAAAATGCGGCATTCCGTCCATTCCCCCACCCCCCACTCCCCAGCAAAGGCACAAGGTGGATGGGTGGCCACGCGGTGGCTCAGGATGCCAGTTCTGTGACCTTGGCCATGCTCTTTAATCTCTCCATGCCCCAGTTTCCACCTATGACGTGACAATTATGTGACACGTCAGATTAAATGAACTCTTACAGGGGCAGCACTTAAAATAGGGGCCGGCACGTTGCCACCATTACTAGGAACCCTTGGGTGTTAGCTGGGATCCCCTGGCAATAAAGCAGTGAATGTTAGTTTCAGGAAGGTTGCTCAAGCCGAGCCGGATGCTGGTTCATCCTGAGGGAGTGAGTCAGTGGGCGCGGGTCCTCGCTTTGGCTTTTCACAGTTCCACTCTGGCTGGAGGTGCTCAGATGTCAGTGAGAACCAGAATGCTTTTGGTGAGATGAGCCCCTGGGTGCTGTCAGTGTTTGAAGCAAATGAGAACATTTTTTCTTGACCCCTGCAGACCAGTTCTAACTGAGCTTTACCATTTGCCAGAGCGGAGGCTCCCAGCAGGTCGATTGCGATTGAACAGTGCTTCTTGAGAACTTAGATGATCGATGTCCCCAGTGGCCACTGCCCCCCATGACCTCCTTGCCACAGCCTGTGTGGACTTCCCCCGGAACGAGGTTGGGGCAGGCAGGAACGTCTCCTTGGTGCATTTGCTCCACCCTCGGACCACTCAGCTTCTGGGAAAACAGCCAAGTTCAGGCACATGCATAGGTTGGGAACCCTTGCCCTGAACCAAGCCAATTTAGGAGGCCGGGCTGGATAGCACATCTAATTGATTAGCGGGCTATAGATTTTGCAGTAGATGAGGTCCCAGATGAGGAAAAGATTCAGGCAGGCCGGTTCTATTGCACTTTCTTTGCACTGCCCCCGAAGTAGCCGATCGTGTCCTTTACTTAACGCTTTTATAGACGGCAGGCCTGGTTCCAAAAGCTTGATGAAGATGCACTCGGTTTACCTTTATAACAACCTGATGCAGCAGCGGCTGTGACCGCCCCCATCATGCCGATGACACGAAGAAAGACAGGCACAGAGAGGTGAAACTGTTACCCAGGGTCACACATCTGTGGAGCTGTCCTTTTGTAATTACAGATCACTTGGATGGGACTTTGCAAGTGGTTGTGGAGTGCTCCTTCAGACAACGAGTGAGCCAGGTGCTAGGTGACCACAGACACCTTAGACCCCCTTCCTGCCCTCTCTGTGATCTAGAGGCATGGCCAAAAACTTATGGATACGATAGCTAGTAGCAATATGGTGGTTCTCCAGACTGGGAAAACCTGTGCTTCTCAAGGGATGAGAAAGTGAGGGGTGGAAAGAAAAATCATGGACTTCCGAGCTTGTCCCTACTCAGGGAGCCAGGGAGAAGGTGTTTTATTTGAATATCCCGGGGTAAAGGTTATCACATTGCCTATAGCAAGCCTCCTGGCTTTGAGGACCCTTTCAGGGTAGGAAGATTTTATAGTATTCAACCATAAACTCAAAGGTCATGCCATGTTTGATGAACGAGGTCCTGGACCCAGTGTGATCAGAGCGAGATTCTTTTGGTAGAGGATGCTGTGCTGGAAGGTCACCCCAAGAACTGTCCCTTCCTTGCTGGCTTGACACACAGGTGTAACTCAAACTGTGTTGCTGAGAAGCCAGAGAAAGGAAGAGGTTAAGCATGATAGTATTTTACAAGGATTCCGTTTGATCCTTTATTGTAAATTGAATTCACCTAGCAAAGAGCCAGGACTTGATATTCACCAGCACACGAGACCAAGGTCTCCACAGCTCCCATCAACAGGAGCAGGGCGGTGCTCACTGAAGATGGAGCTGTCTAAAAAAACCCCATGCTCATTAAATTTTTTAGGGAGGATGGGGGGGGGGAGTAGCTAGAATAAAAAAAGGTTTCCCAGATGGGATCTGGTGAAGGCACCTCGACACTGGCCGTGCCCACTCAGGGCTGACCAGCAGCGTTTAAATGCAGGGGCCGCCGTGAACTGACTCACTGCTGGATAATTACGTTAGGGACCAATACGGCCTGTTGAAAATCAATTCCGTTGGACCAGTGTGTTTGTTCGGAAAGCCACTCAGCCAATTCAGGAGTATATTAGGCAGCAGGCCCAGTGCGGTGACCTCTTCCGGATTGGGGTTGACACTTGAACGAAGGCGTTTGTCCAGTTAAAGGACAGTACCAGCAGCAGGCTCTTATCTCCCCTAAATTGGATTACTCAGATCTGCTTGTTCTCTTTAAAGATAGCCACTCTTGGGTTTTCTCCCCTCTCTTTCTATCTGTCTGAGATGGTTACCTAGTGATTACTGTTTAACTTGCCATCCATAGGTATTCCCGGACAGTTAACGCTTAATGCCACCAATGTCACTTCCCTTTCCTGCGTGCAGAAGGTCATCTGATGCTGACACCTGCGGTTTTCAGGTCACCGGTCGGAGCAGCGAGTGGGTTGGGACCCAGGGGAGCTAGCTGGCTGTGTGCTCTTGAGGAGTTCATGGTTGGGCCGACGTCTGTGATGCCTCCACTTTGCAGGGAGAGCGCCAAACCAGGAATGACACGAGTTTCCCTTCAAATGCGCAGCTCCCTCCAAAGGAATGGCCCCCAAGGCATGTTCTTTGGCTTGAAAACTCTCACTCCTGCTCCCCCAACCAAAGGCCCTTGAGCGGGAATGTGACCTGGCCGCCAGGACTGTGGACAGCACCTGCCTCCCGGCCTCTGGCACAGGACGGCCCTGGGCGGGGCGGAGCAGTAGGGATGCAGGAGCCGTGAAGGCGGGAGGGAGTGCCCAAGAGAAGCCTGAGAAACCCGGCTTGGAGCCGCCTCTCCCGGCCGAGTCTCCGCGACCTGGAGCTGCCACAGCTGCCCCTGCACCCAACGTCACGCAGGGTGTTGAGAGGACTCCGAAAGGCCCGGGGAGTCCTGCGTACATGTCTTGAAAGAAACCAGGAAAGACATATTGCCGCAATCATGGTTCCTTTAATGACACATAAAATGAACCGCTCCGCATGTCCACGCACTTTGACAGCTGAGGATTCCGCTGTGATAAAAGTGGGGCCCCCGCACGCTGTCGGTGATTTACATCTCCGTATCTCGAACCCTGTCAACCAATTAGACTGCAAGAACGAGCGGCCCCATTTTCTAATGAAGCTATAATCAGGCTGCTCCTTCACCCAGAAAGAGCAGATATTCTTGTCCCGAATAGAGGAGGCAATCATCGGGGGAAAGGATTTGAATAAATCAGATGTGATATCAGTGTGGCTTGCTATGGGTCCCTTATAAGTGGAATCTGAGCCGATGGAGACCCAGCATATCCTTCTAACTGTTTTTACTTAAGAGCAAGTTGTCTTTTCTGTGTAGAGAAAGGCAATATGGCTTCTGAGGGGAACAACTGGGAGGACAGAAGCCATGGGTAGATGTCAGACGTGGGCTCTCAAGGGTTCGCTGAAATATTAGGGAGGAGAAGGGAGAGACAGGGGGGCAGGGAAGTGGGAGAAAGGGGGAGAGAGCAAGGCAGAAAAGAAGGAAGGAAGAAAAGAGAAAAAAAGGAAGGGAGAGAGAGAGGGAAGAAAAAACAGGAAAGGAAGGAAAGAAGGGAGGGAGGGAGGAAGAAAGGAAGGAAGGAAGGAAAGAAGGAAGGAAGGAAGGAAGGAAAGAAAGAAAGGAGGAAGGAAGGAAGAAAGGAAAGAAAGGAGGAAGGAAGGAAGGAAGGAAAAAGAAAGAAAGGAGGAAGGGAGGAAGGAAGGAAGGAAGGAAAGGAAGGAAGGAAGGAAGGAAGGAAGGAAGGAAGGAAGGAAGGAAGGAAGGAAGGAAGGAAAGAAAGGAGGAAGGAAGGAAGGAAGGAAGGAAGGAAGGAAGGAAGGAAAGGAGGAAGGAAGGAAGGAAGGAAGGAAGGAAGGAAGGAAGGAAGGAAAGAAGGAAAGAAGGAAGGAAGGAAGGAAAGAAGGGAAGGAAAGAGACTAAACAGGGAAGGAAGGGGAGAAAAAACAGGAAAGGAAGGAAGGAAGGGAGGGAGGAAGGAGAGAAGAAAATGGAGGGGGAGAGAAAAGATGTAGGAAGAGAGAGAAACTGCTCCTTACCCAAGCATCCTTACATACAAAAACTGATTGATAACATCTGCACTCCTTATCTCTTGAAGTGATTGTGAAAATGAAACAAGGTCTGTGAGTGAAAGATATGATGCAATCACCTTTTATTAACACGGCTGCTAATCACACCCCCCGCGTGACAGCACTAACCACTGTGCAGGGTCTCAGACCCTGTTTGATGGCGACAGTTGCGCACTTGGCTCGAGGTAATTCTTCTGATCAGTTAGATCAGGTGTCAGGACTCCAGTGCGACTCCAGGGAAGAGGAGAGGGGCAGGGTGTTTAAAGAGCTTCTGGAGGAATTCCAAGTAAGTGTGTCAGCAGCAATGACAGTTGAGCCTCCCAAGACCTTCTTCCCCTTTGTCCTCTCCTGAGTTTCAGGTTTTCCATGTTCATTCTGCTTTGATCTGTGTTACTGATGACCCAAAAGGAAGGCCAAGAAATGCAAGGTCCTGATAGAATTGTGAAATCATCCCTATTCTTGCACCGTATTTTAAAATATATTATATATATATATATATATATATATATATATATATATATTCCCACTGTGCCTTCCACCAAACCAACTTTATTGTCACGAGGAGACTTCTGATTCCCTACATAAACACATTGGCCATGCATCAACGAATGAGAATTCTCTGAATTTCTGTCAGCTGCCTTGGCAGGGCCACGCTCCACGCGTGCCAGGGCGAGAGCTGGTCACCCATGGGGAATTTTCTCGTTCTTCACTGGGAACGTGGGTCCCACAGGAGCCTCCAAATGAGCACCAAGGACTCAATGAGTCTGTGAGCACATTGCTTGTGCCAATTTGGCTTGTGTGGCTAATTGCACTATGTGCTGAAAAATAACACCTGCGAAGATCAGTCCATCCTCTGAACATCCGACTCTCAAAGTCAAGGACAAAGCTCTCTGGGTGAAGCCCATCGGTGGAAAACGCTCGTGGAAACTTCAAACGTGGCTTCAAGTGGAAGGTGACTGAGAGAAACTTTCAAGATCAAGGAGGAGGTTAAATTGAACCAAATTCTTTCAGGGTCTGAAGAGGATGGAGGCTGGGGTTGGGGGTTAGACTGTGGATGGGGGTGGGGTGGATGATACATCCTGAGGGTGAAGGACCCTTCCAGAGAGGTGATTAACAACCCATTTCAGGAAGACTTCCTGAGCTATTTCCACTTACATGAGAGAATGGGACACTACTGGGCTTCTCCTTAAGACCTGTTTTTTAACCAACTTCAGGTAAACTTGGAGTAGCTGAGTGCTTGAGATGTAATGACATGGGGTATGCCTTGACCGACCCCCCCCCCCCCCGCAGGAAACAAACCAGGGCTTTGGCAGTTGGAGAGGTGGGGCAGTTTCCTTTTAAATAGGCTGCCTGTTCAAGTTCAAAGAGATTAGTAAACAGAAAGGGAGACCTTGTTTATAATGAGAATGAAACCAGCCACATTGATTCTTTAAAAGGTGTTTGTGAAGCCGTCCCCTCCCCCTTAACCAGCCCACCGTGGCCTGAAGAACAAGTTTGATATTCTGCTAGCTTTTTAAAAAAAAAACACTTAAAATATCAAAAGTTTTTTCACTCTTTTCTGTATGTGCAAAATATCAGCTTAAAACCCAATGGGAGTCAAAGTTCTTGCTTAGCATACAAAGGCTTATGAGTTTTAGTGTTTGAGACTTGAAGCTACAAAGTATAATTTAATCCTCTCTGAGCTATCTGCACCAGGACTCCTGGTTGTAAATAAACCATATGGTTACAGTGGATGCGGCCACAGCTGCCCGCCTCCATCACTCACCCTTAGTAAATATTTCTACACAACAGATGAAATCAACCTCTATAACAGATAAATAGAGTTTTCAGGGCACGTGTTGGACCACAGCAGTCATGCTCAAATATATACAACTGACCGACCGCTCCAAGTTGGCTCAGCCACCTGGAGACGAAACTCTCCCTCTCTCTCTCTCAGCCCCAGGACACCTGGTCGCTGGTACCTACCTCTGAGAAGAGTGAAAGGGGCGCAGAAACACCCATGGGCAGGGAGGGTGTGTGTGAGGGACAGTCGGCCTCCCCGGTGCTCCCACGTGGGGCAGATGCTAGTGTACCGACATGCGCTGAGTTGTTCCACATTGAGGCCGATCCGGTTTGCAGGATGACCCAGGTCCAGGCTTGGAGGCCTGGAGAAGGGAAGGAGGAAAGTCATGAAAGGAGGTGATTGCCTTGGGGCTGACGTTGGAGAGAGAGAGAGAGAGAGAGAGAGAGAGAGAGAGAGGAGTGACAGCAGCTGTGTCGTGCTGTATTGGGAGGGAGGAAGAGGGACATTTGTTTGAGATGACACAAGTTGCAGATTTACCTGGTGAACTTGGACTTTGCGGTCATTTGAAAGAGCGATTATTTGAATAGGTCTCTTCTGTATGACCCTGGTGTCACCAAGATTCGGATTTGGAACCGGATTCTTGCATCTAACAGCTGTGTGACTTGGTGCTGATTACGTCACCCCTCTAAAGCTGTTTTCTTTCCCTGTGAAATGGGAATGATTGTTCCTCCTTACAGTTTATGAACATGGGGGGGGGGTTAATTGTCATTATCATCGTTGTCATCATCATTCTTAAACAAAATAATAATTTTTAAAAATTATTATTATGGTAATGGCAGTAGTAACTGTTTGACTTTGTAATGCAGTGAGAAGAGGCTCCTATCTCTGCCTTGGGCTCGTTAAGGCATGGGTCTCTTTGCTGGGGCTGCAGTCCCCGCTGCTGGTGTCCAACGCTCGTGAGAACAGGGGTGTCCTGTACTGTGGCTTTGTCCCGCTACGTAGCTGTGCAGCCAGGCTTCTGTTGCCCTCAGGGATCGCAGGGCGTGGCTGAGTAAGGGGGCACCTCCTGCTCCCCTCCGCCCTGCCCCAGACACAGGGGCCCCGTGCCCACGGCAAGGCCAGGGTTGCCCATAATAGGAGAATCCAGAGGTCATAGGTAAGCCATGTGTCAATGGCCTGGGAGGTACAGATGTTCACCTGAAAGTTAGGAAAAGTCCAAACTGCAGGCAGAAGATCCATCAGTTAGATCCACAGGCCCGTGGGCAGCAAGGGTCCCTGAGCCCTCAGGGAAAGAGACTACAGTGAGAGGAGAGGGTCCCGGACAGCGGACAGTGGGCACAGCGCCTTCACCCGGCCCAGGGGGCCTCCCCTCCCCGGAAGTAACCAGAGCGCAGGAGGCTCTCAGCAGAGAAGCCTGCTCTTCTCTGGCTTGGTGCCAAGAGGTTCCAACTCGCAGTCACAGCTGCGGCTGCTGCGGGCACATCTGTGCCCTGACTAGCGGCGGGGCCCGAGCTGGAGTTGCGAACAGGCGTGGAGGCTTCAGAGCAGCTTTTGGGACTTTCACTCACAGATAAACATTGTATTTGAAAATAGCTAGGTTTAATTGGATAATATACTTTTCTTTAAATTAAAAGGATTTAAATCCAGGGCTATAAAAAAATGCTGTTAACTGGGAAGAGTATTCCCCCCCCCCCAAAACAGATCCCATTCACATCCTTTCCACTAAGAGTGGGGCTGAATAGTTTCATTAACAAGACAGGGAATAATGGCAGATTGGCCTGACTTGGAAAACAGAGACCCAGGGGACCCAGGTTTCTGTCGAAGTCTTTAAATGGAGAGGCAGCACGTCCTACGTGTATGTCATTTTTCCTCCGTCGGTTGAGGAGAAATTGCTGACACTGTGCCCCTTTCGCCCCAAACACTGCAGTCTTCATTTCCTAAAAAGAGGGACCGTGTACCTAATCACCACACATGGATCTAAATTCAGAAATTGAACATTTATACAATATCATCAGCTAACTCCTCCTCGGTCCAATTTCAGGTTTTGTCCGTACCTCCAATAATGTGCCTCCACCGGGGACATGGATGGCCTTCGGTTGTCACCTCTCTTTTCTTTCTTTTGAACTAGGACAGTTCTTCAATCATTCTTTATCTTCACCTGGTCTTTTTCTTTCTTCAACCTTGACATTTTTGAAGAGTCCAGGCCATTTATTTTGTAGAAGTTCACTCGATTTGGGTTTGTCTGATGTTTCCTCGTGATTAGATCTGGGTGATGAATTGGGGGCAGAAACACCCCAGAAGTGATGTCCTGTCTCCCTCGGTACGCCCAGCCGGAGGGATCCGACGTTGGGTTGGAGCCGTTATTGGCGAGGTTAACCTTTGATTACCTGGCCGAGGTGGCGTGGACCAGGGTTCCTCACTGTTTTGCTATTTTCCCCTTGGTGATTAATAAGAAATTTATGGGGAGATACTTGAAAGACTAGGTGACTCTCCAATTCTCATCAAACTTTCACACACTGGTTTTTAGCCTCCATTGATGATTCTTGCCTGAATCAGTTATGCCTATAATATTTGCCAAATGGTGATTTTTCTATCATTTTTCTATGTGTATTAGCTTAATTCTCCTACAACGAAGAGCCTTCCCAATTCCACCTTTGTCTATTCATTTATTTCAGTATGAATTCATGGATTATTGTGCATCATTCAGTGGGTTGTGACTCATTACGATCGCTGTTTATTTTCACATTCAAATTGCTCCAGAGTTGGACAGTAGGAGTCCTTTCGGTTCTTTTGACCGAAGTGTCTCACTTTATTGAGCACTTCCTAGAACCCAGTGTTCAGGCACTTCTTGTATCTTACCTGCCTTGTAGTCAGCCATCCCTCTAAGGGATCCTGAATGTTTTGTGGAGAAAAGAATTTAAAAACCAAGATCTGAGCCTCAGGTTCTGGGCGGGAGGGCTCGGGGGTGTCTTTATTCCTTGGCCCTCTCAGTGGAGAGCACTGGGGTCTACCTCCCATTGTAAAGCACACTGATACTTTCGCTTCCAGCCTGACAGCATTTTCAGGCTCCCTCTCTGTATATATGAAAAATAGAAAATCTACCTCCCCAGTAGTGAAGCATCTAGTTCCCATTTTTCTCAAGATATTTATTCTTCCCTCAGTCCTAAAAATTCCTAGTAGTTTTCACATTATTCATGCATACCACTGTGAAAAAACAAATCTATTAACCAGAGTTCAGTATTTCTCTATTCTTCTTTTTGTCTTCATCCTAAGTGTGCATAGTGAAAACACCGTCTTCAAAAGTTACTTGGAAGGGTTCTCCTTCCAGCCTTTGTTCAGGATGGTTATGCTGTTCATCTGAAATATAATTTGATTCATTTGCTTCTATTAAGGACTTTCTCCTTATCCCTGTGAATTTTTATATATATCAAAACTAAATTAAAAAGCTTATTCAGAGACATGACTCCTGCCCCCTAATCCTTCTCCCTTCTCCCTTCCCCCCTCCTCCTGCAGGTAACTAATCTCATTCGTTTCTGCTTTTCTTCCCATTGTTTCTTTTTGCTAAAATAGGTAAATACACGTGCAGTTTAATTTCCTCTTCTTTCTTATAGACCAGAAAACGTACCGTAAAAGATCTTCTACACTTGACTTGTTCCCCTTACCAATACGTCCTGAGAATCGCTCTCTCTCTCAGCGCGGAGAGCTCCTTCTTACTCTTTTAGCTGAGTAGTACCACACTGTGTGATAGTACCACAGTCCGCCCAGCCAGCCTTCCAGCTGTGGCTGTTGAGATTGTCTCCCATACCTGATAATTAAAAAGAATGCTTCAATATGAAACCTTGTGTGTGTATGTATTTTACTATAGTTGGACAGGTATCTTCAGGGTAAATCCCCGCTGGGTCACTAGGTATACAAACCTGCAGTTTTGGTAGCTGTCACAAAACCCCTTCCTAACTGCGGTACCATTCATATTCCCTCCAACAAGGTTCAAACGTGCCTGTTTTCCGACAGTCTCACCAGCAGCGTGAATCAAGCTTTTTAATGTTTACCAGTCTGATGAGTGAGAAGTGATATTTTAATGCCTCTTTTAAATACAGCTTTATTTAGATTTAGTTCATATAACATACAGGGTGGGGCAAAAGTAGGTTTATAGTTGTTCACATGGAAAATAATACAATAATGAATGATAAACAACTCTGTGTTTCACGTACTCGGCACTGTAACCCTACTTTGCCCCACCCTGTACGGCTCACCCACTTCCGGTGCGCAGACATCCACAGCCACTGCCAAAGGCAACTGCAGGCACCAGCCCCCTGTAGCTGTCACTCTTCTATCTCCCTGTCCCCCAGCCCGAAGCAGCCACCAATCTGCTCCCCACCTCTAGATTTGCCTGTTTTAGAGATTTCATGTTAACACTGTCGTATGATGCGTGCTGTTTTATGACTGGCTTCTTTCATTTTGCATGTTTTCAAGATTCATCCATGTTCTGGCATGTATCAAGACTTCATTTCATCTTATGGCCAAGTAATGTTTCATGGTGTGGCCATATTATATTCCATTTTATTCATTTATCTGTTGATGGTCATTTGAGTTGTTTCTATCATCCGAATATAAGAAAAACTATGCTATAAACATTTATATGTTGTTTTTTGTGTGGAAATATGTTTTTATTTCTCTCAGGTTATATACCTAGAAATGAGATTGCTAGGTCATATGGACACTCTGTTTAATTATTTGAGGAACTGCTAGAATTTTCAATATAGTTTTAGTTTGCATTTCACTTATTATGTGTGAGGTTGAACTTTTTCTTGTGTGTTAAGACTGTTTTTATAATTTTTTTTCAGATCATGTGTTCATGTCCTTTGCCCCCCCCCTTTTTTTATTGGGCTGTTGCTTTTTCCCCTCCGTGTAAAAGAGGACTTTGTAGATTGCAAAAATTCAGCCTTTGATCTGTGATATATGTTACACACACTTTTCTCCTTTGTCTTTTAATTTTGCTTACAGTAGTTTCAATGAAAGCTTTAAAAATGTTTATGTGATCAGACTTATCGATCTTTTATTGTCTCTGGATGTTAATTCAAGTTAGAAATCTTTTCTCCACACCCAGAAATTCACTCATGTTTTCTTCCAGTAGTTTTAAGGTTCTTTCTTATTATTATTATTCAGTGAGAGGAGGGGAGGCAAAGACAGACTCCTGCATGCACCCCGACCTGGATCCACCCGGCAAACCCACTAGGGGGTGGTGCTCTGCCCATCTGAGGCATTTCTCTATTGCTCAGCAACCAAGATCATCTTAGCACCTGAGGTGGAGGCCATGGAGACATCCTCAGCAGCTGGGGCCAACTCGCTCCAATGGAGCCATGGCTATGGGAGGGGAAGAGAGAGAGACAGAGAGAGAAGCCAGAGGGGGAGAGGTGGATAAGCAGATGAGCACTTCTCCTATGTGCACTGACCGGGAATCGAACCTGGGACATCCACACTGCAGGCCGATACTCTACTACTGA
Organism: Saccopteryx bilineata; assembly: GCF_036850765.1. Taxonomy (NCBI): domain Eukaryota; kingdom Metazoa; phylum Chordata; class Mammalia; order Chiroptera; family Emballonuridae; genus Saccopteryx; species Saccopteryx bilineata. The sequence goes on from NC_089498.1 coordinate 21,190,102, forward strand.
GCCAACTGGCCAGAACCAAGGTTCATTTTTTTCATAGACCTTTCTGACCCATTTCAGAATCTGTTCTTGAGTGCAATTGGAGGTATAAGTCTAACTTTCCTAACTGGACACCTCATTGTCTTAGCAGCACTTGTTAATCATCTGAACCTCAGTGACTTCCAATGCCACTTTTGTATACATTTAGGATATACAACGTTTTCATGTATATGTGGGTCTCTTCCCAAACCTCATTTTATTCCAGTGATCTGTCTGTCTGTTCGGGCACCAACACCGTACTGGTTTATCTCTTACTGGCCCCTGTTCGCTAGCCCTGCCTCAGAGCCACTTCAGTCTACCCAACTGCAACTTCTGTCCCTCTCCTCCGTGAGTTCCTGCACAGGCTGGGCTCTCTCTGCGCACCTCCCTCTGGGTTGTCAGGTGCTAGGAGCTGTCTCCTTTTATGCAAATGTGGCCACCGCTGTTTGGCCCAGAGGTGACTCTCTCTCATTGACAGCCCTGACTGCCGACTCTACAAGTAATTTGCTGAGTTTGTCAAGCACCGCAGAGTCGTGTAGATGCCATTATCGTCGTTGTCATCAGCAGCAGCAGCCGAAGCATCAGCCCCTCCCCCTTACCTGTTGTTTAGAGCACATGAAGTAGCTGCTGATGCTTCAAGCAGCAGCTTTATCTGTGAAGCTCCCAGGACATCAGCCCGGCAGGACACTCCTCATCTGAAAGATGTCAGACAGGCCAGGAGAAGGGTCGGCATACACCACCTACTGCTCACGGTCGGGGAGCTGATGAATCTCACAAGAGTTAGAAAGAAGCCCTCCACCCCTGCCCCCAGTGAATTTTCTTTTCTACTCTTGGTATGATAGCAAAAATGTCTAATTGGAAAATGTACCTATGCTTAAGAACTACCTGTTTAAAAAATAAATAAATAATTGTAGACTTTCTAAACCTTTTTTTTTTTTTTTTTTTTTTTTTTTTTACTGTTATTAAGTTATTTACTTGGGACAGTTAACCTCTATTTGAGTCCATCCAACAAATATCTGGTGAGCAACTGCTCTGTGGAAAGGATTGTAGTAGGATCTGGGCAGTGTCCAAAGGCGATGCGACAAGATCCTGCCCTCCAGGAGTTCACTCACAACGGAAGGAGAGAACGGAAGGAGAGGCAGAGGCACAGTGTCGTTGCAAAGCAAATGGGAAGGGATGGAAAAGAGAAGTTGCAAAGTGCTATGAGTGTGCAGGAGAAGAGCTATTCACTCTGGGGACTCTTTGGAAGCCACGAGACTTAAAATTGGACTCTGAGGAATAAGTTGGATGGCCCCGGAAAATAATCTGGCATTTAAAATGGCTTAAACAGAATTACAGGGGCAAAAACATTAATTGAGCCATATGAAATGACTGTTCTATAGGTCAGAGCAGTCACCTAGGAGCGAGTGCCTATGACTCAATCTGTAGACTGGCTGAAGAACTAATAGACTAATGTAGAGGGGATAAGAGACCCTGTATGGGAGACCAAGTTGAAGGTGAAGAATTTGACTTTAATTTAGTGAGATTTATTTAATTACCTATTAATGAAGTGTTTGTTAAGTTCCTATAATGTGCCCACCCTTCTGCTTGGGGAAGCTCTGGGAGCAGAGCCGTGTTTCCAGAAGGATAATTCTGGCAGGAGTGCGCATGATGGGCTGAAGACAGGAAAACTGTGGTCTGAGAGGACCACTTCGGGGCTCTGGAACTGAGTGTCAGCTGGGGGCCTGAAGCACAGAAGTGATCGTCCGTGAAAGGAGGGAAGTGAAGGCCATTCCAGATATGGAACTGACCCCAGAGGTTGTCACTGTATCAAAGTAAGGACAAGGGAGGCACAGCTGACCAAAAGGCTTTAAGGTGCCAACTCAGCGACACTGGAAGGCTCTTGATGAGCCCCATCTATTCATTCATTCATTCATTCATTCATTCATTCATTTCACAACTATTTACTGAGCACCAGCTCTGAGATGAGCCATGTTCTAGGACAGCGGTTCTCAACCTGTGGGTCGCGACCCCGGCGGGGGTCGAACGACCAAAACACAGGGGTCACCTAACGCCATCGGAAATACATATTTTATTTAAAAATGTATTGTATAATAAATATGTATTTTTCCGATGGCTTTAGGCGACCCCTGTGTTTTGGTTGTTCAACCCCCGCCGGGGTCGCGACCCACACGTTGAGAACCGCTGTTCTAGGAGTTCAGCAGAGAACCAGACAGGCACATGTGCCTTCAAAGAGACAAGCAAGAAATTAACATATAATGTGACAGTAGAGAGTGGTAAGCACAATAAGGAAACATTATTCAAGGTAAGAGTGTGGGGAGGGGCAGGAAGGTGTGCTCCTGCAGGATGGTCAGGGAAGGGCTAGTGGAGAAGGTAACATGGGAGCCGAGATCTGAGTGAAGTCAGGGAAGGAGCAGGGGAGGGTCTGAGGAAGGGACTCCCAGGGAGAAATGGCAATAAGTACAGAGGCTGTGAGGTAGGTACAGCCTGGAGTATTTGAGGACCAGTGATAAGGCCAGGATGGCTGGGCTGAGTCAGAAATGTGGGAAACTAGTAAGCCATATGATGAAGGGATAGAGCAAGAACATGCCATGCCAAGGAGGTGGGTTTTATTTTGAGCACAATGAGGCTTGCGTTTGGAGAGATGACCTTTTGAAATCTATCTGACTCCTCTGGGAAAAATTGACTGTAAAAGGATATGAGAAAGGAAGAGAACTGATGTGGTGAGGGTGGTGAGAAGTAGTCAGGTTCTGGATAAACTCTGAGGTGAGAGCCAGCAGATGTTGCTAAGAAATTAGGCAGAAGGCGTTGGGAAGGGAGGAATAAGGGATGATGGCCGTTTCTCAGAGGACGCAGCAGGCTTTGCAGAGATGATTTGGATTTGAAAAGTTTGATATGCCCAGAAGATATCAAAGTAAAGGGACTGAGCAGTCAGTGGGATACAGGGGCTTAAAGGGAGAAGTTGAGGCTAGAGGTCTAAATGTGGGAGCCACCAGCATCCAGATGCATTTAAAGCGCTCTGTGGGGGTGAGACTCTTAGAAGGCGGAGGGGTAAGGGGAAGGAGACACATGATGAAGGGGCTCCGTGACAGGCCGAGTGTGCAGGGAACACAGGGAAGGAAGAACAAGAAAAAAGGGACTCAGAAGGAGGGACCAGTGGAGAGGAGAGAAAGGAGAGTGTGGAGATCAGAAGCATGCAGAAGAAACATTTCAGAGGAGAGGGGTGACCAGCTGTGTCATTGCTGCCAAGAGACCATGTAAGACAGGGACAGAGAATTGACAAGAAAATTAGCCTGAAGGAGATGCTAGTGACCTTGCCAGACATTTTCAGTGGTACTGGGGGCGGATAGGGGGGTCTGAGGAGCAACTGGAAGGTAAGGAATGGAAACAGAAAACACGAACCTCTCTTGTTCTGCCGTTTGAAAACAGAATGGCAATAGTTGGGGCTGGAGGTTAAATGTGGGGTCCAAGAAGGGCTATTGTTAAAGGAGGGACCCCTTACAGTCTATTTGTGTTTAGAAAATGGTGATCAAAAATGAGGGAGAACATGGTAATTAGTAAATAGGAGAGAGGGGGTGGGACCGAGAGTGCAAGTGGGGGAGTATCAGGCCAAGATAGGGGCTCGGGCTTTCATCCATTTAATGGACACAGAGCCAAAGCTGCAGAAGCAAGATTCACAGATTGGGCAATAGAAGAATGAGGAACTTCTTATTGTTTCTATTTTATTTTTTTAATGAAATAAGAGTTAGGATAGAGGAGGAGGTGCCGGAAGTTCAAGCACAGAGTAGGGGCTCTGAAGCTGCCGCCTTGGAGAGCATGTGGGTGCGGTGGGTAGCACTGGGGTCATGCGTCTCCAGGGAGATGAGTCAGCCTGGCTGTGCCGCGGTCCTCCTAGCTCCTGCTCCCCTGCAGGTGAGGGTGCTCAGGGATATTTAGCAGAGTTAGGGCTTTGACAAGCAAGGCGAGTGGAAGGTGGGAGGGTTGTAAGGAGGCAGAGGCTATGCACAAAGGAGTGGTTTTAGTGCTGATGATGACAAGGTCTAGCGTGTGACCATGACAGTGGTGACATGAGTAAGATCAGGAAAAAGAGCATTAGAAGTGAGCAGGTCAGGCAACTGAGAGGCCAGTGTGTTAGACAGACTGTCTACGTGGGTATTGAAGTCATCAAGAATAGGACCGGGAGTGAGGAGACAGAGACAGTAGTAAGCCAGGGCAGGAGGGAAACTAGAGGGAGTGAAGAAGAGATTGGAAATTGTGGCCACTGTACACTTGGTAAGGACTGATCACCCTTGAGAGTAGAGGAGACGAGGTCCCCAACTGGCAGAGAGTGGATTTGACTTTAGTGGGTGGGGGGTTTTGAACCCAGGATTTGTCAGGAAGGCGAAGTACAATAACTATCACCCACACCCACAGGATAACTCCAGTCCCTGGTGCTTAGTAGGTGAATAGGGTAATAGTTCTTCTCTCCCTGTCTACCACCTTCCGTTGCCTGCAGCTTCCTCTGCAAATGCACTCAGGTGGTCCCCGGGGGAAACAGGAAGAAGGGTGTGGATCAGTATGGGTCCCTCTCCAGCTGTTAAAACAACTGACAACACAGACGCTGCTGCCCATATCTAGAGGCAGACCCAGGCATGGAGCTGGAGAAAAGCAATCCGTAACATGCAATTGGTAGAAATGTGGCCTGGACATTCTAAGATAGTTGCAAAAGCTGATGATGTCGAGCCCAGCTATCGGGAGAATCAAATGGCAAAACCTTTGGTATATATTGAGGGGCATTCTCGTAAGGGCATGAAATTTAACCAGAACAAATGCAGTCAATACCTTGACCTTGAGTCTTCATGGACAACCGACAGAAGAAACAGCTGTCAGGATTGTATTGGAGTTTGTTCTGATTGCCTTAAGGTGTAGAAGGTTACGTCAATTAAACCGAGAAAAATATTCTGTGGCAGAAACTTTGCTACTGGTAATATTAGTTAGGTTCAGAGAAGTTATACACAGTAACAAATAAGCCCGGTGTGGAGTTCTTAATCACTTTCTCTTTTCACCCCCAGTTCCCTCCGGTGTGTTTTAAATTCAGAGTTTTCAAATTTCTAGAAATTTTTGAAGTCATTGGGGAAAGAAATTTGTCTTCATCTATTTGTGTGATTTCTTTGTTTTCTGGGGCAAAACCACAGGACCTAGCACATAACCTTTGGTAAATATGATAATTATTACTGTTATCACTACACTAGTTTGCATTCTTTTCTGGCTTAAATTTACCTTATTCATGTAGGAAAATGCCGTGCGTTATGTATTTCTTAGTTTCCCTGAAAAATAATTACCTTAGAGATATAGTTTAAAAACCATTGGTTTTTGTCACATAATAATTGGTTCTGCATTTGCTAATTGAATTCACCTTTAAATGTTTCAAACTTTGTTGTGCACACAGAGCTGCCGAGTGTAGTTCGGGGTTTTTATTCCCTTTGTGAGAAGCAGGGAGGCTCCAGAACAAAATAGGCCATCAGCATTAGGGTGGAACAAAGAGAGTTCTTATGTCAAGCAGATTCTGAAAGCCTTCGTTTTCCCAAAAGGCATGAGAAAGAAAAGGAGGAAAAGGGATCCCCTTCTCCAGCTGAATGGGAGATCATAGGACTGAGCGGAGGCGAGGCCAGCTTCCAACTTGGCGGCTACTCGGAGACCTTTCCACTTGCCCCTGGCTTCTGTCTTGGAGCCTCTTGAGCCGGCAACAACTTGTCTCTAATCTCTCCCAGCACAAAGGAGAGGGCGGTGAGTGGCCACTCGCTGCGGTCCTTTGAGGAGCAGGCATTACAATGGGCTCTCTGCCGCCCTCTGGGCCTGAAGGGGACCGGAGGTTGATGGCAGGGAAGGCGCGGAGTCCCATTTCCGAGAACTGAAGTGGTCAGAAGAGAGACTGGATTTCATCCTGGCCTCGAAGTTTATTATTCTGTCTGTCCTCAGCACTTAGGGATAGTTAATGAGTTTCTGCCCTTACGGCCATTCTGCCTTCACCACCCTCCTCACTCCATCACCCCTGCAGTCTGCCCTCTGTCTCCACCTCCGGTCCACACACTTAGCAGCCTCTCCTGCCTTCCTACCCTGCGCAGCCTAAGCTCAGCACAGGCAGGGAGGACGCTGGCCCTTCAGCACTTCTTCAAAACCTGTTCAACGCTGGCTCTAGAGACTGTGTCCTGCTGGTTCTGTCGCCCTTGGTGGTCACCTGTCCTTTTTCTCCTAACGCCTTCAGGAGATGAGCTCTTCCCCACAGACATGTCCTTGACCCCTCTGCTTCCTGTTCGACCCCATTCTCTCTGTGAGCATCATGCATCTTCAAGTGTGCATCTCCAGACTCCATAGAGTTGAGACCTCACCTTCTAAACGTCTCACCTGCGTGAGTGTTAGGACCTTCCTCCGATTGCGTACATTCTTACTGTTAAAGGCACCATCGTCCTTTCGGTCGCTCGGGATAAAAACCTCCTTTGACCTCCCGTTCTCCCTCATCCTGCATCTGACTTGTTGCCGAGTCCTGCTGGTCCTGCTTTAAGTAGCTCTCTCATTCATTTTCTCCATTTTTTCCTCTCCCTTCACTATTTACTCTTATTTTAGGGTCCTCGTTACCCTGAAAAATCCAAATTCCTTCGGACTACCACCCCCCCACACACATTCATGCACCTTTCTGGTTGTTCCCTGTCACCCCATCCTATACCGCACCATCAAGAGAATATTCCTAACATAAGGCCGTGATTAGGACAGCAGTAGGCACCATGGGCATACATTTAGTCCCTTTCTCCCCTAGAAGCGTACAGTAAATACATGTGGAGGGAAAGATGAATAGAAGGAGGGATAGTAAGAAGGAAGGGAAGGAGGGGGAGAGGAAGGAACCACAACCATACCTTTATTTTTAGGTTTTCCTTAATTTGGCTTCTGGAAAAATTACTGACCTTCCTTATGCCTCAGTTTCCCTCTAAAAAAACCCTGCCACAACTTTTGTCGCATAGAATATATTCTTCATCGATTGCCTCATGGGCTCCGCGTGCTCTTCATGGAAAGAGACCCCTGCACACTTACTAATACTATTGCCTCATCACCTTTCTGTGTGTGGTTTTGATGTGTCCCGGGTCAAAATAAGTGTTTGTTGGTCCAGTGATCTACTTCCGTCTGTGGAGTGATGGTCTAACCATTGGCAAAGGATTTAGTTTCTCTTCCTAACCAGATAAAAATGTTGAGAAAACCTCAAAGAAGGTGTGTTCGATAAATGAAAGTTGAAAGAGGCAAAAAAAAACAACCAGTAAGTTTTTCTCTAGGTGGTAGTTCAACCAGAGACTTGTGTTACTGGGACGACACACAATCTTTTGTGACTTCACATACTCCAGAGCCTTCACAGCCGGTGAGAATGGGCAAGCCATGTTGCCTGGTTCATCCTCTTGGGGAGAAAGGCAGGTTAGGGCTCCATACTGTTGTCTAAGTGATTTAATCACTTGTGAACAAATCTGGGTTCTTTCCTATCCCTTGACAATAGATAAAGAATTGGTTTTATCACTTCCTTCTTTCAACATACAGTTCCCGTATATGTTCCCTTTCTCCTGAAAATGACTTCCTACATAATAGCTCCAATTTTCCCCCTATTCTATTTTTATCACCTGATTCAATTGTACAACCAACTTTTCCAGGAGACTGGAAATATCTCTCAGCTAGCCCTTCTTTGGGAAGGAACTTGGTGAGAATCAATATGCATCTTCGACTGCTCTGGCTCTCTAAGATGCACCTTGTGCTAAACCGCTTACCGTGAGACACAGGATTACATCTGAGTAAGACCATCAGGAGATTTCATTGCTTGCTTCTTTTTTTCTTTTTCCTGCTGGTATATGATACACAGTATTTTCAATCACTGATTCACCAACTCCACTCCCAGTGACCCTGGTTTCCTCTTGTAGATCAAGGGTCCCACTGCTGAGATTTAGTGACAGAAGTCCTTTCTCAACTCCCAATAAAAGTTATTGAATAGAAATACCATGATTGAAAATCCCCCTCCCAACATTGTTCTTAAGTTTTGACACCTCTGCACTAGACACATGTTTCAGGTCACTGTAAATGTAGCAGAACTGGAATATTTATTATTCGGATTCACTAGGGCAGCAGTCTGAGTTATCCCACAGGAAGGAAGTGCCCAGATTTCTAGGTAGCCTCACCACTGACATAAGTTGGAGAATTACTCCTCATAACCACATTTCATGGGTAGGTCATGACATGCGTCAGACCAAAGTCATAGACACACCCTCTCTACAGACCAGATAGGGTTGTTTTACTCTGTGGCAAGAGAAGAAGAACAGACTCCAGGCGGAAGGCCTGGGATGGCTCAAACCGGGGCTCTGCTCCCGTCCCACCGGGGGAGATGCTGAACGCATCCTTCCAATCATCTCGCACACATTCCCTGCTCTCGCATTGCCCCTTCTGTAAATGCTGCCCATGGCTTTCCCATCGGGGAGAGCTGAGATCATCTGTGAACAGCCAGAAAAAGAGAGGAGAAGCCCTGGCCGGTTGGCTCAGCGGTAGAGCGTCGGCCTAGCGTGCGGAGGACCCGGGTTCGATTCCCAGCCAGGGCACACAGGAGAAGCGCCCATTTGCTTCTCCACCCCTCCGCCGCGCTTTCCTCTCTGTCTCTCTCGTCCCCTCCCACAGCCAAGGCTCCATTGGAGCAAAGATGGCCCGGGCGCTGGGGATGGCTCTGTGGCCTCTGCCCCAGGCGCTAGAGTGGCTCTGGTCGCAACATGGCGACGCCCAGGATGGGCAGAGCATCGCCCCCTGGTGGGCAGAGCATCGCCCCTGGTGGGCGTGCCGGGTGGATCCCGGTCGGGCGCAGGCGGGAGTCTGTCTGACTGTCTCTCCCTGTTTCCAGCTTCAGAAAAATGGAAAAAAAAAAAAAGGAGAAGTATAGGATTTATCAGAATAAGACCAAAGTGAAAAGAAAGAAGGAAGCACAGATGAGCATGGGTTGGATGCTGCGCTTCCTTTCCGAAGGGACAAAACCAGACAGTGGGAAAAAACCACGGTGTCTGAAGCCTATTGTCTTGGTATCTTTTCGTTATCTCTCTCCTCTCCACCAAATCCCAATCATAAATATTTAATAATGACCCATCTCCCTGAGACCAACACACCTTCGCCACCCCTTTTATTCTGTGATCATGCTACCTCAACGCATCCAAATCTGCCCTGAGCCTGGGAGCTCTTCCCTGTTCAAGCCTGTTTTCAAAACTTAGTGTCTTAAAGAAAGTCCTTACATAACCACCGAGGCAGTTCCTGACTCCAGGACGCTGACGTTTGTCTCTACCGCGTTCTCCACGTGACAGGCAACGTAATCAGCGATCTCCCCCCAACATGTTCACGCATCGCTGGCCTCCACTCCGCAGTATCTTCTAACAAACACGCTTTACCCTTCGCCACACCTGTAATCAGCCCCCCTTTTAATATTTCTATTAACCAGAGCCTGAATGACAGCACCCCAATAACTATATTACTTAACCTGCCAGGTTAATGACGAAGACCAGCCCGTCTGTCCCCTGCTTCCTCTCTCTTCCTTTCCTCCTTCCCTTCCTAGTCCTTAGCTGCCACCAGGGCCACCTGGGCTATTTCCTTGCCCATCAGTAGGTGGCTCAGGACTCTCTTCCTCTCTTGTCCCCCTTCCTGCCCTAAATGTGTGCTTCTGCTCTTAAAGCGGCTGCTTAGGATGACCCTCCGTGATCCCAGTTACATTCCTCTGGACTTGTCAGAGGTCCGCATCGTGTCCCCGAGTAGCTGGGGCATGCCGTGAGGGGCGAGCACAGCCCAGCCCTGATCACGACAGACAACCTCGGCCCCAGCGAAAGATGATGAACAACGGCCCGAGCCCGTCCCCGAAGAGCCCGCTGAGGATGCCTCTTCTGGAATAATGAATATGGAGATTTGGAATCCATAATAAACTGCAAGCAGTCTTTCAACTCACTCGTGCTGAAAATTCACACTCGCCTTTCCCATAACTTGTCACTTGTGTTTTTTATTGTTCGATATGTAAACAAGGCTAGGAAAGTCTTTGTTCCTTGGTGCCTACTTAGATTTGCCCATTAATCCCACCCCGCCCCCCCCCTCCCTTTCCCACCAATGCATGCAGGATTACACAAAGCAAAAGTCATTAATTTTTATCTCTGACTATCTGTAGGGTTTTTAATGTGGCCTGGCTTGCTTATGCACCACCAATTACATGTCATAAGTGCTTGTAGATGCTGGAGCGGTATCATGGGCTGATGAATCACTGCCTCCTCCCCTGATTAGTATGCATGGGGCCGTGTGCCTCTCTGAGCAGCTGGCATGCCAATGAGGATCTGGCTCCGCCGGTCAAGGCATCTGGACATGAATTCAATATGGATTGCTTTAATTAAATGGCTAAGCGCGCAAGACGCTAAGAAACAACTCCATCATTGAGTGAATCTCGAAAATAGAGTCGACACAAGCAAGAGGGTGGAAAGGGTAGGAAGCTATTCCATCCACACCGCCCACTCTACCTGAGAGCCTTGAAATCCCCCTGTGCGGAGCATGACCACTCGCTAAACGTGTGATGGATTGTGGGATCCACGGTGCAACACCAGAGGTGAATCTAGTTCATCACCCTTAAATTTAGAAAACAAAATAGCAGAGCAAAAACCTACTTTTCTGCCCTTTGAAAGGGATTTAACTATGCACTTGCTTGCAAACTACTGATGCGGTAGATTTCAAGAAGGAAGGATGCAGTGAGAGGTAGGGGGCAAAGTCGGAACGTACCTGTTAACCAACAGTCCTGGCGGAAAAGAACAAGCTAAGGCAGCTTTGCAGATATCGGGAACCCAGAGCAGTCCGCCAGGGTCCTAATCGGCGGAGGAAGAGCAGAGAAAAGCAGCATGGATTCACACTGTCCACTTGGGATGGGCTTTGCATAGATCAGAGAGATGAAGTATCTGCCAGCTCATGTTTGCTTTCAGCCTACCCTTTATTAGTCTATTTCAATGAGGAAACAAATGGAATATTTTCATAAGGCAGAGCTGTTACAGCAGTAACCCCTGTTTTATTCTTCCTGGCACTTATCTTTAATTCTGTAGCAAGTTTCCTTTTATTTCTTCCCTTCACTGTGTTTGGCTTGCTTGTATATTTCATCGGGAGGCAGGATAGAATGTGACTGACAGCGAGGACTCGGGATTCGTACTCATTGGGACCCTTATCGTAGCTTCCTTTATCTGCAGTCCTGGGATCTTGGGCAAGTTAATAGGGCTTCTCTGAATCTCTTTTGCCACATCTCTGAAATGGGGTTAAGAGTTACCTACCTTGCTGATATTTTTTGAAGTTGTTGTTAATCCACACCAAATTCATAGCACACATACCCTGGAGGCTCTCAAAAATGATGACTATGCCCTGGCCGGTTTGCTCAGTGGTAGAGTGTTAGCCTGGCGTGTAGATGTCCTGGGTTTGATTCCCAGTTGGGGCACACAAGAGAAGTACCCATCTGCTTCTCTACCCCTTCTCTTCTCACTTCTCTCTCCCTCTCTCTCTCTCTCTCTCTCTCTCTCTCTTTTCCTTCCTTCCTGTAGCCATGGCTCTATTAGAGCAGGTTGGCCCTGGGCACTGAGGACGGCTTCATGGCCTCCGCCTCAGGGGCTAAAAAATGGCTACAGTTGCAACAGAGCAAGGGCCCCAGGTTGACAGAGCACCGCCCCCTAGTGGGCTTGCCAGATGGATCCCAGTTGGGGTGCATACAGGAGTCTGTCTCTGCCTCCCCTCCTCTCACTAAAATAAAAATTAAAAAATGAATAAAATAAAATAAAATGAACGATGGCCACTATTAATGTTTTGTGGAATATGGTCTTGTGATTGGTTTACTGCCCAAATACAGGAAATACTCGTTTCCTGTAATTGACTAGATTTACCTAGCTATACCAGTAAGGATTTTAAGAAGGCCTTTAAAATAGATTACAATGTGACCACTGTTTTTCCATTTCTACTCAGTCTCTACTCCTCTTCAAAGATCTGATACCTTCAATTGGTAATAATAAGCACTACAGATGGACCCGGGGCTCTATTTTCTTTTTTAAATAATTTATTAAGACACCATTGTTAAAGAGACCCTGAGGCACTCTGCTCCTTTTTTTTTTTTTTTTTTTTTTTTTAAGGATATTAAAATGGCAAAACAGGCTCAGCATTTTGGCTGGTGTTCCTTCCTCAATCTGAGCTGGAAGGTTGATGAGCAGGAAAAAAAGTTAATGCTAGTGTCTGTGCTCCCTCTGTTCTTGCACAGTGCATTCTCTGGGATCTTATAAATCCCTGGAGGGTGGGGACAGTCCATGCCAGCAAGATCATCAGAGCCCTAAGAGGCCCCCGGGGCAAATGAGAGAAAGAAAACTGTCCATGGTGCACAAAATTCAGTTAAATCACACGTGGACTTGTAAGATTGCAATAGTAATCAATCATAAGGACTCCACTTCAGGGCCGTTCAACATCGGATACACCAGATTGCCAGATATGAGTTTGACATAAAGGCAGTATTCTTGAGTAATAAGGCAAAGATACTTGCTGAATCTCATTATTCTCTTTTGGGCTCTCACAAAGGGAAAGTCAACCTGGTTTCTCCTTGGAGCACCTAAGTGCTTCACCCACCCAAAGTGCCACCTTGGGAAGAAGCATGTTAGTAAAGATGGCTGTCATACGAGAAAGCACCGGTGGTTTGCTCCAAGAGTGGGTCATCAGTGTTTTCAAAATGGTAGGCCCGGCTTTCCTTCTAGGGAAGCTGGGAGGGAACGGAAGAGGGTTGTTTGGCTGAGCACTGATTCTCTGTCGGGTAGGAATGAGGTTAGGGAGTGAGTCACCACACCTGGTCTCAGGGAGTAATTGAGACACTGGGCAGCAGCCATTGCAGTCATGGGTAAGACGTAGCCCTAGAAAACAATTTACTTGGGTCTTAAAATCAGTGTACATGGTGCATCATCCTGTTCCAAGTGGATCAGAGGAATACAGGGCAGACACAGAACTCGGCAAGTAAGCCAAAAGGCTTATCGGGAACCACTGTGCCAACAAATAAAAACCAAAAATACTGTAAGTACTGAGACTCGTGACCATTGGTTCCATCTTCTTTCTAACCAAATATTCTATTTTCTGTTATTTAGGCAAAGTCTTTGGAAGGCCTTTGTGATATATAGTCTTCTCAGGACCAGGACTTCTTATTCTCCTGTGAATATTTAAGTCCTGTTTTAGTTCTTCAGAACTAAAAATATATGTTGAAAACTACTTTAGATGTTAAAATATGGAGTTTGATGTGTTTGACAAAGCAATCGATTGCATTGTCTCCAAGATAGTTTGGTGTTAGGTGATGTAATAGGTTGATTAATAGTTGAAACACCCAAATGAAAACTAGCGATCTTTATTTTTTTTAACAACTTTATTAAGTTATAATTTATATACCCTAAAACTTACCCATTTAAAGTATATAATCTAGAACGTTTACTGTATTTATGGGGTTGTGCAATCATTACCACAATCTAAGTTGAGAATATTTCATCACCTCACAATGAAACCCCATACACATTAGCAGTCTCTCTCCATTCTCTCCTCTCCCTCAACCTTGGCAGTTACGAATCTACTTTCTCTCTAGATTTATCTAGTCTAGATATTCTACAGTGTGTCCGTAAAGTCATGTGCACTTTTGACCGGTCACAGGAAAGCAACAAAAGACAATAGAAATGTGAACTCGCCCTGGCCGGTTGGCTCAGCGGTAGAGCGTCGGCCTAGCGTGCGGAGGACCCGGGTTCGATTCCCGGCCAGGGCACATAGGAGAAGCGCCCATTTGCTTCTCCACCCCTCCGCCGCGCCTTCCTCTCTGTCTCTCTCTTCCCCTCCCGCAACCAAGGCTCCGTTGGAGCAAAGATGGCCCGGGCGCTGGGGATGGCTCTGTGGCCTCTGCCCCAGGCGCTAGAGTGGCTCTGGTCGCAACATGGCGACACCCAGGAGGGTCGCAACATGGCGACGCCCAGGATGGGCAGAGCATCGCCCCCTGGTGGGCAGAGCGTCGCCCCCTGGTGGGCGTGCCGGGTGGATCCCGGTCGGGCGCATGCGGGAGTCTGTCTGACTGTCTCTCCCTGTTTCCAGCTTCAGAAAAATGAAAAAAAAAAAAAAAAAAAAAAAAAGAAATGTGAACTCTACACCAAATAAAAGGAAAACCCTCCCAGTTTCTGTAGGATGATGTGGCAGCATGTGCACATGCGCAGATGATGACGTAATACCATGTATACAGCGGAGCAGCCCATGGCCATGCCAGTCGAGATGTGGATGGTACAGAGGAAAGTTCAGTGTGTTCTGTGGCTCACTAAATTCGAATCCGTGACCAAAGTGCAACGTGAATATCGGTGCGTTTATAATGAAGCACCACCACATAGGAATAACATTACTCGGTGGGATAAGCAGTTGAAGGAAACCAGCAGTTTGGTGGAGAAAGCCCGTTCTGGTAGGCCATCAGTCAGTGATGAGTCTGTAGAGGCTATACGGGATAGCTACCTAAGGAGCCCTAAAAAATCTGTGTGTGAGCCCACATCGAACTGCACAGAATAGATATGAAACTGGGAGAGTTTTCCTTTTATTTGGTGCAGATTTCACATTTCTATCGTCTTTTGTTGCTTTCCTGTTACCGGTCAGAAGTGCACCATGACTTTACAGACACACTGTATATACATGGAATTATACAATACATAGTCTCTTTTGACTTCTTTCACTTGGCATAATGTCTTCAAGTTTCATCTGCATTTAATGGTAACGGTACTTCATTCCCTTGTAACTTCAGTTGAAAAACTCATGTGCGTCCACCATTCATTGTATAGTGAGCTGGAATATCAGCTCAAAATACACTGCTCACAAAAATGAGGGGATCAGGGAACGTGCAGATACTCCAGTACTTTCAGCCTTTTGTGTAGTGCATTTTCACCAATGAAATAAAAGCTAGTTTTGCATCTCATTTGCATAATTGAACAACTTTCTTTGAGTTGTCATTTGCTTTTCTGATGTTCTTGTTTAATTTAAAAAAATCAAATGCTTCCTTTTTATCGCTTCATATTAATTTTGAAATATCCCCTAATTTTTGTGAGCAGTGTGGATCTGTTAACTTACCAACTATTGGACATTAGCCCACTATTGAACTTTAAATACACAATTTTTTTCTGGTTTGCCATTCAGATTTCTTCCAGAGTCCCAAATTCTTGAATGACCCTTGTATTTGACATGAGATTTTATTCTTTAAATTTATCTGTATTAAAAAAAAAAAAAAAAAAAAACATTGATCGAGTGACAAAAAATGGGCTAGTTCCAATATTCTGGATTTTGTGAACCTCCTTTCATGGAAGATTGCTTATAGAAAAAATAATACGTTGTATAAATGCAATGTGATTTTAGGGAGCTGAACCAGGATTAAGGAGGTCTGTGTCTTCCTCTGTCCCCGCCACTGCAGACCTTGAGACCATGGGCACATTGCTTCACCTTTTGGCTTCTAGCTCCTCGTTTTTAAAATACCATGCCTCCTGCAAGCTTCTCACCACGACGGGCACACCAGTGCTTGAGAACCAAATTCCACCTACTGAGCATAGCCTGATGAGTTTCTCCCAGCCTGGCCTCGGCTCTCCTCTTCGGCATCATCCCGCCAGGGCCTGTGCAGCGTTGGACCAAACTCCCGAATTAAGTCACACGTGCACCTCTGTATAGGTTGCTCACTTCACCTGGCATTGCTCTTCCAGAAAAATCTCTTCTCATCCTCCCAGGCCCTACTCAGACATCCTATTCCCCTATGGAAGGCTCTAACTTACCCAGGAAATTATCAGACCTCCCCCCCAGATCTTGAGGCTGAGTTCACACACATCAGTTAGAGTGTGAACACATCTAACTCAGCACATCTGCCTCAGCACCTCCCACACCACATCGGAAGCAACCTTAACAGACAGCACCTCTAAGCACCCAAGCCCTAGCACCAAGTCAGGGCCGTAGTAAATCCCCGTAAATGTCTGTTAAACTTACAAATGAATTCATTGGAGAAAATTAACTTCAAATGAACCATCCACTTCTTTCCATCCTCACATCACCGCCTCCTAGACTGAACTGCCGTATTGCAGTTTTTACCTCCCTCTCCGGCCGAGACTGCTCCAAGTCCCCCCTTTTCCTTCTTCCTGCCGAGAGCCCGGTCTCCACCCAGAAGTCAGAGAGGTTGTGAAAGAGCCCAATGGGACCTGATGTACACGAAGGAGATTTGCAAATCCTGAAAGCACTACTCACATAGAAGGTTTTTAATTGTCAATTTTATGCCTGTCTGATTTTGATTTTTGGAATGAAAGTGATCAAGAGAAGGGTAAGTGTTGCGTCCCTTGTGCCCTCGGAAGCTCTGCGTCACACGATGGGGCTGAGAACTGCAGATGCACGGTTGCTTTCTCATGCCTGTGCTTCCCACCCAGAGCCGGAGATGCTCTTGCCACCCTTCCAGTCTTTGAGGGTGTCTTTCAAATATCCTGTAAGTCCTGCCACAGGTCCTGAAGTCACAGAGTTCAGGGAAGCCTCGCTCATTTCTACACCTCCTCTCCTGACGGCCCTTTCTACTGCTGCATGTAATATTGAGGGTAGCAGCTGATGTCACACCCACCCAAAAATCAGCAGGAGAGTTTCCTTCCACCCCTGTCACCAGGGCATTCTCATCTCTCTGTCTTTCGTATGATCTGAGAAAGCTCCCAACTTAGTCAGTCTCCTTTGGGGAAATGCCCGTAATACTTACTCCCTCGATGATCTTCCCACAAAATTGACCTTATTCCTTCTTCTGCGAAAAATTGTGGCACCTTCTCATGACAAACTCTGTAACTAGGAGTACGAAATCGCCAGTACACAGTGACTCCAACGTTTGCAGCTCTCCAAACGAGAAGCTGCTGGAATCAAAATGCCCAAATACATCCCCTTCTCTCCATCCTGGGTTAAGGCGTCATGTGATCTCACGCCTGGGCTCCTACCAACGCCTCCCTGTTTCTGTTCTTCCCTCCTCTATCTCATTCTATACACAGAGTTCTGAGTGGTTTTCTTAAAACAAAACAGCAAAACTGAGTCAGATCACATTCTTTCCTATTTAAAAATCACACAGATTTTTCCCACAGCAAATAAAGCCCAGACCCCCTGACCTTGCCTAGGATGTTGGTGTGACTTGGCCTTGGCCTCCACCCTGTCTTTTACCTCCCTTTCCTGCCGCAAGCGAACCCAGGACTTTGTACTGTCTGTTTCTTCCGCACAGAACGTTCTTCTCCCAGGCTCTCCCCCAGCTGCCTCCTGCTTGCCTTTCAGCTCCCAAATTACATGTCCTCTTCTTGGAGAGCCTGTTTCTGCCACCAAGCCTAAAGCATCCCGGTATATTAGTCAGGCTCAGTAAGGCTGTGCTGTGGTAACAAGCAACCCCCATATCTCAGTGGTTTAACAGGAAACTGTGTGTCTCCTCTATTACTTTCATACAAATGCCATAACGAAGTACCACAGGTTGGGTGGCTTAAACAGCAGGAATTTCTTTTATCACAGTCTGGAGGCTGAAGGTCAAAGGTGAAGGTGTCAGCAAGCTTGGTTTCTCCTGAGACTTGCAGGTGGCCGTCTTCTCACACAGACTTTCCTCTGTGCGCGCACATCCCTGGTGTCTCTTTGTCCGAATCTCCTTTCCTTCAAGGTGTCCGTCACGCTGAATTCAGGCTCACTCGGACAGCCCCACTGTAATTTAGTCACCTCTTCTAAGACCGTCTCTCCAAGTACAGTCCCCCTCTGAGGTACAAGGGATCAGGGCCTCAACACGTGAATTTTGACAACACAATTCGCCTATACATCTCTGTCACCCAAAGTCTACTGAGAGTCCAGGTGACAACCCGGGGCCATTGTCCTCCATTCATAGAAATCCACGCTTTTCCCATGCTTCAGGCCTCTTACATGACTGCCACGCCGCAGTTAGAGAATTCTAGATTGTCTCACCCTGGAAATTACATGACATAGCCAGGAAGTGGTGCGAGTCACATCCACTCTCATTTCCTTGGCCAAGTCATACCATGTGGTCACGCCTTACTTCAAGGCAGGTAGGAGCCACAGCCCTTCAAGTGCCCAGCAGTAGAGAAGAATGGATATTCGTAACTCTTGGTAATGCTTACCACACTCGAAGACCAATCCCACAAGCCAACAGCAGAAAACAGACCACTGTCACATTATCCATGATTAAAAACTGGGCCCAGAGCCTCTTGCCCTCTAAGGATAACACTGATACTTTAGGAGGGGGAAGAGTCCAGCAATATCAAGCCCTGATCCCTTAGTGAATTTCAGAATCTCTCGGACTTGATTGCTGTGATGAGTATTAATTGCCTCCTGTCCACCAGCTCCACGAGGTCCAGTCTGGCTACACTTGGCTCCCTGCCCAACCCAAACGCCCTTGTCAGCCAGTCCAGACCATTTGCACTCATGTTATAGACATTCCCACCCACTGGAGCTTCTCCTGGTTCAGCGTCAACCTGAATCACCTCTACCACACACTTGGGCCAGAGTCACAGAGCCCGGCGGAGTGAAGTCATCACGGCAAGTGGACGTGGCCTCCCACAGAGGGATGTTGTGACACTTGAAGGAGATTTTGTAGTTCCTGAACAGATCCTGCATTCCTGTGTCCCATCCTCTTGACCCCAGGCCAGCCCATCGTTGCTCCCTGCTGGTGTCCTTCGGGACGTGAGGGAGACCATCAGGAGCAGTGCCCAGCTTCTCCACCCCCGTCTGCCCCCTCATTTCCTGGCTCCCTGGCTCCTCGGTCCCTCCACACACTTCCTCCTTTCCTCAAGGCCTGCACAGTCCCCCCTGGTGTCCTTCGGGACGTGAGGGAGACCATCAGGAGCAGTGTCCAGCTTCTCCACCCCCGTCCGCCCCTCATTTCCTGGTTCCCCGGCTCCTCGGTCCCTCCACACGCTGCTTGCTCCTTTCCTCAAGGCCTGCACAGTCCCCCCTGGTGTCCTTCGGGACGTGAGGGAGACCATCAGGAGCAGTGTCCAGCTTCTCCACCCCCGTCCGCCCCTCATTTCCTGGATCCCTGGCCCTTGGTCCCTCCACACACTTCCTCCTTTCCTCAGGCCTGCACAGCCCCCCGCGCCTGGCCAGTGCTCCACATTGCCGTCGACTCAGGCTAGCAACCCGTGTCCCCCACCACTCTGTGGTCACTTTTCCTGAGCAAGAGATCCATACGCACTACTCCAGCGCTCCGTTTCCCCTCGACTACTCTGCCTTTCACACTCCCGTTCCGCCGCCTGGCCGCCGGGGTCCTCTCTGCTCCTCCTCCTCTTTCACTTCTTACAAATCCACTTCCCCCTTGGCTTTGGGAACCCCGCATTCTGCTGACTTGCCTGCTGCCTCTCTGGCCATCCTTCTTCCTGCTGACAGCTCCGGGATGAAACTGGCCCCTCTCTCCAGATGGTTCTTCTTCTGTCCTTCAAATAACAATAACAATGCTGACTTTTTTCCCCTCTGTATCTTTGTCCTGGCTGTTCCCCCACTCACCACCACCACCACCAAGTATGCCTTTCCCACTCCTCTCAGACTATCCACAGCCCGCCAGGCCCTATGAAGGACCATCCTTTCCATTAACCCTTTGAGTAGAACAAACGTCCATGCACATCCTCGTACCTCCTGACCATTCAGAGTATGATCGTACATGTGTAAGGCAACATTAAAAAAAGGCAAATGTATGTTCTTGTTTCCATGAATTGGTTATCAAACAAACATGATTTTAAGTTAATAAAACTGTAACTGAAACTGATTTCATTTTGGGGGGGGGAAAACAAAACAACTCACTCCTGGGGGTCAGCAAGCATGAAAAAAACTCACTACTCAGAGAGTTCATCTTTTTTTTTTTTTTTTTTTTTTTTTTGTATTTTTCTGAAGTTGGAAATGGGGAGGCAGTCACACAGACTCCCGCATGCGCCCGACCGGGATCCACCCGGCACACCCACCAGGGGGCGATGCTCTTTCCATCTGGGGCGCTGCTCTGTTGCAACCAGAGCCATTCTAGCGCCTGAGGCAGAGGCCATAGGGCCATCCTCAGTGCCTGGGCCATCTTTGCTCCAATGGAGCCTCCGCTGCGGGAGGGGAAGAGAGAGACAGAGAGGGGGAGGGGCAGAGAAGCAGATGGGCGCTTCTCCTGTGTGCCCTGGCCGGGAATCAAACCCGGGACTCCTGCACGCCAGGCCAACACTCTACCTCTGGGCCAATTGGCCAGGGCTGAGAGTTCATCTTTTCATAGTTACTCCCAGCCACCCTACTCTCTCTTCTTCTGCACCTCGACTATCCATACCAGAGGCTGGCAAACCCTTTTGTAAAGGACCAGGTAGTAAATATGTTAGGCCGTACAGTCTCTCTCACAACAGCTCGTCTCTGCCATTATAGGGAGAAAACATTCGCAGACTCAATGTAATTGAAAGGGCATGGCTCTGTTCCAATAAAACTTTATTTACAAACACAACTGATAGTCCAGCTTGAGCCCCACAGGCTATAATTTACCAACGCCTGATCTAAGTCATTTCTAGCCTTCTTTAAGTAGCTTGTTATTTTCACAAACAAATGTCTTCTTTTCCAACTAAATTATTAACTCCACTTTTTCATACTTCTTACTACTTTGAAATGCACTAATGAGATTCTGCCAGCATTCGTAGGTGTTCAGCAGAAAAATCAATGAGTGTGGAGAGAGGCCTCAAAAAGGACTCTATAGCTGGACGCTGTGGGGTTGGAGCACCCAGCAGAGCTCCCGGGGTGGTTAGGAGTTCAGTATTTTATGTCATAGTTCTTCCTAAGAAATACTTCCCGAATCCGGGACTGTCGGTGAAGATTGGAAACCAAAAATGACTGCTCCTACATGACAGGAAACCACGCTGCTCTCTGGGTTTGCTCGACAGTGGCAGAGGGACTTTCTTTCCAAATTTCCTATTCAGATATCAGTATCACAGCATTGTACCTGATGGGACTGTACCTCAAGTCATGCTGCATAACTGTGTTACTCTGTTAGGGCACATTTAAATGGGAAAGTTTCTTTAAACCTACCTGCCTCACCATTAAATGGGTGAAAAGTATATCAAAAGCTGCAAAAGGAAAAAAAAAAGTCTCTCTTCAGTGCTTTTTGACTGATTTTATCTGTGTCTGGGCTGCCCCTCCCTGCACCTCCACGTCTTTATTACGCGTACCAGGCTGGTCCCGCGGCTGGTTCCCAGCCTCCCCCCTCCCCGCGCCCTGTGTGGGCACAGCCCGTGCACCTGCTCACCGAGCCAAGTCAGCTCTGCCTGTGCCAGGTGGAGGGGAGCGAACGAATGGCTAGGGCTGGACTTTGACGCCTTTTGGTTGAGAAATCATATGAGTGTTATTCCCAGCCTCTACCTCTGGGATTTTTTTTTTTTTTTTTTTTTTTTTTTTTTTTTTACAGAGCCAAAGAGAGAGAGCCAGAGAGAGGGATAGACAGATAGGAACAGAGAGAGATGAGAAGCATCAATCATTAGTTTTTTGTTGCGACACCTTAGTTGTTCATTGATTGCTTTCTCATATGTGCCTTGACCACGGGCCTGCAGCAGACCGAGTGACCCCTTGCTCGAGCCAGCAACATTGGGTCCAAGCTGGTGAGCTTTTGTCCAAACCAGTTGAGCCCATGCTCAAGCTGGCAACCTCGGGGTCTCGAACCTGGGTCCTCCGCATCCCAGTCAGATGCTCTATCCACTGCACCACCGCCTGGTCAGGCTAACTCTGGGATTTTTATGTACCTAACAAGTCCATACATTTTGTGGTTCTCTTGGTCCTCAGGAGGGAATACAAGTGCAACTGTCCGGGGAGGTTGATAGACACCAGAAGGTCTCCCTCTGTCTTTCCTTCTCTCTTTCTTTCTGCCCACAGTTTACCATGCTCGTGAGGAGACGATCACCCACTGCTCAGGGGAGAGGGACAAAGCTGGTATTTTGTCAGGAAAGACATCTAGCAGAGGGTGACAAGTGGAACCGCCTGCTTGGTCTCCCTCTCAGGAGGCATCTAGGGAAGAAGGTTCAGGAACAAATGCGTCCAAGCTGTGTCCTGTACTGGAATCTTCCAAAATGGGCAGAGGGGGGAAGCTGTGAGACTAATGTTCAAGAGGTAATCATCTCAAAAGGATGCTTTTCTCAGTTGCTAAAATAGCAATGGAAAGAACATTGCTTGCCACAGACTTGCTAGGTCAGCAGGAAATAATAATTAATAAAATATAAATGCCCTAGATTAAGTATATCCTATCCCAGCTATGACCTCATTTAGTACTCCCAACAATCTAAGGAGGTCGGGTACTATTATAACCCCCCCCCCCCCCGCTTTTCTGATCAGAAAACTGAGGCTTAAAGAGGTCATCCAGCGAGCCAGTGGCAAAGCAAGTTCCCACTGCGAAGTCTAGGGTGAGGACGGCCGACCTGACTCTTCACGTTGGGTTTGTTCATCTAGATTTATAAGAAAGCCAAAGCATGTTCTAGAATCCTAGGAAAGATTAGCAAGCAATGCTCTTTGACCTAAGACCCAGGGGAAACATGGTGTTCAGTGTGGAAGGAGGACATTGATGAGTGCTGTTTGGCTCTGTCCTCTGTCCTCATCCTCGGCCCTGTCTGCTGGTTCCTGGGTTCTATGTCACCTCTTCTTTGTCTGGAAAAGCACTCCTAGGGCCCAGATATGCTCTACTGGCACCCACGTGTCTAGAGCAGGGGTCCCCAAACTACGGCCTGCGGGCCGCATGCAGCCCCCTGAGGCCATTTATCCGGCCCCTGCCGCACACCCGGAAGGGGCACCTCTTTCATTGGTGGTCAGTGAGAGGAGCATAGTTCTCATTGAAATACTGGTCAGTTTGTTGATTTAAATTTACTTGTTCTCTATTTTATTTTATTTTATTTTATTTTTTCATTTTTCTGAAGCTGGAAACAGGGAGAGACAGTCAGACAGACTCCCGCATGCGCCCGACCGGGATCCACCCGGCATGCCCACCATGGGCGATGCTCTGCCCACCAGGGGGCTATGCTCTGCCCATCCTGGGCGTCACCATGTTGTGACCAGAGCCACTCTAGCGCCTGAGGCAGAGGCCACAGAGCCATCCCCAGCGCCCGGGCCATCTTTGCTCCAATGGAGCCTTGGCTGCGGGAGGGGAAGAGAGAGACAGAGAGGAAAGCGCGGCGGAGGGGTGGAGAAGCAAATGGGCGCTTCTCCTGTGTGCCCTGGCCGGGAATCAAACCCGGGTCCTCCGCACGCTAGGCCGACGCTCTACCGCTGAGCCAACCGGCCAGGGCTCACTTGTTCTCTATTTTAAATATTGTATTCGTTCCCATTTTGTTTTTTTACTTTAAAATAAGATATGTGTAGTGTGCATAGGGATTTGTTCATAGTTTTTTTATAGTCCGGCCCTCCAACGGTCTGAGGGACAGTGAACTGGCCCCCTGTGTAAAAAGTTTGGGGACCCCTGGTCTAGAGCATTGGCATAAAGTAGGTACCCAATCAATGGCTGACATGTGGAACTAAACCCTCTGACTGTAGAGCAGTTGTCATAAAAAAAATGTGACTGTGCCAAGCTCATCTTGTACTGTGCCTGTACCAAAGTCGGACACTTTGTGAGGCCTTCACTTTATGGTAATGAGACTTTTAAATAAAGCACAACGAGCCATAAAGAGGCGGGAAGGAAGCCAGAATCAGTGAGGGGCACGGGGATTCCGTGGCTCAGGAATCCCACTCGTTTATGATCTCACCCAGAGCCTACAGGGGGATTACATCGCCCCATAATTCCTGGCTGTCTCTCATGCATGCCCCTGCAGTGCTTGCTGTAAACAGCCGAGAGAAATCAAGTATGGGTGGGTAGGAAGGGTTATTGGGATTACATCTGCAGAATTCTCTATCGCTACCCTCTCCACATCAGTAGGGGGAAAAATTCATGACTACAGGAAGAAGAACAGGAAACCAGATTTCCAAAGTAAATGCTCGCCACCAGCTTTGATGTGATACAGTCTGGATCTGTGGCTGTCAGTGGACTTTCATATTCAATAAATAAGTGCTGTGCAATTTGCCACCTTTATCATTACTTATTCTATGAGATGGCAGTAGCTGAGCTATTCGTCATCACAGCAGCTCACGGGTTTGGTGTAGTTCACTGTCAACGTTTTCTGGAGCCAACGGAGAGCAGGTTCATTTCGAATGTGTTTTTGTTGAATAAGGGGTTGTTTGCCTGATGGGGCGATTTGGAGGATGAATTCTATATCACCCAAAATTTATTGTCCGTCTTCAGAGTCTCAGGCCCTCAATTGAGACCGAGAGCTGAGGCTCTCTCTTTTCCTCGTTATTGTATCCGTTCGGCTTTTCTCTCTTCCAGACCTCCAACCTTTTCTTCCTCTTCCTTTCCTCTCTCGTTTGTGCTGGATGTTACAGTCTCTGTCCAGCTCTCTCTGGAGATAAAGACTTGCTTTAGCATACACCGTGCTCTCCTTAATGCAACTGAGTTCACTCTCATCATTTTAATAGTGGACCTAAGGTATGTTGCCATGTGAACAAGCCATCATGTCACCATAGCAACCAGCCAGATTGCTGCACACCAGTCTGAGGACTGGACCTTTTTTTCCCCCCCCCCCTCTCTCTCTCCCTCTCTCTCTTCCTCGCCAGGGTTCTTTCTTTTGTTAAATTTGCTCAAGTGTTCACAATAGGAAGATTCAGTCTGCTTTTTCAAGCGGGGTTTCGTTTAAACCTGTAAATTGTTGTATAAACAGAAAGGCCAGCATGGCACTAGACTTACTTTCAAAGACGACTTGATGAGGACTTTGAATGTGGACCCCACCCCCACTCTCTGCCATGCCTGGCAGTTTGATATCAAAAAAGGGACGATCACACGTATTGGTGGCATTTGGACTTCACCAACCCCACGCCCCCGAGTTTCTTCTTAGCTTCCCCCAGCGGGGACTCCGTGACTCTCCCGTGTGGGCCTGGTGACCACAGCGGAGCCCTCAACTACGCTCGGCAGCCCTTTGCAGTGTCTGAGCTCGGTAGGACCCGAATTAGACCCAATTAAAGATGTGGATTCTTCTTCCTCGTTCCCTATCGCCAAGGAACCCGTGCCAGTTCCGATTCCAGCCGCGTGGGGAGAGCAGGGATGTTGAAAGGACAAATGATAAAGGGACATGTGTCATGTGCGCCTGCCCATATTCATCAGCGTTGCTTGGCCTTTGATGCTCCTAACCTTCTCATCTTTGTTCAGGGGAGCATAAAGAATCATTCTTCCAGGGCCTCACATCTTTCCCCATTTTATCCTCCGCTCTCTTGTACATGGAGCATCTATTACTTGCTCGGGTCCTCGTGCGTCCCCTGCCCCCCGCCCCCACCCTCGGCCTCTGCAACTCCCCTCCTCTTCATCTCCTCGCCCCTTCCGTGGCACTTACTGCTGAGCGTGTAGGGACAGGCGCAGTGGCGGGGCCAGGCTGTGTGCGGGCCCCACCGAAGGCTCGGCTGCGGGCAAGCCTTGGGTGGGGTGAGCTGCCCTCCATGGGCGAGAAGGACCAGTTCAGCTTTGTGCATAAAATTACAGCAAACAAGCCTCCAATAACGCAGGACACTTTCATAATTGATTTATGCAGGGGCGCTGAAAGTTCTATTACCTTTTGTTTAGCTCAGGGGGCCTGACTCTATGCAATCCATTGCTAAAACTAATTACAAGATATAATTAAACTGTGACACAAAGATATTATACCGTTAGTTTACTAATGACACCGCGAAGCTGTACCACCAGCACAGGACAGTGATTATGCTTCATTTATTATTTATCCTTTTGCTAAATGAGACGCTGGCATTTTCAAAAATTACTTTGAGGTTTCTTAATTGTCAGCAGCAGGATGGACTACAAGGAGAACTCCTTCCTCTTAGTTACTTATCCAAACCTCAGAAGCATTATTAGCCAAAAGAATAAGGAAGGGGGAAAAAAACAGCAAAAACAGTCACCCAATAGTAATAAGTAAAGCCTAAATGCATCTTCGGACGTTTTTGAATTTTTACAGACAGCGCTCCAGACTGGATGGGCTATGGCCCAGGGCGGAGGTCCAGGGCAGAGCAAGCCTTGTCATGAGGTTAAAGGTGACCCTTATTTTGTAATTTGGGCAAACTCAGGTGGCCCTGGGTTTGTGTGGGGAGAGGCTGGGCGCGCATGGCTGGGGGAAGCTCGCCGCAACGTTCCGGCCTTTTCCAGGAAGCCGGTCCAGCAGGCAGAAAGCAGGTAGGGCTCTGATGTTATATTCTCGTTGGTTTTTATTTTGTTTTGTTTTCTTTTGATTTTACTTTCTCCCTCCCCCCCCCCTCCTTATTCATTTGCCCAAACAAAACACCTCATTAACAAAGCTGACAGGGAAAGTTCTGCGTGTGAGGGAATCCAGTGTACTGGTGGTAAGGACCAGGGCTGACGTGGTTCTGGTCTGGCCCGGCCTTTCACACCTTCCAGAGAGAGAGAGGATTTCTGGTGAGAACTCACAGGCCCCGGTTGGGTGCCTTTGCTTCACTGAACAGCTCTTTTTTTCCTCCTTTTCTTTAACTGTCAGTATTACTCCAGCCCTTGACAGACAGCACCCTGGTAGAGACTGGAAGTGGGAATTCCCTCTATCGTCCTTTAGGACTGGAATTCCTGGGCCCCATTGATTTGCCGTCTCTACGTCTCCCTGCGTGAACCTTGCGTTATTACACCCTCATTCATCACCTCCTCAGAACAGTAAAAGATGAATTTACTGGCTGCCGATTGATGAGGTTTTGATGCCGCGAATGTGCGAGCACACGGGCGTGTCTCCTTACGGCTCGTCTGGGTCAGGCCTCCTTTCCTGCGAGGTAGCGCTGACCTCGCCAGGCCACTAACCTCTCCGTAACCCCAGCGGTGATGCAATCACAGCAGCCGCTGGTCGGCTTGAGACAGGGTTTAATTTCTTCTGAGTGTAATGGCATCCGGCATCTATAATTATGCTATTTTCTCTCCTGTGCTGATTAAATACGATTTACCCAGAGAGCTAAATGATGAATATTTGAGTGGAGTGTGTTGGGCCAATAGCTGGTAAAATAGCCACAATAAATAAACTTGGGAGGGGGCAGGGGGCTGGGCAGCAGCTGCGACTCTGCCAGGTAGCACGGGCAGGTGCAAGTGGAAAGAAAACAAAATTAATGCCGAAGCCAGAACAGTACACCCCCGCCCCCAGCTTCCGTTTAAAGGAAAAGCAACCCCGCAACCTGGACACCTGCACTTGGGATCTCACTGAACCTCACTCAGCAGTCGTGAAACGATCAGACCCCCATCAGTGTCATGGTTGGGTGTTGTTTCCCCGGGCACCTGCCCCCTCGAGAATTCGCTTCATTCCTCCGCATACCTATAGCCGAGAAGTGAAATTCAGTATCAGCTCTTCCCAATGAAATTCTGCGCATCTCACAACTTGTGTGTTTAGTAAAAGGAGGCCCAGCGAGTCTCAGGGTCCCCCTTTCTATGTCAAAGGGTCTCACGGGTTGAACGAAATGCCTGTGCTCTTCTGGTAAAAGGGCCAAGAGCCCAATACCAAAACCACCCAGGAAATCCTTGCAAGATTTGTCCTTCTTTGAGTCCTCAAGACAAACAAAGATTATCTTTTTCGCTCAGGACAGTTTCTCTCCCCACCCAGATCATAACTGCTCTGCCAGATTACGCCTCGGGTGCTTCCATTTAGGTGGCCATG
The DNA here is from genome assembly GCF_036850765.1 of Saccopteryx bilineata. NCBI lineage: Eukaryota > Metazoa > Chordata > Mammalia > Chiroptera > Emballonuridae > Saccopteryx > Saccopteryx bilineata. The sequence continues at coordinate 21,217,875 of NC_089498.1, forward strand.
GCCGCAGGAATGGGGAGGCCTGTGCGTAGCACTATTTGAAAGTACAGACAGGGAGCTGATGCAGGTTAAGCAGGTTATCGGCGAGAATTTATCGAGGTCACCAAAATATTAGATTTACTGAGAGGTGGGGAATCTCCAATCAGTATATGACCAAGTTCTTTCCTTCAAGGCACGTACAGTATTATTCGGTAGAAAAGACCCTAAACATATGACATGGAGCCATTTGAAAATAACACAGAATAGCATCGACTGAGTATAGGGTTGATTCCATAAGCCATCTGAGGTCAGATAAAGAACAGGTCATTGCGGGGAGGAGGCAGCAGAGATATCCCAGTGTAGGCAGTGGCCCTCCAGGTAGGTAGATAGTAAAAGGTGTCGGGGCTGGGGCGTGAAGATGGATGTAGAAAGGTAGGAATAGAGGGGCTGGGGTTGCCAGGGAAAGGCAACATGTGCCTGTATTATTGCCTTTAGATTTTATTCCTTAAGACCCTCCTTTGCTCCATGTTCCATTTGGCTTTTCTCAATGACGTGCGCTGATGCGCAGGATTATTCTGCGCTGGGAAATAGGTTCACAGCCTCTGAGAGCATCTCCCGGTGGACTAGCCACTGTGGTCTGGCTGTTCGCAGCCCTCACTGGGGCTGGGCCGGGACCATCTATCTGGGCAGGGGCTATGGACAGCCATGAGGTTGCATCTAGCAGATCTTGGACTTTCAGGCTTAGCACCTCCTCCTTCAGTGGCAACACCTTCTTCCTTGCAACCCCCAGGGGAACTGCAAATGGATTTAAAAGCTTCTCCTACATGTAACTGCGAACGGGAAGCAAGCGGGTAGTGACTTCCTCATAGGGAACGATTCTTTGAGCATATGTTGATGCGTACAAAGAAAAGTCCATTTCCTTAGGCACTTTGCGTGTTAGTCATTTTGCTTTCCTTTCCTCTTTTTCTAGCCTTGCTACTTTTTTTTTTCTTTCTTCTTTACTGCTGAAGGCTCACATAATAACACTATTGTATTTCTGTTGCGGTCTGTTTCAACACCTTTTTTTTTTTGTATTTTTCTGAAGCTGGAAACGGGGATAGACAGTCAGACTCCTGCATGCGCCCAACTGGGATCCACCCGGCACGCCCACCAGGGGGAAACGCTCTGCCCACCAGGGGGCGATGCTCTGCCCCTCCGGAGTGTCGCTCTATCGCGACCAGAGCCACTCTAGCGCCTGGGGCAGAGGCCAAGGAGCCATCCCCAGCGCCCGGACCATCTTTGCTCCAATGGAGCCTCGCTGCGGGAGGGGAAGAGAGAGACAGAGAGGAAGGAGAGGGGGAGGGGTGGAGAAGCAGATGGGCGCTTCTCCTGTGTGCCCTGGCTGGGAATCGAACCCGGGACTTCTGCACGCCAGGCCGACGCTCTACCACTGAGCCAACCGGCCAGGGCCTTTTTTTTTTCTTTTCAACACCTGGTCCCTTGGCATGTTGTTCTGCTGCTTTGCCCGTATTGTCTTTTTGTTTGGAAATTATGTGAAAGATGAGCCACCAGAAGAGAATACCCTTTGGATGGTCCAAAGAGAGACTGGTATTAACAGAAATCTGGAGGCAACAGGGAAATTTAAACTAGCAAGAGGGTTTTTTCTACTGAGCGAAGGGTTTAGTTAACCGAAAGGTAGAGCCCTTATCACAGGAATTGCTGAAATCAGGGAAGACTTAAAAAGCCTTGAAAAAAAATAATAGCACTCACACTTTTGCTTTTGTGCCAGGTAGGAGTTTCGTGTGGTTGAATTAACTTGAAATATTCTGTATTTGAAACGCAAATGAGGGTGGAGGGTAGGGGTGATAGTACTCCTTCCTCTGACTTATTGAAAAATGAGAAGTGTGTTCGGTAGATTCCTTTTCCATTGAATTGAATGAGGACAAGAGAAACAAAGGCTCTGGGAGTTCTTGTCTCCGATCTGTCAAATTTTGAGAAATGTCTTAAAGTGACAGGGGCTATCTGGAAGGAGTGAACCAACCATTAGGTAGAGGGAGGAGCCCAGAGATGTCATTCTTTCTCTCCCGCCAGCAACTCTTCCTGCTTTAGAAGCTCACTTCTGTTTGCCTTCCAAGTTCACATTGTCTAGTCAGTAAAATAAACAGCAGTTGAGAGAGCAAAGAGCTCTGGAGAGTTTGTGCAGGGGCTCAGACTCTATAGCAGATGGTCAGAGTTTCCATCCTGGCTTGGCCATTTATTAGTTGTGTGGCTCTGAGCAAGTCATTTCGCCTCTCTGAGTCTCAGTTTTCTCATGTTTTAAATGGGAATAATAAGCATACCTACCTGCCTTACTCGGGGTTCTCCAGATAAACAAAACCAATAGGATTTGTATATGTTTATTATATATCATATAAGGAATTGGCTTACATGATTAAGGAAGCTAATGAGTCCAAACTCTGCAGTGTGGGGCAGCAGGCTTGAGCCATGAGTACAGTTATGGTCCAAAGGCCAGCAGGTGGGTACGTAGGGGAGCTGATGGTGCAGATGAAGTCCAAAGGTAGTCTTCTGAAGAATTCCCTTTTGCTTGGGGAGGCCAGTCTTTTTGTTCTATTCAGGGCTTCAACTGATTGGGTGAGGCCCACCCACATTATGGGGGGCAATCTGCTTTACTCAAAGTATGCTGATTTAAATGTTAATCTCATCCAAATTCACCCACCAGTGTACACATCAAGTTAACCCACACACTGCCTCCTAGGGCATGTAGTATGTGCTATATGGGTGTTTGTACCATTACGACTATGACAACAATGACAATGAGAATTATTAATACCACTGTTACTGTTACCATTATGGAGTCTGATACACCAGGTTTCAAAACTCAGCTCTAGCACTTAAAAGCCGTGTGACCTTGACCTGCCCAAGTCTACATTTCCTCTTCTGTCAAATGAGGGGAAAAGGGAGAGGTGCCACATAGGTCTGTTGTGGTAAATGAGTTTATACAGGTGTAGCACTTAGAAATGTGTGTAACCTGTAGTAAGTGCTACAAAAATGTTTGCTGCTGCAGTTAGGATGACAATGATGAATAGTGTCACAGTTAGTATTACTACAGAATCTGACACATTTCTGGCCTTGGACAAGATCCTTAGTCTCCCCAAAGCTTGCCTTTAAAATGGAGATATAGGCATAGCATTTTGAACTGTGTTCGAGGCATAATAAGCAGTATTCAAGTGTTTGCTAGTACAGTTATCATGAGTATTTCTATTAGCGTTACTGCAGAATCTGATCCACTCATTAGCTGCTGGCGTAAGCACAACCCTTGACTTCCCCCTGTCTGCATTTCCTCATCTGGGAAATGGGGCTGGTATTTAATAGTCCCGTCCTTACAAAGTGGCTGCGAGGAACAAGTTAGAGCATGGGAACCTCTTGGCCCAGTTCCTGGCCCACGGCCCACAGAAGGCACTCAGCGAATGCTGGCTGCTGTGCGTTAGTTCGTGCTTCAAGCACGACGCACCAGGAATGCATTAGTAGCAACACCACTCTCTCATTTTCTCGGCTCTCCATCAGCTCTCTGGCCACAACCCTGACACCCTGTCATGAAGTCTGTGATGGGGACCATATGACATCCCAAGTGAACCACCCCATTTTTGGACAACTCTTAGATTTAGAAGAGTTTTCTCTTTTTTTTTTTTTTGTTTGGGAATTACGTGGGAAAAGATAAGTAATCAGTTTGTATCAGTGATTGGTGCTCGCCCTGCTGTCTGGGCCCATGCGGAGCACGCTCGTCCCTTTCCCATATGACAGCCCGCCAAATATTTAAAGATAGCACTCACTTCTCTCCTAAGTGTTTTTGTCATCAGACTAAACATCTCTGGCTCTCTCACCCTTTTGTCACATAACACAATCCCCAAACCCCTCACTACATTGATTTCTCTCCTCTGGACCTACTCCAGGTTTTCAATGGCCTCCCTCAAATATGGCACCCTGACTGCCTCAGCTCTCCAGACGTGCAGACGTGCGGTGCCGAGGACTGCTCCCACCTCGCTGCGGTCCAGTCGTACTTTATTAAGCAGTGCTAAGTCTGCAGTGCCTCTTTAGGCAGCCCCGTCGGGCCTCTTCCGTTTTCTTTTGAACTTCGGTTGACTCACATCCTTTCCTACATGGACTGGTCAGAAGCAAGACTGGGCTCCTCTTGCCTTTGACAGCAGAAGCTTTGAGCCTGCATGCAAATGCCTCGCAGCCCAGTTACATTTCCTCTTGTTAAGTTTGGCCTGTGTTTCAAACTAGTGAGATATTTTGACAGAGCTTTTATTATATTTTTATGAGAAAAGTAATTCATGCTTATTCTAAGATGTTTGGGAAATGCAGAAAGGTGAAAAGCAGAGAATAAATAAATATTATCTATTTCTCACCACCCAGAGATAACCATTGTTGGCATTTTGGTGACTTCTTCCCTTTCCTGTTTCTTGCATTGTTTGTATATAGTGTGTGTGTGTGTGTGTGTGTGTGTGTGTGTGTGTGTGTATGCGCGCGTGCACATGAGCATGTTTGTTGTTATAAAGTTAGGATTGCATTGCATCTACAGTCTGGATTTTTCCATTCAGTATTATACTGTGAGCCATTTCCTACATCATTAAGTTATATTTGGAAACTAGACAGTAAAGTCCATCCTACAGATATATGAATATTCCGTAATTTTTGTAACCGTTCCTCTGTTGTTAAAATAAAAATTATTTCCAAGATTTTGTTGATATAAATAATGCTTCAATGGGCATCGTTATTAACCTCGGTGCTATTGTCACTTTTAGCTGAATAATTAATTCTTTATTGTGTGGGGCTGTCCTTTGCAATGCAGGATGTTTCACAGCATACCTGGCCTGACCTTCTGGATGTCAGTAGCACATTCCCAACCCCCAAGTTGTGACGATGAAAAATGTCTGCAGACATTGCTAAGTTTGCTGTGGGCAGGGGTAAAGCTGTCCCCTAGAGAGCTGCTGGTCTTTGTCTCTTCGGGAGTGCAGGAGGCAAAGGGTGGGAGCAGTCCACCCCAGCTGCACAGATTAAGGGAATGCCTTGTCAGTGGAGTATTTAAAAGCAATAATAATGCCACCTAAACATTGGTCTGCTTTATATTATCATTGTGTGCCAACAAAGTCAATAATAAAATTCTCCTTCCTGCCTGGGTAGAATTTCACCACCACCACCATCACCACCACCACTATCACCACCACCGCCATTACCATCTCACCACCATCACCACCACCACCACCATCACCACCACCATCCCACCATCCCACCACCACCATCATCCCACCATCACCATCACCACCATCACCATCATCACCATCATCACCACCATCACCACCACCATCCCACCACCACCACCATCACCATCCCCATCCCATCACCATCCCATCACCATCCCATCATCACCATCCCACCACCACCATCCCACCACCACCACCACCATCACCATCCCATCACCATCACTACCATCACCACCACCACCACCACCATCATCACCACCACCACCACCATCCCACCACCACCACCATCACCATCCCATCACCATCACTACCATCACCACCACCACCATCACCACCACCACCACTACCATTACCATCACCACCACCATCACCATCCCACCACCACCACCATTACCATCACCACCACCATCACCATACCACCACCACCACCCCACCATCTCACCATGTCACTATCTTACCATCTCACCATCTCACCATCACTACTATTCCACCACGACCACCACCTACAAATGGTCTTGCCATTGTCTCTTTCTCTAAGTAAAATTTTAAAAATTAAAATTAAAGAAAAGCCCCAAAGTACACTGTTTATGCTCCCCAGGGTTTTACACAATTTTAACAAAAAACCCTTTTGGTGAGTTCTATTTTATTAATTACTGCTTTCCTGATCCTTACAGGTCTCAGACCCATGGGGGACAGGGCCGGGGGACAGTTGCTATTCTCACAATTGTCTTGTTTCTCTATCAAGTACTATTTTCTTACTGGGCCGGGTTCAAGGAGCCTAAATCCCTCTTCTCTGAGGCTGCGTCATCTCCCGGGATCCTGGGACCATATGCTTAAGAGTCTGGAGCACCGTCCCTAGTTTGCCAAAATACGTTCCCATTAGAATAGCACTCTGTTTAAAAATAACTTCCAGTGTCTTCATTTCCTGCTAATCAAGTGTGCACACTGCTCTAACCTGTACCTTTCCAGCTCATCAAGCTGGATTTCCCACAATCCCCTAACAGGCTGCGTCGGCGGCATGGCACCGATTTCCTCGCTGCCCCGGGTGCACACTCCAGGCTTCATGGCTTTGCATATGTTGTTCCACTTCCCTGGAATGCCTGTCCTGTTTCCCACACAGACCTCCCCACAGGAAGCTTTTCTTGCATTCTGAGCCTCTCACTGATATTCTTTTTTTTTTTTTCATTTCTTTTTTAATTTTTATTTTTAATTTATCGTGTTGACATGGTTTCAAGTGTCCCACTCTGTCATTGATATTGTGCGTCTCTAAACTCTTATCTTTATTGTGTGATCTGTATCACACTCTGTCGTATCCTTTGGCACTTAACTTATCTATGTATTTCTAATTGGTTTAGTAGTAACTTCTTCCCATCCCAACAATGAGAGTATAAATTTCTTGAAGGCAAGGTGTCTTATTTTTGCATATCTTCTCAAAAAATGGGCCTATAAATATTCAATAAATAGCTAATGAAAATGTATAGTTGGTCTCACATTAGTTACCTTTCACATTTTCTAGCTTTGCTCTATAAAATTCAATGCAAGTATTAAAAACATAGGTATGTGTCATTCAGATATCGTAATTTAACCTTAAAATTAACTAGGGAGGCATCCAAACCTCAATATCAAAAAAAGGGACCAGATTTTTTCCATCACACATCTATCTGACAAGTGTTTTCTGCAGAAATCGTATGATCGGTCACTATCTGTAATAGTAATAGTTCCAGGCACTAACCCCACCCCGTTGGCTGTCTGTACCCATCGGCATGCCCAGCCAAGCCACCCTCTAGCACAGGTTGCAGACATCATGGGAGCTAGCAGATTTCTGGGTGAGCGCTGCCTCTATAGAATCAGGGACCTTCCTAACCTTTCTGCTCAGCGTTCCTTAAAGGTGATAACTTAAGTGTAGGTACCTAGTACCAATTTTCAGGTGTCCTCCCACAGTCCATTTTAACTGAAAATAATGTCTAATACTTCTTGTCATTTCCCCCAATTTTTCAAACTCTCAGGGTTTAGAGAATTATCATCTTCAGGTTGTGGGTAAAATGTTTAAGGAAATTTTAAACTATGCATTTTGACAACCCAGCAAAAAGATGCTGTAAGGGAGAGGGGAGGGAGGATGGCAAGGCAGGCAGGGAATGGGGAGAAGGTCCTGTTTCCCTAGAGAATGAGTCTATTGCTCTTATCTGTCCTTCTGCACCACGCCCTGCCACTGCACGTCATGGGAGCTCAGGCAGGACATAAAAAAATGACGTTAACCTTGACTTGGTTACTGGCGTGAGTGAGTCAAAGGGCTGTCCTGGAGCAGACCAAATTCTATTCCGAGAATCTGTTTTGCAGAAAGAAGCAGATTTTCCAGTTTCAGAGAAACAGCCGAGTTTCTTTTAAGTCCAGCCTCCAAAAGCTCCTTGACCAACAACCTTCGATGCTCACTGTCCTCTTGGGGTCAGCCCAGATTGATTTAGTGATTAACTCCAACATTTTTCTGGCTTCTCCACTACACCAGCACATTTCAGGTTTCTAAATATAGGTCAGCCCAGGCAATTAGGAGAGAGCTTCTGTGTTTGAAAGGTATTCAGCAGGCAGCAAGCCCAGTTTACAAATGAATGATCACGTTTGGCCTCAGATGGCTTGACTGACAAGGACTGCTATAGTCTCAGCTACTTTCTTTAAACACGTTGGGATGTATAAGAAACTTTCGTTTCCCACGCAAAAAAAATGCATTTGTCAATGACCTTGTTGGCCACCTCCATTTAGGTTGACAATTTTGTGGTCTTGCTGTTCTTGTTGCACTAGAGAGGAACTGGGCTGCGTTGAATGAACCCAGGGTCCCACTTCCCATTCGGCCATTGGCAACTTCATCAGCAAACATCTCCCTTTAGTCCCCACCTAACTCCGCACCCTCCTCTTGGTAGGGGACAAGCTGAGAAGTTGATCACACTGCTCTGGGAACTAGAGATGATAATACAGCATTGATTTGGGAGGACATTATTTAGGAGGCCACCACTCCAGGCCAGCATGCTGCATAATCAGATTCCCTTTGAGTGGGGCCTAGCACCGTGTCATTGCTGTGCCCAGAATTAAATTGACCCCTGTCTTATACTCACAACGAATCTCTAAATCTCTAACATGGACTCTTATCATTATCTCCAAATTAGATCATGGGAAATTCTATTTTTGGGAAATTAAAAGTATTAATGCATTAAGTGTCAATAGTCACACTGCCAGAATTTTTAAAACTGTATTTTGGTGTTTATTGATTAAATGTATATGTATATGTATATATATATATATATATGTATATGTATATGTATACGTATATGCATGTATACACATGGAGAACAGAGGGGAAAAACATGGGAGCAACAGAAACGGGGGGTCGGCCCTGGGTCTGGGGCTGCATACAGAGGAGAAAGCACAGAGTGTCCGTAAAGTCACAGTGCACTTCTGACCGGTCGCAGGAAAGCAACCAAAGACGATAGAAATGTGAAATCTGCACCAAATAAAAGGAAAACCCTCCCAGTTTCTGTAGGATGAGGTGGCAGCATGTGCGAATGCGCAGATGATGACGAAACACTGTGTACACAGCGGAGCAGCCCACGGTCATGCCAGTCAAGATGTGGACGGTACAGAGGAAAGTTCAGTGTGTTCTGTGGCTCGCTAAATTCGAATCCGTGACCAAAGTGCAACATGAATATCGGCGTGATTATAACGAAGCGCCACCACAGAGGAATAACATTACTCGGTGGGATAAGCAGTTGAAGGAAACCGACAGTTTGGTGGAGAAACCCCGTTCTGGTAGGCCATCAGTCAGTGACGAATCTGTAGAGGCTATACGGGATACCTACCTAAGGAGCCCTAAAAAATCTGTGCGTGAGCCCACATCGAACTGCACTGAATAGGTATGAAACTGGGAGAGTTTTCCTTTTATTTGGTGCAGATTTCACATTTCTATCATCTTTTGTTGCTTTCCTGTGATTGGTCAAAAGTGCACCATGACTTTACGGACACATTGTAGTATCCTGCGTGTAGAGACTCAGTGGAACCTAAAACTTTGTCTTCTGACAAAGCATCAGCTGCACCTGTGAGCCTGTTAGAAATGCAGACCCTCTGGCCCGCCCCAGACTTGCTGAACCAGAATCTGAATTGTAAGATCCCTGGTGACTCCACCCTTCACAGGTTGGCAGGACTCAGATTTAGAGGCCTGCCAGTGTTTTAGGTTCAGTTACCAGACCGGGATTGTACGGATCTCAGTGCCCACAGAAGCTAGGCCCGCGTGTTGTTCCTGCCCAGACACCAGCTGAATTGTACCCTCTCTGAAGAGGAAGCGGCAGAGAAAGCAGAAGAATCTGCCATTGTGAGATGCGAACAAATCAAAGCCATACTCTCCGTCGTCCTTTCCTGCGCCCTCTCCCGCCCCGACCTAACGGATGTGGCTGGCACATCAGTCATGCGGGGGCTTCCTGGGACTTGGGACATTTCAAAGACGCGGAAATGCTTGGGCATCTCGTTGGTGGGTTTCGGCTTCCGCACAGCCCGGAGGTCTCAAGTTGCAGAGATGATAACTGGTAACACATCCCCAGCCGTGCGGACGCTCCTTTCCGGAGAGACAGAGACATGCAAGTCAGTGAAATTTGGGAATTCAACTGATTGTTATTCCGAAGCTACAGTCCAGTCTGTCTTCCTCATCTGTAGCTTTCCACCGCAGCAGCTCCTCTTGGATTTCCTCTCCAGGCTCTTTCGGAATCCACTCTCTTCTCATGGACCAATCGCCTAGAATCTGGCCAGTTGTAATGACCACCTAGCTGCTGTCTCAAGACGGATTTTCGCTGCTTTCCCTTATAATGGATAGTCCTCTCATCCAACAGCTTGCCCTGGTAGAAGGCCCCTTTCTCCAGCCACCCCGGGTCAGACACTCTCTCCTGAGGCCTCAGAGCTGCCTGCCTGCCTCCTCCCCGCCCCCCTCCCCGCCCCCAGTCGCTGCTGTCACGGGGCAGTGCCCTCCCCTGTAGTGAGGTGAGTGAGGATCCTTCCCACTGACTGGTCTCAGGCCATTTTGCCTAGGCTGCCTTTTTTTTTTTTTTTTTTTAATTATTTTTTTATTTTATTTTATTTGTGGTCTCTGTCATCCTGCCGGGGCAAGGGGGTAAAGAGATCTGACACTAAGTGCGGGGAAATGCTGAATCTGGAATCTATCTTCCAGACGGCACCAGAATAAAAATTCATGGCAGGACAGCAGCTGCTGACACACTCCCAAAGACATATTGCAGGTAGCATTATTTATTGTGGCAAGGAGTTCATAGAAGTGCTACCTCAAAGCACCCTGAGAGATCCTGAAAAGCCCATCTCCCATCACGTGAGGCAGATTTATGGGGGCTGCTCTTAGAGAGGTCAGGCGGTGCGGCTCAGGACGCTGGCTCCTTCCAGAAAGCCTGGATTCCCTTCACATATTCAGCGCAGTTTGATTGGTTCAAAGGAGGGCTTGAGTCTGTAATGTTGACCATAAAATTGCAGTGACACGCTGCTTTAGATAAGAGGGCCAGAGGAAGGGGGCAGGGATGCCGCAGAGGCAGGAGCAGCCAGCACCGGCGAGACCGGAGCATGCGCTCATATTTTAGGTTAATGCGCAGGGAAGGGGTGGGGGATGGGGCCAGGAGGATTAATGTTCGCACAAAGGAAAGCCGAACCCACCAGCCTGGACACGGCAGACACCCTGTGTCTGTACACATAAACCCACATGCATATGAACACACAGACAGACCCATGGGGACCTGGAGGGGCCTGCCACCCAGACAGAAACAGCCAAAGCCAGGCCAGCCATTATGACCTCCCCATTGTCCTGGAGTCAGCCAGGGGAGGGACTACTTTCCCCGTGACCGCCGCCGACTTGACCAGGTATCGCACAGGCTCTGCAGCATAGGCCCCGTGTAAACAGTGTCGTTCTCCACGCTCCTCGCTAATCAGCCTCAGATGCACGGATCCCGGACCCACGCCCTCCACCCAGCCACAGTCCAGAGACCAGACGCTTCTGAAAGCTCAGCGGGGCTGATACTGATGGGCGGTGGCCAGAGAAGGGCGCTGAGCCCTGCCTTCCCCATCAGTGATGTCCCTGCCAGGCCAGGGGACACTGGCCATGGGGAGAGGACATTCATGCCTGGGCCTGAGTCTAGGGTTTTGGAACTTCCAATCAGATGGGTGAGCACCACTTACTGATTCAGGACAAGTATCTTGTACATGACTTTGCTTATCTGGGTTAGTGTCTACTGATCATATTTGGGGGGCACCACATTTACAGTCCAAATCCATGGCTCCCTGTGGGCGGCTTGGTTGAGAGATTTAATGGCTGTCCACTTCCCATGTCTGAGTTAGGGAGATGGAATGTATAAGGGGATGAGATGGTCATCTAAATAATTGAGGTGATTATCTTTTTGTGAATTATTCAGCTAGGACCTAAATTGTCCTATAAATTCACAGAAAGGTAGGTTTTGGTTTGAATTATACAGATAATAGCCTTAATTCTTCACTTCACTCAAGCCTGTAGGTCCAGTTGAAAAGTGACTCCCTCTTTATTGAAACTGACATCATTTAGATTTTTGGCTCCACCTGTTTCTAAATTTTCCTCCCAACCACATGTCCCATTATGTGTGAGGCATACGGGATCTCTATTTAGTCCATACGGTTGGCACCTAAATAGTAAAGTGAAGAAGGTAGGGACATGAAGCATGAAGGGTTGTTGTTGTTTTCATTTGTTTTAGAATTTTCTTTTAGAGAGAAACATTGATTTGTTGTTCCACTTATTTATGCATTCATTGGTTGATTCTTGCATGTGTCCTGACCAGGGATTTTAACCTTATTGAGATGAGTCTCCTCTGGTTAAGTTCTTAACAAAGGGGACAAAGTATTAAAATACAGTGTGTCCGTAAAGTCATGGTGCACTTTTGACTGGTCAAAGGAAAGCAACAAAAGACGATAGAAATGTGAAATCTGCACCAAATAAAAGGAAAACTCTCCCAGTTTCATACCTATTCCGTGCAGTTCGATGTGGGCTCACGCACAGATTTTTTAGGGCTCCTTAGGTAGCTATTCCGTGTAGCCTCTACAGCAGGGGTCCCCAAACTACGGCCCGCGGGCCACATGCAGCCCCCTGAGGCCATTTATCCGGCCCCCGCCGCACTTCTGGAAGAAGCACCTCTTTCATTGGTGGTCATTGAGAGGAGCACATTGACCATCTCATTAGCCAAAAGCAAACCCATAGTTCCTATTAAAATACTGGTCAGTTTGTTGATTTAAATTTACTTGTTCTTTATTTTAAATATTGTATTTGTTCCCGTTTTGTTTTTTTACTTTAAAATAAGATATGTGCAGTGTGCATAGGGATTTGTTCATAGTTTTTTTTTATAGTCCGGCCCTCCAACGGTCTGAGGGACAGTGAACTGGCCCCCTGTGTAAAAAGTTTGGGGACCCCTGCTCTACAGACTCGTCACTGACTGATGGCCTACCAGAACGGGGTTTCTCCACCAAACTGCTGGTTTCCTTCAACTGCTTATCCCACCGAGTAATGTTATTCCTATGTGGTGGTGCTTCGTTATAATCACGCCGATATTCATGTTGCACTTTGGTCACGGATTCGAATTTAGTGAGCCACAGAACACACTGAACTTTCCTCTGTACCGCCACATCTTGACTGGCATGGCCGTGGGCTGCTCCGCTGTATACACGGTGTTACGTCATCATCTGCACGTACACACATGCTACCACATCATCCTACAGAAACTGGGAGGGTTTTCCTTTTATTTGGTGCAGATTTCACATTTCTATCGTCTTTTGTTGCTTTCCTGTGACCGGTCAAAAGTGCACCATGACTTTACGGACATACTGTATATGTTTCTTTTTGTTCCTTCAGAATCCTTCCCATGTAGAAGCTCCCCATAATTCATTCACATACTCTGTTGATCTTTCTCTTCCGTGATTTCTTACAATATAAGCCTTGCCACTGTTTAACACTGTGTGCTCACAGCAGGTAGTACAAGGCACTGTTATTTTTCTACTTGGCTTCCAGATCGAGCCTTCTTGCAAGCTCTGTCCTGCGGGATGTGACCACTGACTTCGCCACATCCAGGAGGACGCTCCGAGCCTCTGAGCACCACTGCTCAGATGGTCATCCTTGCCCACTGGCCTGAACAGTTGTTCCGCTGAGAACCACTGTTGACCCCCTGAGGTCCAACGCTTGACCTCATTAATACAAAAGGGGAGAAAGCTAAGTGAATGTTTTCACAGTCTCCCTTTTCTCCTGGCCAACTGGAGGTTATCCAGGCCAGAGGCTGCTTTCTAGTTCATAAACCTGTGAGGGTATTCGGAGTCATGATTCTCTGATTCAACTGTCTGTGCTTTTCCTTGGGACAGCTAATCCCTCAGCGTGACTGGTGGAAGCCGCAGTATTGATTTCTGTGTCTCTCTAAACCTCAGTTGTGTTCAACGCTTGTTAGACATCTGAAGGAATATCCAGTGGGCTCTGGGGGCAATTTGAGAGCGAAGCTCAATAGGCCTGCTCTTGAGAGAAGTTTCTGTAAGGTTCCCAGCAAGCCAGTCAAACAAAAATCTGTTGGAAGGGATGAGAGAGAAAGCAAGAGGGGAGAGAGAAAAGGGAAGAAAGAGAAAGAGAGAAATATAAGGGAGAGGGGAAGAAAGAAAAGAGGGCTTTCTTCTGCTAATAGATGTCTTATAGGATATTTATTTTTTGGGGTCTTTTGAGTTTCAACTCTGCCTTTGTTGATAAGGAGTATTTTTCATTTCCTGGTCAACACCAACTGGAATGAGGAGAGGGTGTGCCCCTGTGTGGCTTGTGCATATGTGTTGGGGTGTGGACTTGGTTGCCTTGATACCTGGTTGGTTTCATCTTTGCTCCCATGCAAATGAGGGGGCGTGGGCAAGCATACTCCTGCCAGAGAGAGCTAAAGCTATGAGAAAGCTTGATGTTAATTGTAGGATTCTCTTCATAGCCACCACCCATCTGAAAAGAGTGCTTCTTGAAACAACTAAAAAGAAAAAGAAAGAAAAAAAGAACAAAACACTGGAATAAAATTTCTTTCCAAGGATTATAATCACAAAGTGAAAGACCGGCTTATTGCAATAAGCCGTCAGGGACTTGGCAATGATCTTTCTATCATTCAATACCTCTTAAAATGCCCAGGCTGCAAGGCTCCTACGTCTGTTTAAGCCAGTGGTACTCAGTGGTCCTCAACTGGGGGTAATTTTGCACTCCCCATCCCTTTCTTGGAGACATTTGGCAATGTCCAGGGGTGTTTTTGATTGTCATGAGTGGGGCATGCTCCTGGCATTTAGTGGGTAGAGGCCAGGGTTGCTCCTAAACACCCTACAGTGCACAGGACAGCCCCACAGCAAAGAATGATCCGGTCTGAAATGTCACCACAGCCAAGGTCGAGAAACCTTGCCCTAAGCTGTGAAAAAAAAATGAGCTCCCATTTCTTTTCTCTCATTTGCTTCCCACTTTTACCAAAGCATTTCCTCAGTCAGTAGTCTATGATAGCTACCTCTAGGGAATTAAAAAAAAAAAAAGACAGAGGTGTTTTTCTGTCCAGGACACACTCGCCCAAGTCCTCATAAACCAACCTCTCTGGGGATGGGCCTCCACTATCTATATTTTGAAAATGTATCCTGGTGACTCATTTGCAATCAGATTTGAGACTCCTAGAGAAAGATAGGCGGCCCCTTCAAGATGCTGTCAAGTGTCAGCTTTTTAAAACAATTCTTAACTGATTTTTTAGAGAGAAAGGAAAAGGGAGAGGGGAGAGAACTTCAATTTATTGTTCCACTTATTCATGCACTCATTAGTTGACTCTTGTATGTGCCCTGACCAAGGATTGAACTCGCGGTCTTAGTGTATTAGAATAACACTCTAACCAACTGAACCACCTGGGCCAGAGCTAGATTTCTCTTAACCAGAAATCTACTTTCTGAGGTCTGGAACGGGAGGAGGACCCACCTGTCTGACACGGCTCAGAGCAAGGCAGTTCCATTTTACCAGATGCTCTAGCATGTGGTTCATTTCTTCCCCTAAGAATCATATTCTGTTCCCGTATGAGTGTGTTGGGCTCTTCCCAATTCTCATTTTTCTGAACTAGGAAAGCTTGGACCATTGGTCTGCAAAAGCAGGGCACTCTCAGCTGTTCCAACCCCCATGGCCTAAGGCCCAGAACTGGTGTAGGCCATGCCAAGGTTAGCTATGTTCTTCGGTGCTCTGTGAGTGGAGTCCAGAAGGGGCTGCTCATGTGCACATGTGCTATTAGTAACACCTTATACCTGGCCTCTGTAGCAGCCTCCTGGAGTCTGTTTCCTACAGCGTGGCTTTTGGAGGAGTCCTTTGTCTTACCAAGTGGCCCTTGGAACATGTTCAGGAAAGGACAATAGCAAAGAAATCTCGCCAAACTCATTAACTAAAAAAAAAAAAAAAAAAAAAAAAAATAGGCAGAACAATTCATGGTAGTATATTATAGTCAGAATAGAGCTGAAATTTCAAATGATGAAATAGGGAATTAAGATTTGTAGAATCTGTTGTGTTCTGTCACCGAAAAGAAAGAGAGATTAGATTACCCCCAAATGTTGGTCGCTGTCCTAGATCTGCACTTTGCGGGGTCTGTGGAGAGCTGACTTGGAAGCACAGAAGGCCTCCCTTCACTTTTCTTTTGCTTCCTTCAGCGCCCGAAAACCTGGGAGTCCCTAGAATGGGCCTGACGCAATACGGGGCGGCCTGCATCAATGAGGCCAAATGGTCGACCCTTTTCCAGGCCCGGCCTCGGCCTGGGCTGAGGCATATCACTGGTTTTCCTTTTCATCTGCAGCGTGGACTCTGGCCCCTCCTCATTATCATTACCTTTCTAGAGACTCTAGCTTGCCCCTCATCAAGATTTATATCGCCACATTCATTAGGTGATACAATACTGTCAACAGAATCCGCGGTGGCAGCAGCAGCCTCATTATCTCCGCGGTTAACCCCTGCGTCCCCAGTGTTGGTCCCTGTCAGGGATTTTCAATTCAAATTAAATTTTAATGCGGCAGCTTTGATGTTGGAGGTAGAACTGCCTAGTCAGGAGGTGGCTGAGGATGGAGTCTATTGTTACATACACCTCGCTGTCTTTTTAGGGACTCCCGAGCAAAATGTCCCTGGAAGACACCCTTTCTCTTCAAGGAATTGAACAGCAACATTCTCCTGCTGAAACTTATTTCATTTTTCTGGTGGTTGGAATCATAAATTAAGGAAGATCTATTTCAAATGTATATAGATCATACCAGGTTGTCAAAGGACTGGAGTATTTGGGCCCAGATGCTCCGTATGACCCTAGGGGACAGCGAAGGGATCCCAGCCTATAAAATAATCATCATCATAATTTATATTTGAGGGGAAATTAGTCATTTTCAAGGCTTTCTGGCATTAAAAAAAGAAATAGCACCCTTTTCTGGACCTTTATCTCCTTTTAGAGCTGCCTAGCTGCGCAGATATTGATGTTGTTTGAGATATCAAAAAATATAATTCGTTTTAATTTTATGTACTTGCAGACTACAGTGAAGTTGTCCCAGCCATATCGGAGGCCTGGCAAAGTAGAGACCTTATTTGAGGCCTCATTATAAAGTAATGAAAGGAATTTTTGCTGCCTAACTGGCACGGAGTAGGTCCTCACCCACTGTTATTTTCTCCTCCACCTGCTTTATCTCCCTTGACCACCCCAATTCTATCAGAATGATGACCCCTCCGTAAAAACTCACTGACTGGTTTTGCTTAGCCCGGCTTCTATCCGTGGGCCTTGGCAGTTAATAACATCACAGCTGGCCATTTCAATCATATGGTAAGGCCCAGAAGTCTAAAATGTACCCTGTGAGCTTTCTGCTTAATTGCAGTCTCTATAACAGTCAGCAATAGCCTGTCTTAAAATTGTTGATTGAAGGAGTTGAAAACAACATAAATAAAGTCTAATATTAATTAAGTTCTCACTCCATGCCAACCACTTTGCTAAGGGCTCTCTCATTTATTCTGCTGAGCAACCCTACCAGCTAAGGTTATTATAACGCAGACACTTTTCAGAGGAAGGAACTGAGGCTCAGAGAGTTTCTGTAACCTACCCAAGGCAGTGATGGTGCCTTCTGGCACTCACCTGGGTTTGCCCTAGAATTGGCATCTACGTCACTAAACACAGGGACTTCGAGCCCTGGGTTTACATCTTGACCCCACTGCTTGCTAGCTTAGTGACCTTGGGCAATTACCCAACCTTTCTTAATCTTAGTATCCATATCTAAAAAGTGGATAGTAATCATTTCTGTGTCACATGACTATTAAAACAGCAAATGAGATGATGCATATAAAGCATTTCGAATTGTACATAGTCTATCATAGGGGCTGAATAGATGTTTATTATCATTAGCATGATCAGTATCATTATTAGTAATACCTTGGCATAGGCAAATCAATGTGAATAATCTACCCATAACCAAGATCCAGTACCTACAGTTTATCTTGGGTCACTGGATTACTAAGGATGTGGATTCTGTTTGTACATCTCTCTAAATAAGGGACAGAGAAATAAAAGAATAGGAAACAGGAAGGAAACCTTGAACAGAATCCTTGTGGGGTAAATTTGTTGGGGCTTCTAACACGCAAGTCAGTCTCGAACATGCTAAATCAGAGTAATTTTCTAACTGTGCTCATCTGGTCTATTTCTTCCCTTCAGAGCAGTACTGTCTGTCCCCAGATACATTTTCAGAATAAGCCTAGAAATGCGGCTGTTCGGTGTTAATTTCCCACACTGAGGGCATACAAGGCCCATTAAAGTTCTCTGATCCTTCCTTCCCAGACTTTACTTCCGCGATCTTCATTATTCAGTCGTAACATTGCACTTACACATTATCATTCAAGGTCTTGGCTTGTAGTGATGTTTTTAAATGAGAGAGAATTTGGACATTTTTATGCTTTTTCAGTTGTGTCTCTTAAAATCGAATTTCATAAGCATTTAGCTGGTAATATGAACCAATTGCCTGAGTTATTTCTAAACAGAATGGACAAAGGTTACGGTACTATGGTTTGAAACACACACACACACACACACACACACACACACACGGGAATTGTAATGAAAGGGTTAGAACTGTGAACCTCTCTGAGAATAATGCTCTAACTGTGGCTGAACCGAAGGACCCCACTCAGGAAGTCACACGAGTGGCTGAGACGCCAATGCCTGCTGCTGGACAGGGGCTTCAGGCAGCTGCCATTTACCATGTGTGAGAAAGCCACTGCCTGCCAAGAAGGTCCCTAATGGGTGAGGTCCAGCCAGGGCTTTCACCTCCCTCTGTTTCCCACCCTTCTTGCCTCTGTGGCCCCTCCTTCCCAACAACCCCAGCCCCCTACCATGTCTGACAGGGCAGCTGCTGCCTGTCACCCAGGCCCCGCCCACCCCAGGCCCAGTCTCCTGCCTTCCTCTCAGTAACCCCCTCGGCCCGCCTCACAGCAGCCTCTCATCTCTGCCGTGAACTGAAAAGTAAATGGAATTGTTGTTACCTCGTTCCAGAAACAGAAACTGGGCGACCCCGAGAACGTGGCACATTCCAGCGAGAGCATGTCAGACACTGCGCGAAAAGGTGGTGGAAGTTCAGAAAATGCGCCGAAACCCGGTTGCGTAGTCCGAGTTTAATTCTCAGAGCCCACGAGAAAGGTTGAATAAGTGCACGATGTCAGTCTTTAGAAATTCACGCCTTTCTTCAGCTAGTTTCTCCAAAGTTCTGCCTTCAGTTGACAGCAAACACCCAGAAGCAGGCGAGTTATTTTTCTGTCAACTTCACTCTCTCTCTCTCTTTTTTTAATTTAATAAATTTATTAGGTTAACATTGGTTAAAAACATTATATCATTTCAGGCGTACAATTCTATGATACATCATTCTCTATATTGCATTGTGATTGCATTGTGTGCTCACCACCCTAAGCCTAGTCTCCTTATGTCACGGTATATTTAACCCCTTTTACCCATTTTATCCTCCCCTACCCCCTTCCCCTCTGGTAATCTCGCAATCATTTCTTAGCTTAACTGCTAAACAGTGAGGAGGTGGACACAGGAAGAGAGAGCAGGGAAGATTTCAGCAGTCCCGCCCTGGCACAGTCCCAGGGCAGTGGAGAGTGAGCCATTCTAGAAGAACGGTGGCTACGTTAAGACTAATCCCCTCCCACGAAGGAAAACCAGGGGGGTCCACACTGACACCTCTTCCATGGCTAACACAGCTTTTCTGTTGGGGTCCTTGCTCCCAGGCCAGCTGCCAGTAACCCTACTACTCAGTGACTTCTCCCCGTAGTCTACCTCCTTCGAACTAAGCGCATTACCAGACCCCCCTTTCTCTCGTTTTAAGAATTCTTGCTAATGGTTGTAGAAAACATAAGTGTAGTCTACATGTCAATGCTGCGGCAGGGAGGGCTGTGTAGCTAGGGAGGGTCTTCAAGGCTCATGATGTGGCATCCATCACCCAGACAATTTTGTCACCTTCCAGGATGTGGTTCTCAACCTGATGGGCTAGGAAACTGATGCTATCCACCTTCCAGGAAGGAGCCCTCCTCCTCCCAGGGACAAAGACCCTTAAACAAATTTGTGAAATGAAACAAGGGAGGTTTGTGAATTTATAATTTAAAACAATATGTGTGTGTGTTTGTGTGTATAACCTATTGTAATAAACATCACAAGATAACCAGCTCTTTCTGTTACTGAAATTAGAATACATGGGTAACCAAATCATAATTAAAATGTAAATGTATTAACTTGCAGTGAGAACCAACTGTCCAAGAGACCAAAATTGGCAGGTTTATAAATGTTGAGCCTTGTTCTTATAGCTGTATTTATTTAGAAATTCAAGGAATAATCTAAAGGTTTTCTAGTGAGCACTGAGTCTGATTAAGCAAATGAGTTATATTCTTACCAATGAACCTACATATGTGAGGTCTGTTGGCCAACTCCCACTGACTCTATATCCACACTGGCTTTGCCAGTAAAACTAACACGGCTCTAGCTCCAGTGAATGGTTCTTACTAGGCACGGCCAGTGTTCAGCTCCGTGAATATCTTCACTCTCTGTTGCTGCTGCCGACCAACTCTACTTCTGATGAGCATTCTCTTCCTTCACGTGTGTTGACATACCCAGTAAGCCTGGTGATTGCTGGCCTGTGTGTCATTCTGTCTCTTTGAGATGACTGCCCACAAAGAGTTAAACTTTACCCTCCACATTCCTTTAATTCGTTTCCCTCATTCCCAACTTTTTAGAGGGACAGGGGTCCCCTCACTATTGCCTTGGTGCACCAGTTGCAGAAAATAGAGTAGAAGAGAATAGAGTTAATTAAACTATAGGAACATTACAGGGACCAAACTCTTAAAGTTACTATATATAGTAATTCCTGGCTTTCACTGAAATCCTTAATCCCCTTCCTAGAAATGTCAGTGGTTCCAGTTATAGAGGGAGTGAGTCATTCACAGCCTTTTTGCCAGACTCTCACCAACTGTGACTTCTGGTATTGCCTGAGAATTCTCCCTCAAAGTTTCCAACCTGGCGATGATTGGACCTGTCTCTGTGACCTGTCTCTGCCCCACCTCCTGGCCCAACCCCTCCTGTGCTTCCTCTCCATAGGCTGACATCTGTGGGTCCACCTCTAGGCACTCCTTGGTTTCTCTCCCTTCTCTTCCAAGGTCGTTACAATGACCTCTCTCTTGAAGCCACGTGCTCCAGTGGTAGACACCAGCTCTGCACCCCAGCTGTGTTGTGTCAGCTGCTTCTAGAATTCTCAGCAGACTAGTTATTGTATCTACCACTGACAAAATTCAGCCCCTTATTGAACATACCAAAATATCCCTGCTTCCCACCTGAGTGATACCTCTATTTTCAACACACACACAGACAAGGGTCACTGATGCGTCTCGGGGCCACACCAGCTTGAGCTCAGGCGGGCGGCCCCTCCCGCAGCCCTAAGCTCTCCCCTCAGGTGCCCACCCTCTTCTTAGGTGTACCCCCTGCCAGAACACACACGAGCACACAGTAGAAGGCATGAGGGACCAGGTGGTTACTCTTAGACACTTCAGGAAGAGTAGAAAGAAACTGATGGCCATACAAGATGATCTCTTTTTAATTATTGCCCTGTTCCCTCCAGAATGTAAATATTTCACATTTTGATTTTAGCCTCCAAGAAGTCCCCTGTTAAAATGAAGCCTGGCATATCTATAACTCACAAATGCCAGTGTTCTAGATTTGAGCTAGAAATTAAAGCTGCAGACATTGCAATGCCCCATCTCCCCGGCATGGGGAAGGCTGGCCCTTCAGGGCAGGATCCGAATCCCATGACTGCGGGCCTGAGGCATCTTGGCCATCTCCCACAAGAAATGTCTGTACCCGAAGGTCACACCCTGTGCTGTACTCGGTGATGTACACTAATCACAGCTAAGGTTATTACCCGGCCCCAATGCCACTTCCTTCTGCTGTTAATAGTAAATTTTCTTCTCCTTCTACATTTATAAATGGTGGTGGGCAATATTTACATTTGTTTCTTGTTTTTTATGAGATAATTTACAAGCTCAACTTAAACTTGGGTCTTAAACAGCATCTCAGAACTTCCCTATGTCAATACTTAGCAACTGCAGTTCTGGGCATGCCCTCTGCTTCATCAGAAGGGGAGCTCAGAGAGCACGATAAAGACCTTTCCTGCAAGGGTAGATAAAACATCAAACAAAGCTGAAAGCAAGAAGCTTGACAGATGACTGGCACCCAAACGTTCCTCCCAGAATAAGGGGAGCGTGGCCCCGTCTGCCTCCGCAGGACCGGCAGGACCATATAGCGCCCTCCTGGAATGCTGAAAAGCATTCACAAAAGCACATCAAGCTTTCTTGATATGTCCATGATGGCTCTTGATGGATTCTGGATCCAGAATGCACCCGGCCAGAGGTACCTGCCTGTTCCTTCAGGGCCAGCACACCTGCTCACCAGGTGCTCCACACTCTTAGGCTGGTGGTCCATTGGAGAGAAACGGGGATGCAGGAGAAGCCACCTGCCCATGTTTCCGGCTTTCTCACCAGGCCAGCGGGCGCTCTCCTGAACAGCTCGCTCTGAGTTGAGATGCCACTAATGTAAAAATTAGTGTTTTTCTCTTGCTGCCAGAATGCAGGATTTACATGATCCCTCACACCTATCCCTGGAGGACTGGGGTGTAATCTCGTAACCAGCAAGAAGCCAATAAACCAATTCAGAGGAAAATTCAACTCTCACTAAACTCAAGAAGGTTTGCTTTTGCTGGCAGTTGCCCAAACTCCTCTGTTCCACATTGGGGAGCTGCTCCCGTTTGGGGGTGCAGGTCTCTCAGCCCAGCCTGCCAATCTTCTGCCAGCCCTTTCGCGGTGGCTGTGAGCCAGGCGTATGCTAGGCAGCCTGTGAAGTCGGTGGGGAGGAAGATGGGGGCCCCGTGCAGGCTGGCACGCACTTCACGGGGGCCGCGGGGTCTGAATGTGAGGAGCACAAACCTTGGGCCCCGTCAGGAGACTGGGGTAACCCCACGGGGCCCTGGACAGCACTGCACTGTGGCTTACTGCAGCGCACGTTGGGCCGTGGGGTGTAGCTGGGTTTGGTGCACTGTGGCAGAGGGATCGGCCTGGTCGCCTGGAGCACCTTCCTGGTGGTTTCCCATCTTCCAGATGCACCCAGTCAGCTGCAGGTGTTCCTCAGCCCCGGTCAGAGCATCTCCTGAGGCTGCTCCCAGTGCCTTGCTCCTCTTCTGGCTCTTCACTTTCTCGGTTGCCCATTCGCTCATATGTGATGCTCTCCTGAGGCCGTCTGATTCTACTCCACTCCCCAAGCTTCCCTGGCTCTCCTCTCGAGCACACAGCTCAGGCCTGAGGCTCACTTGGGAACTTGGGAAAGCAGAGACCTATAGAGGCTGGTGGCTCCGTGAAGCCCGTTTGTTTCTCCTACCCCCCTCTGCCCCCTGAAACCTGCAGAGCACCCGGAGGAAGAGGGCCAGGCCCCGGAGCGATGGGGCAGGTCCCCGGTGAAAGCTGGACACCGTTGTTGTGATGTTTAACAGCACAGATGCGTCCCAGCCTCGCTGTGGGCCCCACCCTCTGGGCCCAGGCTAAGCCGGGACCCCTTTCTGCCCTTCCCCCCCATCACTTCTATGCAGAGGTGGGATTCAAATAATTTAACAACTGGTTTCTCTGTCCTAATGACTGTTTTAAGTATACAAAAAAAAAAAACCAATATACTGAAAGGTAGTTTATTATTTCAGGCATTTAGTACTTAAATAAGAACAATAAAAGAGGTACACAAAACTAGACTATGTTATAAGAGTTTTAAAATATTAATGAAAAAATATTAAATAATACCTGACAAAAGGCAATACAACTGTTATTTAAGATATTTCCATGTTGCTTCTTGATTGGCGTCCTCATTTGCAATTTTTTTCACCCGTGGACGGAATGAACATGCCTATGGGCGCTTAGAATATGCTGTTGCAAAGATGAACGTTAAAAAAGAGTAAGGCGTGTAAATTTGTGATTTCCACATTGGGCAGCTACCCAGACACCCACCTTAGACAGAACCCTGATTACAAGTGCCAGTTTAGTAACCGGTTCTCCAAACTCAACAGAAAATTAGGTGTCCATTCTGCCAAACCGGTACGAACCGACTGAATCTCACCACTGTTTCTATGTCTTCAGGAAACCTACCTTGACAGCTGATTTTTCCTTAGCACTTGCAGACAACTTTCCTGTTGCCATCCACTCTTAAAGAATTTTTTTTTTTTAACAGGGACAGAGAGAGAGTCAGAGAGAGGGATAGATAGGGACAGACAGACAGGAACAGAGAGAGATGAGAAGCATCAATCATCAGTTTTTCGTTGTAGCACTTTAGTTGGTCATTGATTGCTTTTGCATATGTGCCTTGACCGGGAGGCTACAGCAGACCGAGTGACCCCTTGTTCGAGCCAGCAACCTTGGGTCCAAGCTGGTGAGCTTTGTTCAAACCAGATGCGCCCGCACTCAAGCTGGTGACCTCGGGGTCTCGAACCTGGGTCCTCAGCATCCCAGTCTGATGCTCTATCCACTGCACCACCACCTGGTCAGGCGCCATCCACTCTTAACTGACGTTTTAGGTTTGAAAATGTTTAGCGGATGTGGAGCCTGTGGCATCCTCATTCCCTTGAACAGTCATCCCTCAGTGTCTGCAGGAGGATTGGTTCTAAGTCATCCCCTCAGATACCAAAATCCACAGATGCTCAAGTCTCTTATATAGAATGGTATAATATTTACATATAACCACTACACATCCTCTTGTATACTAATCACCTCTAGATTACTTATAATACCTAATACAATGTAAATGCTGTGTAAACAGTTGTTGTACTATATAGTTTAAGAAATAACCAGGAGAAAAAATGTCTGTACATGTTCAGTACACGTACAACCATCATAGGCCTAACTACATGGTACATGTCAGCAACAGAATGACTTTTGTTTTTCAAATATTGTTGATCCCTGAATGTTGGTTGAATCTGTGGATGGAGAACCTATGGAGGGCCCACTGTATTCATCAGATTTCTGCCCACCGCAGGCCCTTTGCACAGGCTCTTTCTACCTGTAATAATACCCTTTTGTCTGCTTCATCCTGACTTGTCTTTTGTATTTCAGCTTCACATTTCTTTAGAAAAGCCTTTCCTGACAGCTCAGATGAGGTCCAGTCTTCTTATCAGGTTCTCATGGCGCTATGCACGCTGCAGTTTTATATTCACCTCATCCGCCGGTTAGAGGCTGTCTCCTTCCCTAGACTTGAATCTCCACAAGGGCAGGCATGGAGTCCACTTGGGCTCACCCTTCCCCTGGGCCCCGCACAGTATCTGCATGTAGTAAGCACTCAATAAATACTGGTAGAGCCTTTGTGACTTACAGAAATGAGTTTATATTCTTAGTTCATATATAAATATATGTATGTGCGTGTCTCTGTGTGCTATTTTCCCTCTAATAACTATAGCCTCTCCTCTATAATTTTTATACTATATCTGGTGCTCAGCTCTGCCTGTCCTCAGCAGCCCTGAGCCAAAGAGGGGGCCCCCCAGAAGAGTCCCGAGTAATTATTCAAGGGGGTCTTGGCATGGACAGCCTACCTGGCGAGGCTTTCTGCAGGGCCGGCCTCTGTCACACTCCCCTCCCTTCTTCCTGGCATATGTCCAAATATTGATCCACCTGGTGAGTTCTTTGGCTCCCCATTGACCCTTAGGACAGAGACTGGCCACTCTGGCTTTCCTGGGCAACCTAGAGCCAGTAGAAAAGGACAGATGCGGCTCCTGCATGAACAGCCGCAGCCTGGGTTTGGCACCTGCCCTGACAGGGCCTTGGGTAAGAGAGCCCTGCCTCGGAGCTGTGTGCAGTGCTTCATGCCCCAGTCCCCCACTTATGAGCGAGGAGCGGCCAAAGTGCAGTGAATGGGCCGCAAAGCTGGGCCATGGCGACCTCCACGTGGAAAACAGACAGCTGGGCTCTCCATGTTGTTTTGAATCACCCTATCACCCTTACACCCCCCCCCCCCTTAAAGGGTGGTGTGATTGCTGACGAGGGCGCACGTGCCTCTCTCTCCTCTCCGCTGCGCGGAGCTGGAGCAGGAACACATATTAATAGGGTTAGAGAAGCTTCAAATCCCCTACGGAAACCGCAGGCTTGATCTCCCTTTGGCGCGGTGCTCGGCCAGACAGGGGCGGCCTCCTCCCGGGCCCCAGGGCCCGCCTGGGCAGCCCGCGCCTCGGGTTCATCCGCCGCGCGCCATCCTTTTGGGAGGAACAGGGTTGATTCAGTACTTTGGGGACCTGGTGACATTAATGGATCTGTTTTATGTAACACAAAGTCATTATTAACAGCATCCTAGATCATAAAAAAAGGTGTAACAAGAGACAAGGAGCGTTTTTCCCCCCTCGCAGATAATAGCAGTCAGGCTGAAGAAGAGAGGAGTCGCGGAGCTGCTCTCTGATTGGAGGCTTACACCCCGCATTGACGTTTCTGCAGTTTCATCAGAAATTCTAAATAATCCATGTGAAAATGGATGGTTATTTACGGAAGATATACGCACTGCATGGGCCCGTAATGCACTGAAGACATAATCTTGGCTCATGGAGCCGCCTTTTGTGTATGGCTGCGGTGGCGGCCGCTGCTGCGAGCCTGCGACGCCGTGGATGCAGGCATCTGCGGGGAAACTGCGTTAGTGGGGGACGGAGTATGGGGGCGCTGGTGACACGGAGGCTGGAGAGATCCATCTCTGCTCTGGACAGCGGGCAGAGTAGCTCAGTGGGCACAGCGAGGTTGAACTGGGACGGCGTCACAGAGCCCCCCAGGCCCAGCGCCTTTGTGTTTTTCAAGCTGGTTCCCACTTTCTGCAGGGGAAGGAAAGCGTCTTCAGCTACCAGTGAAGGCGCAGATCTATCGGTGTCTGTTTGGTCACTGCAGAGCCGGCATGTGCCTCCGCAAGGGGGTCCGGCGCCAGGGCCCACCTTCCCTGAGAAACAGTGGTGTAGAGAGGGATACGGAGAGCGGCTTCTGTCTCGAGCTGGGACCCTCACTCCCTGGGTCAAACTCGCGTTTGGGGAATGATTCTGGATGCTTTCAAAAGTCCCTTTCGTCCTCTTGGCCCCCAGGCCCACCCCATAGATGCCCTGCTCTACCACCCCCCCCCCCACACACACACACACTGCCTCCCTGTCAGGCAGCAGGTGTGGGCACCCAGGTGGGTACAGAGCCAGACCCCCATCCTCCTCCTGGACTCCCTGCTGAGCTTGACCAGCGAAGAACAAACGTGCCGGGTCAGAGCATTCACGGCGGCACAAGCAGTCCATCTCTGCCTCGCGGGATGCTCTCTGTCCTGCGTGTGAGAGAGAGGGACCGAGAGGGACCACAGGACGCCTCCGGGTGAGGCTCCTGGTGAAGAAGCGGGCTTGTTTTCCTGGGCCTTGCGTGAACCCGGTGCTGGCTCACATGCGTTCACGCGCACCTACACCCTCACACGTGTTCCCAGCCACCCATACAACATACACGTGCACACACACACAGGCCCGCACACCCACACCCCAACACTCCCCCCCACACACAGATTTATTAAGATGATGAAGGTTTGCTCCCTCCGCCAGACACAAACCACACAACTTGATTTCAGACCCAGCTTTTGTCCTCAAGAGTCACAGCTGGGAAAATCTGAGGAACATCCTTCACTAGGGGTTCCCGGAGCCATTTCCCTAATTTGTAGCAGCCCAATCTCTAGAATTCTGAATTACTGCTTTTCGTGAGGTTGCTCCCCTTAATGACTTTGTGCAGCTTTGGAAATCAGGTTCGTCCCTAACAGAGCATTCTTCCAGGGCTGAAGTTCCATTACGGATTTTATTATTTATTTGTCCGGCTGTGACATACAGGCGGAGGGGGAGAAGGGGTGTGTGTGTGTGTGTGTGTGTGTGGTGTGGGGGGACCATGGGAACTGCAAAGGGGAGAACTGGCTGGCTGGGTCCCTTCCACAAATCCATGTGCATGACTGACTATCTCAGACCCAGCGAGGCACCGGCAGCTTTTCCAGCACATATTATGAATTCCAAAATGCATAATAAATACACATTTTACAAAAGCAATATGTGTTTTAAAATATAATATACGCAAACAATCTTATAAATCACTAAATTTGACACCAGTCAGCCGAAGAGGCTTCTGGGGAAATGGTGTTGTGGGTGTGCGTGTGTTTTTAATAATGTAAAAATATGTGTAATATGTTTGAAAAACAACAGCCCCAAACCCCTTCTACCTGCCAGCTCTACAATAGTTATTTCCCAGGAGCCTGCTGGATCCTAGACTTTCAGGAAAATAGCAGGGGTCTTAAATAAAAAGTATAAATATGAATAAGGTGGGAAAGCCCCACCCATCTGAGTATATATTTCCCTGATAGACGTGACCAGCCCAAGTTCCATATGTTAGAAAATAAGCATTTTATGGTGTCCGGGCAAAGGTTTCTGTAATATTATTACACGAGGCAGGGCCCCAGACAGCAAGAGGAGAGAGTGTTCCGTCAGATCCCCTGCTCCGTCCGGCATACCCCACGGAGCCTTATGCTGTCATGGTATGTTACGGGCTAAATGTCAACCCAGACTATGAATTTTGTGCCCTTTGTCAGCTGGAGACACCCTTTGGATTTTTTTTTCAGGCCCGGTTTTAGTATTTAATGGTTTAATGGTGCTCTCCCGGTGTTAGGTAGAAGCAGTCACAGTGGGATTTCTGGCTCTCACAATGACTCTCGGCCGGATCCCTTAATCTCCCACCATCGTGTGGGGACTGCCTCACAGGGCGCCAGTATCCTAATCCTAATCCAGAGCGGATGGGTTAATAGTGAACCCCACATGCTCTTCTTCCCCTCTGTCTCCACCGCTTCCCACCCAAATTGACAACAGAAACAAGAATATCTCAAGAGCTGCAGCCACATTTCTAACACAAAGACAAGACCAGCTTCCAAACAAGGTAAAATATATTTACAAAGAAGAATTCCACTGCCAAGTGCATACTGGGGGGAAAAAATAGAAAGAATAGATGCATATGTTTAGATGAAATAATGTGCCTTGCAGTGTTTTTTTTGTAATACTGGAATGACAGAAGCAAAGTACATTTCCAACAATGAGAGATCCTGTAAATGAATGATGATACATTATGTCCAGGGGAATGCTATGTGACCATTAAGGAACATTTAGGGTCTTGGAAAAGTTTCAGGATATATTAGTAAATGCAAAAAGCAGGTTAACGAACGGGCCGATTTCAGAGCGTTCTGTATTCTAGTACATATGTTATTGCCATTACGAGTTACTTATTGAAAGCTGCAGACAGAGTGCTAGATATTCAATATGAGCCTGTTGTAATGTTTTATATATATAATATGTAATTGCTATGCATTTAATATATACCAATATGCAATACACACACACACACACACACACACACACACATATATATATATATATATATATATATAGAGAGAGAGAGAGAGAGAGAGAGAGAAATATTTGAAAGACTATTCCTTGAAATGTTAACAGTTGTTACCCCTGGAGGGGAGATTTGATAACATTTTTATTTTTTCTCTTTGCCTATCCATATTTGTTTCTGCAAAAAATAAAAACTATTTTAAATAAGGGTAAAATAATGTAGTTAAAAAGTATTTTAGTAACCTAGGAAAATAAGCCGACAGTAAACATTTAAAGTCTACCATGTATAAACCAGAAACCAGGTATCAGAAGGAACACTGAGTCAACAAGTGTCATTACAATGCACCTCCGTCCTCATCCTCCTTTAAGAAACTCTTACTGGTGGTGCTCATGTCCACCTACTCTCTGGACCCCCCATTAGTTGTTAGTCACTGCAGGACAGGCCTGTGGTGCTACAGGAAGAAGCCAGTAACAGGTTCCAAATTTTCAGCCCTTTCACATTGGCAACCAGAAATGGGCTGTGGCCAGAAGTGACCCAAATGACCCTTTCCCCTTGGTCTTGAAATACTTGTAAGGGGGTTGGGCTCTGCCCATGTAGAATTACTCATAGCTCTTTGTCATTCCCTCCTTGCTGGGTGGTCATTAGCCTTTTCTCTCTTCACTCACCCCACTCAGGACCTCCTACTTCACTGTTGTAAATCAGGTAGAACACCCTCAATGAACCAATGAGAATAACATTGGGTAAGAGTTGCCCTCACCTGACCAGGCGGTGGCGCAGTAGATAGAGCATCGGACTGGGATGCGGAGGACCCAGGTTCAAGACCCCGAGGTCACTAGCTTGAGCACGGGATCATGTGGTTGAAGCAAAGCTCACCAGCTTGGACCCAAGGTCACTGGCTCGAGCAAGGGGTTACTCGGTCTACTAAAGGCCCGTGGTCAAGGCACATATGAGAAAGCAATCAATGAACAACTAAGATGTCGCAACGCTCAATGAAAAACTAATGATTGATGCTTCTCATCTCTCTCTGTTCCTGTCTGTCTGTCCCTATCTATCCCTCTTTCTGTCTCTGGAAAAAAAAAAAAAGAGTTGCCCTCAACGGGGTATCCACAAAGCTTTATTGGAACACAGCAACGCTCCTTCATTAGGACGCTGTCTGTAAGTCTTGTTAAGCTCCAGTGTCAGAGTCCAGTAGATGAGCAGGAGGCCATGCAGCCCACAGAGCCCAAATTATATACTAGCTGACCCTTCACAGCGGAAGTTTTACTCTGTTTCATCATATATTGGGGTTTTATTGTCCGACTTCTCTGCCTGGGAGGTCATTTCCATGAGGGCAGGGAACTTGATTTCCCTAAAAGTTCTCTCCCTAGCTTCAAGAATAGTGCCTGGCACATAGTAGATACTCAGTAAATCAGTATTGAATGAATGAAGCAGAGCATAAAAATGACAAATGGCAAACTGAATCTGTAGGAATACATAAGCCAAGGCGAAGAAGACAATCCTATGCAATTGTATCACATTGCTAAAGATGTGTTACAAACATTTTTTAAAGGAGCTCAAGACCTAGAACAAGAGAAGAGACTGCAAAGTTACATTAAGGACAAAATCACACTTATAGAATGTGTAGATAAGTTAGAATAGCAAAGACTAATGTATGGCTAGCTAAAATAGAATTCTGATATAAAGTAAAAGCTTGAATTAATCATGGTGAGTGCAGAGGAGGAAAGACGAATAAGAGAAAATGTAATCACTGTGAGGGCAGTCAGTCCAAAAGTGATCCAACATAAAGATAATTAGCATTCCTCAAATAGAGAGCCCGCAGATGAAAACGTTTTCAAAGATAGAGTAGCCCAAAGGCAACCTTAAAATGAAGAAAGAACACTGCAAATAAAAAGTAAAACACAGATTGGTCGAGAAATACTAGTTAAAATTAGTACTATATACCAGTAAATACGCTATATACTAGTTAAAAATTATTCATTTGGTAAACAAAGAAAATTGTTTTAGGTTTTTCTGAAATCTAAAATACAAGTCAAGTCACCAGCAAAAGGGATAGAATGGGAACCCAACAGCCTTTTGACTGCCATAGCAACACTCATCGATAGACATGGGATAAGGTCTACTCAGCACTGGGGAAAAGAAGTGTGACTCCAGGATAAAAATAAATTACAAAGGAAAAGTTGATGTAGTTTTTTTAGTTTACAAGCATCTATCTAGAAAAGAAAAGTACACGATCTAAGGACTTCAGAAACTTCCTTTAGAATTGCAATTGCTTTTCGTGTTTTGTTTCATTTCGGCCTATCTATGAATTTCTCTGAGGCACTGCTGTGTCGGCAGTCCAGTGGATTCTCATTCGCTTATCTCTAAATTTGGCTTCTCTAAGTCTGGCCCCAAATCAGGCCAGTTAATCAGGTGGGCTGCCTCTCAAACTCCTCATATCCTACTATATATCTTCTCTGAATGGCGTGTGTTTACAAGCATTTTGGACATGCATGGTTATCAGTAGATTACATACAGTAGCATCTTTCATACTTTGTAATTAATTGCAGCATCTTCTTTGTGGGGCTTTGTGATTGCACCTTTGGATCAGCTGCAGGACTCTTCGGAGAGGAGAAGGGTTATTTCAGGCAGCCTCTTTTAAGCAGCTATACATCCTCATGCCTTAAACCTGTGCTGCTTGAGAAATGGCTTCCAGTGCCTACCAAGTTCCTCACTAGCAAGAATAATGCCATTGTTGAGAAGATCCCAAAACCACATGAATGAAAAGATCTGGCTGCCTTTACTATGTCATGTGAGAGATGTAGCAACAAAGGAATTACTCAGTACTGATACTTTAAAGAGTTCGGTAGCAATTTCCATTGGGCTCCTTATTACCTTTGTCTTAAAAATTATTTTCTCAATATCAAAGACACAATGTTCTGGGCTCTTCTTTTTCTCTCTTAAAACACAGTACATCACTTTCAGATCACTAATATGTGATAAACTATAAATACATTGTAAGTATGATAGAATATAATACCCAAAAGGCTTATTTATGGCAAATAGATGCATCTTTGGATACCTGGTAACAAGAACATTGTTACTCTCTGGGACTCAGTTCTCTGAAAACTCCTTGAAGGAAAAAACCAATATTTTTGGCTGATTTGTTGTAGTTACATCTGTCCCAATTTAAAATTTGTGCTCTAAGATGTGCAAAGAAATCTGTAAGGTGAGATGACTAGCATCTTAATTTGTAAAGACTATGAATGGGATATATAGACAGGAGAGTTAAGACAGCAAAGAAGTTACCGTATTTTTCGTTCCATAAGACGCACCTGACCATAAGATGCACCTAGGGTTTTAAGAAAGAAAATAAAAAAAAATATTCTGAAGCAAGTGGTGTGTTAAAATATTTAATAAAATATACCACAATAATATAGATATTTCAACAATGTAAACTCAACAGCAGTATTAACAACCATGAGCACTGTTATTAACAAATGAGGAGAGACTTTAATGTTCAAATACTCTTCTAGTTATCTGGGAACCCCAGGAACTCATCATCACTAGTGTCAGAATTTAAGAAGCTCAGTTGCTCACAATCACTGATATCACTTTCTTTTAGACTCCAGGACCGGCCATTCAGGTTGTTGTTCTTTAATTCAGGTTACCCCCCTGCTCTTGCACTAGGGAAAGTCCAGTTATTTTTTACTCTAATGTCACTACATAGGTAAACTACCTAGATTACAGCTGGAATAAACTGATGGAGATGAGCAGCACTCTGCTCCCTCTGTTCTGCTTTGCCTGGGCTCACACTGGCTTCCCAGCTCACAGCACGTGCCTCACACCCTTGGCCCCTCCCCTATCTGCCAGTCTGCCAGCCAATGAAATGCTATCAGGCTGGCAACAAGTGACGTCAGCACTTCACACAGAGCTCCAGCAGCTGCAGCGCAGCCCTGCATCGCTGCAGCGCGCCTCTCACATCTGCCCTCAGTGATGCTAGATGAATGCGCCCACACAACGTTGCTCGCCTTCCCTCCTGCGCTGCATGCAACGGTGGAAACCGGAACCAGGAGATCACTCAGCAGATGCCGGGTTCCACATGCCACCGTGGCGGGTATGATTATGCTCCCACTGGTACTCGTTCTACATATGTTTACCAGCACAGGGCCCCACAGCAGCTAAAAAAAAAAGAAAGAAAGAAAGAACATTCACTCCATAAGATACATAGATACATGGGCATTTTCCCCTCCAATTTTGGGAGGGAAAAGTGCGTCTTATGGAGCAAAAAAATACGGTATATTATAATCAACTGAGATGTGTGGATTTGCCCCTGCCCCCACTTAGCAGGAGAAAAAATAGAAGAGAGGTGAAAATTCTTCGATGCTGTTCTCTGAGCAAGCAATTGAATCTTTCTCTCTCCATCAATATGAACACTTTGCCAAAAACAAGCATGCCAGGATTGACTCACTATTTTGACTGTCTGAGACTATAATTACAACATGATAATGACAAAGTTGTTTAACAGGAGGTTTCCACCGACAACAAACACCCTATTTTAACTGAGTAGAGTATCAATATGTCTCCTTTTGTCATGATTCAGAACAAGAAGCATCTTCTTTGGGTTCAAATGATTATTATTTTAGTTATTAGGGGTAAAATGAAGCACTCCAAAATATTTCCATTTGGACACAAAAATTGTAGGATACATATCTCTTTCCTTATAAGCATGGAAGATGAATTTAAGGTAGAACGAATCAGAAAATCCTGCGTGATTGCTCCCCCAACCTTTATTAGGCACATCGATGTCCTGCAAACAGAAATGCTTTCATGGGGAGACAGACATGGAGTGAAGGAAGCCATAAAAACTTCATTCATCCTACCATTCTGAGAGTTGTTCTCCTCTATAAATGGTAGGCCCTAAGGAAAACATTATCATACTTTTTGGATTTTAATAAAGAGAATGTACCCAGTCAGAAAGACAAACAGGATGCCGCCTAGAGCTCAGAGCCAGAGAGCGGCCTTCCGCAGGGCCTCTGTGTGACTCACCATCTTAGGCAAGGTTGGTATTAAGTAAATCTGGGGTGACGTGCAGTTCATTCTGAAAATTAAATATTTTCATTAGACAGAAAACGAGGACACCATCATGCAGTTTGTCATGATTAAAATGATGCGATTGTACCAACCTTGTCTCCTAAGTCAACTTAAGCACTTGTCTAGCCCTTAGCAAGCTTTTGTGAGAAAAAAAAAAAAAATGTGAGGCCAAATCACTCACTTAAGGATCAGACTAGTATGTTTAACAAAAACAAATCCGCCTGACCAGGGGGTGGCGCAATGGATAGAGCATCAGCCTGGGATGCTGAGGACCCGGGCTCAAAATTCTAAGGTTGCTTGCTTGTGTGCGGGCTCATTCGGTTTGAGCATGGGCTCACCAGCTTGAGTGTGGGGTCACTGGCTTGAGTGTGGGATCATCAATATGATCCCCTGGTCGCTGGCTTGAGTTCAAAGGTCACTGGCTTGAGCCCAAGGTCGCTGATTTGAGCAATGGGTCACTGGCTCGGCTGGACCCCTCCCCGCCTCCACAGTCAAGGCACATATGAGAAAGCAATCAATAAACAACTAAAGTGCCACCACTACGAGTTGATGCTTCTCATCTCTCTCCCTTCCTGTTGGTCCCTGTCTGCCTGTCTCTTGCACACACAAGAAAAAGAAAATGTCAATCCAAAATACTCAATTTAAAAATATATATTCAATTTAATAATCATAATTTTATTCCAATAATTGGAAACTGAGAAGAAATTTCTATTTGTCAAGGGAAAGTATAAAGTGCATTGTCTCCAGAGGGAACAGGAATGATAACAATTTAAAAATTGAATATATTGAATATAATAAAATCTCCCACCATGGAAGGCAATGAATTCAGAAAGTTTTACAAATTGTTATCCGCCTTTAAGCAACCAAAAAAATCCCTAACTTAACCTATTTCAGAGACTAGGAAAAAGGAATGTTTATATGATATCAAAATCTGGCAATACCAAAATAAGAAGTCAAAGACAGAAACCAAACTCATTTATGAACCTAGTCCCAAATAAGCAAGCAAATATATATAAAAAAAACTAGCAGAATGAATTCAGTATATGAAATATAAAAATTCAGATTAATAAAAAAGTTTATTTTAGGAATGCAAAAATGAATCAGACTCAGAAAAATCCAGTAATATAAACTTCATATTAACAGATAAAAAGAATAAGATCATATGATTATTCTGATAGAGAGAAATTATTCAATTAAATAAATTTATATTCGCTATAGAAATTCTTAGCAACCTAGGCAGAAGATAGGTTCTTTTTTTTAAATTATTTTTTTTTATTTATTCATTTTAGAGGAGAGAGAGAGAGAGAGAGAGAGAGAGAAGGGGGGAGGAGCAGGAAGCTTCAACTCCCATATGTGCCTTGACCAGGCAAGCCCAGGGTTTTGAACCGGCAACCTCAGCATTCCAGGTTGATGCTTTATCCACTGCGCCACCACAGGTCAGGCAGAAGATAGGTTTTTAACCCAATAAAGCGTATCCATCAAAATACACAGTCTACATCATATTTAACAGCATTCCCATTTGAGTCATTTTATTTGGGGAGTGTGGAGAAATTAAGAAAATGGTACTAGTAATTATTTGTGGAAATATATATATATATATATGCACTAGGATATTTCAGGAGAGGTAAAAAGAGTAATGGAGTGAATTATCCTGATCAGATTATCAAAACAGATTTAGAAGCAGCAATAATTAGGGCAATTTGGTGTGGCTAACGAAATAGACAGATGGATAGATCTAAACATGAAATAAGAATAGTATATCAAATCAGTAAAGAATTTATTAATTAATTAAGCAAAAATAAATAAATAAATAAAGTGATATTAGTAAACCAAATAAATTCAGGTGGATCAAAGGCTTTAAAATAACAAACGCATGAACGTATAGACGAAAGCACAGGTGAACTTAATAGCCTGAAGCGGGGACCCTTTCTGAGAAAACCTTTTCCATGAAGGAAAAGGCTGATAAACTTGACTGTGTGCAAACTAAAAATGAAAAGCTGGACAACTTAATACAAAGCTGAGCAATGTACTATCAATGTGATAACAAGTCAACTATCAAATTGGCAAAAGTACAAACATTTGAGAATACAAATTCCTAGCAAGAGACTATAATACCGTTTTTTGTAGGAATATAAGTTTGGGCAACTATTTAGGGAATAGCTTGGCAATAGCTATAAAAATTTTAAATACATATATTCTTTTATTCAGTGTTCCACTTACAGAAATGTGTATATAAGCCTCAGAAGTACATACAGCAAACTATCAATTATAAAAGGGTGGGCAAAAGTAGATTTACAGTTGTGAGTACACAAAACACAGTTTATTCTTGTATTACTTTCCATATGAACAACTGTAGACCTACTTTTGCCTGCCCTGTATACAAAGAGACTGAATAAAGCATCATTTTTAGAGAGAAAAAAACTAAATATCTGTCAAATGGGGACTGGTTAAAAGAAATGTGGATAACATGTGATGGAATATTATATGGCCTTGAAAAAGGCCTGAATGAACTAATAAGGAATGATCCCTAAGATACGGTGTCAAGTGAAAAAACATGAAGTGCAGAAGAATGTGGTTTAGTCTGAGACCTTTGAGTCATGTATGATTTACATGTACGTTTCAGTTACATTCACTGGAAAAATCTTTTTGAACAGATCTTCTCTTCAAGAAATGGCCCGATGAGAGAAGCAAGTTTATGTCTTCCTGTTTTTAAGTTGAATTTCCGTATCTAATCGGGATTATTTAGATAGTTAGGTTTATGGACCATTCATAGTTTTCATAAGTTAGTAAATGTTTTTCAGAGGTGCATTAACCCTTCTATCTCTTGCTGTCTGTGCTAGCTCCATGCAGCACGCGACCAAGAACATGATCAGGTGAGGGTTAGGACACCCTTTTCCGTGCAGCTTTCCGAGGGGCTGGTGGACTGACATGACACAAAGCAGGAATGCCGTGTGCTGTCTAGTGGGACTTTTCCCTCCAGGAGTCAAAAGAGTAACAAATGCTGATTGAATATTTTAGTAATATACTGATAATATCGATATTTCTAGCAGACATGTTTTGGTTTTTACTTTTCCCAAATAACTGTTGGAAACGGCATTCAGCGCCTCACAGGCAGTGGTTACGTTTTGTTTCACGTTCTCCCTCAGACTCCAGCACGGTGCTCAGCATGAACGAGATGCTCAGTAGCCATGGGTGGAAGAAATTAAATTAGAAGCTGATGGCCTCTCCCTTCCTTCCTTCTTTCCATTGGCAACGTGTTTGCATCGGATGATAAAGTGTTGTAGTCATTGATTTAACAAATATATACTGTACATCTTTTTATCCATCACTTTCCTTTAGAGTAATGAGAGACAAATACAGGATGCTCAATATTTTATTTTGCAATATAAAGTGATTTAAAATCATCAACTACAATCTACTATCATCACCATGCCATTAATGAAAAGGCATTTAACACTAAAAGGGGGGGGGGAGGCTATAATCTCAGTTTAAAAGCGGTTCTTTAAATAAATACAGTTAGTGCTCCTTCTTCTTTCTCATTTTTGCCTCTGATTGGTGAAAATTCCATCAGGAATGAATGTTATCCATGGGCTGGGAGACTTGGACGGGTTACTCAGCCTTCCTGAGGTTCAAGTTGCTTGTCTGTAAAGCGGGGCCGGCTCTGGAGTCATAAAGGGCTAATGCCTGTCAATCGCCGACCTGTGCCTGACGCATAGTAACGGTAAATGTGACCTGTCGATCATTATCGGGGATGATGGTATTGTTGTCTTGACACTGTCACTACAGAGAGTAATCAGAAGCACAGGACCTGCTTTCTGCTCCCGAGGAACTCAGCTGACGTGGACAATGAGAGGCTGGAGGTGTTGCCAGAGGAGGAGGCAGTGTAGGGGAGGGCGGGGTGGGGCGGGCGGACAGAAAGCGCGCAGGGCTGAGTCAGCCGCGATGGAGTGCTGACCTTTATCAGGCGCGCGCCACGCACCGGGCCCGCACCGCAGCACTCTTTCCATCTCATTTCCTCCCCATTCTAAAACTATAGCTGCTCCTACTGTCATTCCCATTTTACAGATGAAGAGACTGAGGTGCGGAGTCCCAAAGCTGATCCAGTTCTTTCTGGCTGGAAAGCCAGACTGCAGTGTGGACTCAGGATTCTACCCTGTGCTCTTGACAGCTCCATGCCTCCCTACAGAGCAGTCTGGGCTTTAGCCAGTGGGCCAGGAAAAGCCACCTAGGAGGAGCGAGCAGGGGCACGACCAGCCCAAGGGGCTGGCATAGGAAGACAGCCTACGGGATACAATGAGATAGGGAGCCACCAAAAGCAAGAACGCTGGCCTAAGGGACACAGAAAGGGCCCATTTGGTTGAAGTGGTTGCTGCTTAGAATGGTGAGAGCGCTCACGTGCTCGGGACCTCTCCTTGTGGCCTGCAGCCTACACTTGGTCATCAGCGGACATTGTGTAACCGCACCGGTCAACCCTGGGGCACGTTCCACTCAGTGCCAAGCTCTAAAAAATGCCCATGCCTGGGCCACATCCCGGAAAAATTAAGTCACAGCCGCTGGGGTGAGAGTCAGAGGGACAGATCCAGTTTTCATGAGAATGTTTTAATGAAAAAAGGAACACAAAGCCACCACCACCACCAACAAAATCCCCTGCTTAGGATTTCTCTTAAATGAGGACAGAAATCGTACAAGTTACTTTGACTTCTGAGCTCTCTTCAGGTGTCCCTGAGCACCACCTGTTTTCTTCCCTCCCCGCCAACGACGCTCTATGCACCTCCCAGCTCAGGGGACATCGTGCCAGCAAGGGGCCCTACCTGTAGTTTCAGGAGACATCTAACTCTGGTCCTAGCAGTCTGGATTGTTTTAAAACTCCCCACCTGGTTCTGAAGAGCAGCCTGGTAGCACATCTGTGATCTCTCTATAGCAGGGGTCTCAAACTCAACTCAGCATATGGGCCGCAGAGCAAGATCACAGCCGTTCGGCAAATACAAGTAGGCCCCTAGGCTTACCTAATTTTATCCAAAATATTTTGAACTTCGTGGATTAGTCTGCGGGCCACACAAAATTGTTCGGCGGGCCGCGAGTTTGAGACCCCTGCTCTATAGTATCAGTGCCTTCTACAGGGCAAGAGAATCCCTTAAGTCGCCAGTCAGCCAACACCTCCCGCCACACGTGAGCAAACCCCAGAAATGTCCGCTAGGAGCACGAGCCCCCGTCTTGCCTCATTGGCTCATCAGGTGTTTATCAAAGCCCCTGCGGTGCGCTTGACCCCGAGCTGGGCGCTGAGGGAGATGGGAAGACCTGGTCGCCGCTCTGAGATGAGCTCAGTGCGAAGGACAAGTTAGCTAAGAGCAGTGGCCATTCTCAAGGCACACCGTCGGTGATTGCTATGTTTGCCTTTCCTGAGTTACACTTTTTTTAGGCACTCAGGAGAGATTTGACAAATCTTTACTACAATAAGTTGCATGCGAACTTGCTGTAACCACAATTTGGGCAGAGTGGATTCAAAGTGAATTTTTACATACTTTATAATATTGTAAGACTCTCGGCCTCATTCATGATTAGGAAAAAGGTAATTTAAAATCACAATGAGATGCTTGCAGATACCTATTGAAATGACGACACTTTTTAAACCTATAATACCAAGTGCTGGCAAGGAAGTAGAGCAGCTGTAACTGACATACGGTGCTGATGAGTATGCAAAATGGTATAACCACCCTGGAAAATACTTGGGCAGCTTTTAATAAAGTTAAATTTACGGACCAAGCAGTTCCACTCCTAGGTATCTCTCTGAGAGAAATAAAAGCATCTCCCTGCACAAAGACTTGTATGTGAATGTTCATAGAAACATATTTACATAATAACCAAAGGTGGAATCAACCCATATGTATAAACACTGGGGAGTATATTGTGGTGCATCAATGAAAAACTACCTAACTAAAAAAAAAGGCACAAAGTACTGATACACATGACAATATGGATGAATCTCAACAGCATTATGCCAACTAAAAGAAGCCACGAACAAAAATCTACTTACTGAGTTATCTCATTTACATAGCATTCTGGAAAAAGCAGAGTAATAGGGAAAAAATAAAAATAGTCATCACCTAGTCTGGGGCCAGAAAGGAGGATTGGCAAGAAAAGAACAAAAAAATGCCTGACCAGTGGTGGTGCAACGGATGTAGAGCATTGACCTAGGACACTGAGGTCCCCGGTTCAAAACTCCACGGTCTCCGACTAGAGCACAAGGTTGCCGGCTTGAGTGAGGGATCATTGACATGATCCATGGTCGCTGGCTTGAAGCCCATGGTCTCTGGCTTGAGCCCAAGGTCAGTAGCTTGAGCAAGAGGTCACTGGCTCAGCTGGAGCCCCCCGGTCAAGGCACATATGAGAAAGCAATCAATGAATAACTAAGGTGATACAACTATGACTTGATGCTTCACACCTTTCACTCTCTCTCACTCTCAAAAAAAAAAAAGCCAAGAAAAGATTATTTAGGCGTGGTAAACTGTTCTGTGTCTTGATTGTGGTAATGGATGCATGACTGTTCACCTGCGTCAGAACGTACAGAACTGCACACTTTAAAAGGATAGGTTTTTCCTGCATGTACACTATACCTTAATGGGGCTGACCTTTTGTTTAAAAAAAAAAAAAAAGACTCATAAAATTAATGATAAATAGCAAATTAGGATAAAGGGTGCATTCTCAGAATAAGGACAACAGGTAAGACTAAGAGGAAACAATGACCGAAGAGCTTTTCACCACCAGAATAGAGCCGCCCCAGGTCCTGCCTCTCACACGTGTCGGTGGTAGTTTCTGAGCAGTCTCCAGGGTCGGGCACCGCATGAAGCCCTGCGTCTGCCCACTCCTCGAGAATCCCCTGGGCTCACCCTGCTTGCCGGCGGTCGTCCCCCGGAAGCGGCTGCTTGGCTCCGCTGCAGTCTGTCCCCGTCTACAGGAAGCGTGTCTCAGGGCTGGCAACCAGGCTCCCCAGAGTCTCCTTGGTTAGCCCTAACCCAGGGGAGAATGCAGCCAACCCCTCATTTTAAAACAAAAGCCTAATCAAAGGGCAGGTGTGCCCGGAGCCCTCTGTGATTAGCTGTAATTCTTGGCAGAGTGTGACATGCTTATTCTTCTGAATTAGCGCCGGGCACAAGGCATTTGCACGGTGCTAATTGCTATTGGATGAAAACAAGCAGCCCCAGTATGTGGGTATGAGGCAAGACAAAACAGATGCCAAAGCCATTTCAGAGCTGTGCCCTGTGCCGGGCACTGCGCTGGTGGCTGAGAACGTGTTTGTCTAAATGTCAGTCTCCTGTGGGCAGGGTGTGGGAAATGAGCCTGGAGTCCAGCATGAGCCCGGTTGGGTAACTGGGCAACCACACAGCCTTCCTCCTCCCCTGCAGTACACTCAGCACTTGCGCCCCGTGCTGTTCTTCGCGCTCACAAAGAGTTAGGGAAATAACGTGCACATTCTACAGCATCGGCCCCTCACTCCGCAGTGTGTGGAATTTCCTCTGTAAGGGAATGCGGGTGCTCCAGCAAAGCCCCTTGCAGGCCAAGCTTTAGTCACACGCCAGACGTCTTCAAAAATGCAAGTCTAGGGAAAATGACAGGTTTCAGTGTCACTTATTGTGGGAAATAATTTGTGCATGTCTTACTTCCCCATGTTTCTTCTTCTCCTCCTAACAATTTCCATAGACATATGAAGGTAAAAATAGGCAATAACCTAAATCTTCTGAAATCTTCCAAGGATAGTGATGGAGGTCAGTAACAGAGCTGATATCATACCCATCTTTATCCACAGATATACTCAGAGTTGGTAATGAAGGGACTTCATGAATTGAAAAAATAAATACTCTTCTTTCTAGTTCTTAATTATTTTTTTTTCTTAAGTAAGAGGCAGGGAGGCAGAGACAGACTCCCACATGCATCCCAACCAAGATCCACCCAGCAAACCCCCTACCAGGCAATGCTCTGCCCATCTGGGGCCACTGCGGTATTGCTCAGCAGCCAAGCTATTTTAGCACCTGGGGCAAGGCCATGGTGCCATCCTCAGCGCCTGGGGCCAACTTGCTTGAACTATTTGAGCCATAGCTGCAGGAGGGAAAATGAGAGAGAAAGAGAGAGAGAGAGAGAGAGAAGGGGGAGGGGAAGGATGGAGTAGCAGATGGTCACTTCTCTTATGGGCCCTGACTGGGAATCAGACCCAGGACTTCTACACACCAGACCAATGCTCTCACACTGAGCCAACCAGCCAGAGCCTTTAATTACTTTTATGGTTAAAAATAGAGCTTGGGAAAAAAATAAAATGAGGAAAAAATTCACTTAATGAAAATTTGCTTAAAGCCATGCTGAGACTTTCAGAATGTCCTGGGGGAGGCCTGGGTCGGTTCCTAAGAGTCCAGCCTAGCTGCCCATCAAGTCCGCCTCAGGATGGACCAAGCCTTCTGAGGGAGACTTTGGTCAGGCAGAAGGTCGCCCAGTGCAAAGGTGTCATGGCAAGTGGTCAGGGCTCCAGAGGGAAGAGCACCCTGTAACAAAAAAGCTGCCTTTTGGTGTCATCTTGTCTTATCCACGTTATATGAGAAAGCTCCATGTTTTGGCGATGGCCCCATTCTCAAGGCTGGTATCCCTGATACATGCGGATCGGAGCCTGGTTGCCCATCACCAAGGACCGCTCTGTCTGTCCAGACCCCACCTCTCCCAAACCTAGGCAGAAGTATTCTCCCCACTGAACTTAGCTGTCCCATCAATGTTCTGGGTGGTCATGTTGAAGCCATGTTGTCTCTTGATTAAGCAAGATAATCCCTCACACTCTACACCCCCGGACCCAAGAAGGCACTCTCTAACTGCAAGCAGGAGGGGACAGTGTCCCAAAGGAATGTGGATTGCATGAGAAATGGAAGGGAGAGGTGGTAATGGAAGTGGGTCAGAGCCCCCTTCTCCTTTGCCCCTTTCTCCTCTTCCCAGTTAGCTACTCTGCCATGGATGTTTCTCTCTCCTCAACTCCACCGTGCTCCTGAGTCTCACAGAAAAGTACAGCTAAGCCACAAAGCATGCTTTTGTTTCCTTATTACCATGCACTCCACTGCAAAGGTGCTCTGGCTGTGGACCGGCCCGGGCTGGCACTCTGGGAGCCTAAGTCCACGTCTTTTTCCCCGCCTCTCAGTAACCATGTGATCATGGCCACGCCCCTGAAGTGCTTGGAGTCTGTCATTGCACCTGTAACATGGGGACGCTCTGATGGGTATTCCTCCTTCATGAAAGCATTGTAAAAGTTCTAGCTAGTAACACCTCTCATGATACCTGGCACCTCATAGCAGTTTCATATATTTCTGGAATCTCAAAGAGGAAACTATTGGTTTTATGTCTGTAAGCTTGCTTCAGAAAGGGAGATATATAGTCATTCTTTAAAATGTATAGTGGCCCTGGCCGGTTGGCTCAGCGGTAGAGCGTCGGCCTGGCGTGCGGGGGACCAGGGTTCGATTCCCGGCCAGGGCACATAGGAGAAGCCCATTTGCTTCTCCACCCCCACCCTCCTTCCTCTCTGTCTCTCTCTTACCCTCCTGCAGCCAAGGCTCCATTGGAGCAAAAGATGGCCCGGGCGCTGGGGATGGCTCCTTGGCCTCTGCCCCAGGCGCTAGAGTGGCTCTGGTCGCGGCAGAGCGACACCCCGGGGGGGGCAGAGCATCGCCCCCTGGTGGGCAGAGCGTCGCCCCTGGTGGGTTGTGCCGGGTGGATCCCGGTCAGGCGCATGCGGGAGTCTGTCTGACTGTCTCTCCCAATTTCCAGCTTCAGAAATTAAATAAAATAAAAAATAAATAAATAAAAAATAATAAAATGTATAGTAGTTACCATTTTTCCCAACCAAAAAAAAAAAACAAACCCAGAAATGCAGAAATTTTAATAGGTTTATAAAACACACCAGAATTTGGAGAAGAACCCAGCCTACCCAGCACAGGCTACCAATGGGCAAACAAGTCCAGGCATGAGCATTGTCTTTGCTTATAGCACCTAAAGGTTGCATTTGCATTTGTAATCACTGCCCTGTCACATTTTGATGAATTGGAGAACAGCTAGATCTTTCTCCTGGAAAGCTTGGTCTTTTTGTTATATAGAATAAGCGGTTTGTTTTCCAAACTGACTGCTGAATCGCCACGCTTCCTCCACCTCTTAGCCACTGAGAAAGCAGTCAGGTTTGGAAAGTTCCTGCTGGAA
Source organism: Saccopteryx bilineata (assembly GCF_036850765.1). NCBI lineage: Eukaryota > Metazoa > Chordata > Mammalia > Chiroptera > Emballonuridae > Saccopteryx > Saccopteryx bilineata. The sequence continues at coordinate 21,262,383 of NC_089498.1, forward strand.
GATGATATAGCTTATGTGACACCCACACCCAGAGGCTGTGTACATTTTGACTATTTCCCTTGGGAACCCTTTCTTGCCTCTTCCGGCCAGTTGGGTTTTGACCAGCAAACATTAACTCCGGTGAGGGCAGAACCAGAGCTACCTACTTCTGTCACTGGTCAGACTGCTCTAAATCACTGCAACCACATCTGTAAAAATACCCTGAAACTTTTCTTAAAATGAATGGTCTACATTTGGGGATAGAAAACCAACCAGGGAGATTCCAGAAGGGCTCCTGAGGTCACAGACCAGGGTTTCCAGGGTGATGACACAGATTTGCTCATCTTCTTTCCTAAAGCACCTCCCAAAAGTACCAAATCCCCCCCCCCAAGACTGATGGGACTAGCCAAAATCCCTTTCCCCCAACCTGCACGGTCAGAGCACCACCATTTATTCCAGGGGTCCTGCGAAGAAACTGGCCATCTCAGAAAACCATCGTGTGGTTCCGGGATGATGGAATCCTGAAAGCTGTGTGGAGCACCAAGCTAGGAACGAGGGTCCTCTACTGACTCTACCCTTGTCCCCAAACCAGGTCCTTCCCTTGCCATGTGCACTTGGCCTCCTAGTAACAGAAGTGCCAGAACCTTCTAAGATTCTGATTTGGAGAACCTTGGGACTTTTGCCAGGAGCCTCATATTTCTAGAATCACCTACATGAGGGCTGTTAAGAAAGTTGTAAAAGAAAAAAAATTAAAAGATGCCTAAAGTTGAAAGGAAGGGGAAGGGGTAGAGGATGAAGCATAAAATTTAATGAGATCCAAGGAACCCTTGATTTATTTCTGGAAATGGAAATAGGCACCTTGAGGGGACGGAGGAAAATATTAATGAAAGTCAAATGAAGGGGAAATGAGGGAGGGAAGGAGGGTGGTGAGTGAAAGCCTCAGATCATGTGACTCAAGAAAACTCCCTGGATCTTTTTTTTTTTTAATTAAAAATTTTTTTTTCCCATTGATTGAGAGAGAAAGACAAATAGAAACATCAACTCATTGTTCTACTTAGTTGCTCCTTCTAGGTGTGCACTCATTGATTGTGTCTCATATGTCCCTTGACCAGGGATCAAACCCACGATCTTGGTGTGATGGGCTGATGCTTTATCCACTGAGCCACATGGCTAGGGCTCCCTGGCTCTCATTTAATAGGATGTTCTTCCTCTTTTGCTCAGCACCTCCCAGCAGTGCCAGCTAAGCCCCCTCCCTTTTATTCTTACAGAAGTAATTTAATAACAGCCAGTAACAGGGGTCTAGAGTCTGTGAAGGAAGAGGTCGGACAAGACGCTCTGCAGCCAGCAGTCCCCTGGAGGGCCCTGTGCCCATCTCTCTTGCTGTCACTGCAGAGTAGTGATTCAACTCTGGAGGACGTGGATCTTTCCCTCTCTTTTTTTTATTTTTATTTTATTTTTTATTTTTATTTTTTTGCATTTTTCTGAAGCTGGAAACGGGGAGGCAGTCAGACAGACTCCCGCATGCACCCGACCGGGATCCACCCGGCATGCCCACCAGGGGGCGATGCTCTGCCCATCTGGGGCTTCGCTCTGTTGCGACCAGAGCCACTCTAGTGCCTGAGGCAGAGGCCAAGGAGCCATCTCCAGCATCCGGGCCATCTTTTTGCTCCAATGGAGCTTCGGCTGCGGGAGGGGAAGAGAGAGACAGAGAGGAAGGAGAAGGGGAGGGGTGGAGAAGCAGATGGACGCCTCTCCTGTGTGCCCTGGCCGGAAATCGAACCCGGGACTTCCGCACGCCAGGCTGACGCTCTACCACTGAGCCAACCGGCCAGGGCCGATCTTTCCCTCTCTTGACAGGCTCCCAGGGACAGATGGGGGGGGGGACTTTGTAGACCATGCAACACATGAGTGGGGAGAAGTAATCAATTTAAGTGGCAAGTCAGTCACCCCAGACATCCTAGAGATGGATTATAAATGTGGTCTCATTGAAGAGAGGCCATCACTGGGTGTGTTATCAGTGGGTGTTTGCTATATAGGCCACCCCTTTAAAACTAAGAGACTTAAGCATCAAGGACTTGTTACTTAGCTCACGGTTTCATGGAATGGCTGGACAGTGAGGGCCATTCTTCTGCTCTGGACCAACTCAGCTGATTTCTGAGGTCTGCTGATGGCTTGGCTGGAACTGCATGACCTGGGACAGGTGTCTCACTCCCCTGTCTGACACTCAGCCAACTGGTTGAGGTAGGCAGGGCCTCCCGGGGGACCTCAGGTCTCCACTCCCTGCATGCTCTCAGCCTCCCACAGATGGGCCCAAGCCTTTTCACACAGCAGCCACATCCAAGAGAGCGAGCAGGAGCTGCAGAAGCCCTGGAGGCCAGGGCTCTGATCTCAGGCAGCCTCATTTCGGTGCCTTCAAGGAACGGGAAATACAGTAGCGTTGCCCTCAGGATGGGAGGGGCTGTGGGGAACTTCCGGTCATTTATGATCTACCACAGCTAGCAATGCCGCCACCAAGGTTCTACGGCCGGGGTCGGGAACCTATGGCTCGTGAGCTAGATGGGGCTCTTTTGATGGCTGCATCTGGCTCGCAGACAAATCTTTAATAAAAAAAAATAATAATAACATTAAAAATATAAAACATTCTCATGTATTACAATCCATTCATTTCCTACCGCTCATGTTCACGGTTGTGGGTGGCTGGAGCCAATCACAACTGTCCTCTGGGACAACACCAAATTTTTATTGGATAATGCTTAACGTACACAGGTCGTTGTATGGCTCTCGTGGAATTACATTTTAAAATATGTGGCGTTCATGGCTCTCTCAGCCAAAAAGGTTCCCGACCCCTCTTCTAGGGTTAAATTTTCTCTGGCTGACTGAACCCCCTTGAGCAATCACTTTGTCTCCTCATATGCCATTTTTATTTCTTCATCATCTGGAAAATAAGAGACATCTCTGAGGAACCTTCTAGCTCTAAAATTTGATGATGATCAGCATTATAACTTGACAAGAAATGCTAGGAGGCTGTGGAGAAATCAGAATCTTGTGCACTGTTGTTGAGATGTGAAATGGTCCAGCCCCTGTGGAAAGCAGTATAGAGGTTCCTCAAAAATTGAAAATCAAACTACCGTATATAATCTAGCAATCCTACTTCTGGGTGCATTTATCCAAGAGAATTCAGGGTTTTGGAAATATATTAGCACACCCATGTTCATTGAAGCACCGCTATTCACAATAGTCAAGATGTGGGAACAACTTCTGTATCTATGGACAGATGAGTGGATAAAGAAAAGGTGGTGTATGCATACAATGGAATATTAGTTAGTCTTTAAAAAGAAGGAAATCCTGCCTTGTGTGAGATGGACATTATGCTAAGTTTTTATTGTCCCAGAAGGATAATGCTGCATGACTCCACTTCTGGAAAGAATCTCAAGTAGTCAAATTCAGAGGAGCAGAGAATAATGGTGGTTGTGAAGGCCTGAGGGCAGGAGAATGAGGAGCTGAAAATCAATGGGTGTGAAGTTTTATTTACACAGGATGAATACGTCCTAAAGTGAACAATGCTGTATTGCACACTCAAAAATCGTTGAGAGTAGATTTCATATTAAATGTTCTTAGGATAATAAAATAAAGAAAAAATAAATTATGCCTTGTATTTGTTGAGCAATGACCATCTATCAGTAGGGTTCTAAGTGCTTTACTTGTAATAACTCACATAATCCTCACAATAACCCCAGAGAGCCCATTTTACAGGGAGAGGAAACTGAGGTGCAAAGAGGTTAAATAACTTGTCACAGATCACCCCAGTAGGGAGAGCCAGGATGGTCCTTAACTCCAAAACCCACAGTCTTTAACTGCTAGGCGGTCTTGCCTGCCTGGGGCATCGTGGTTCTTTCGTGAAGCATTGAGTGACGGCAGCGCATCAAAGGTGGTCTGTCTACATCAGGACTGCTCCTTAAATGTATTCATGTGCTTTCAAAAGTTAGTTTTTCCTGAAAGGCAAGTAGTTAAAAAGAATTCTTTTCCCACCTTCCTTCCCTCACAACTTTATCCAGCTATCCATCTAGTCTTTTATACATAGATATTTATTTGAGTTTGCATGAAGGTGGAAATGAGCCATTATCAGCAGTGACAGTCGCCTGACACTTTGTACGTCCAGACTGCTTCCCTCCTGATGACTCTTACTTCAACTTCATTTCCTCTAGGGCTGCTAGGTAAATGACATTATTAAACCCATATCACAGATGGACAAATTAAACCATAAAAGTACCATAAGGCTGTTTATATTTATACTGAGAGATAGTGATCAAATGGCAGTTATGCTCTGAGCCAGCCTGGTGTCCCAGAAGACAGATTCCCTCCTCTGATATTTCAGTTCGTAACGACTACTTTGTTTTAAAATGATACTTTATGTTTCATAGCATTTTATTTTTTAATAGTTCGTATGGTCCCTACTTTAAATGGTACAATAAAGTTTACAGTAAAAGCTGCCTTCTCTCTATTCTCCAAGCTGCCAATTCTCCGTCCCACAAACAAGTCGATGTTTCTTGGTTTCTTTTACGTTTTTCAAGAGCTATTTTATCAGCAAGCCCATATATCAACAAGCACATGAACATAGACTAATATGTATATTTTTAGTACATAAATGATAACATACCAGATACACAGTTCTATATTTTTTTAAGGAGAGAAAATTTTTATTGAATTTATTGGGGTGATGTTGGTTAATAAATTATACAAGGTTTCAGGGGTACAGTTCTATAACACATCATCTGTAGATTGTATTGTGTGTTCACCACCCCCAGTCAAGTCTCCTTCCATCACCATTGATCCCCCCTCTACCTTCTTTTGATTTTTTTTAACTTGAGGTTTTGAGAATAATTCCTCAATCTTTTATGGATGCACAGAATTCTATTATATGGGTTTAAATGCTTTATTTAGCCAGTTCCCTACTGATGGACCTTTAGGTTATATCTAACCTTCTGCTATTCTCTATAATGCTGCAATTAATAACTTTGTACAGTGTGTTTTCTTTTCACAAATGTGTGTGTATATCTGTTGAAGGAATTCCTGAAAGAGAAACCACTCAGTTAAGAGTTAGGTGCTCCTATAACAAAGAACACATCTACCACCAGCTCTTGGTTCCAAATACCATTCTCTACTTAAAGAAACCAGAGCTCCTTGGAAAATGGTCATTTCCAGGACACAAGCTGGGGAAGACATGAGATGAACCGGGGACATCTTATTGTACCAGGAAGTAAGAAAATACCCAGAGAATGATGGGGACATGTCAAAAGGACACAGAAGTCAGCTTGAAGGGACTCCCACTGACTAAGCATGAAACCTATTAGGCCATTAAAATAAATGATGATAGTAACATAATACAACCTATTACAACCATGAGTCTGTACTGATAGAAATAGGATACATAGTCTTAAATATCTCCCCAAAAGAGGCTTGTTAATTACAAATGAAAAAATAAGAACCTGGCAGACACGACCACAACTGAGTGATCAAAATAACATCGCCGATACCAGGGTGCGGCATCAAGTGTGCATTCACACGGCGCACAGACAAAGGCACGGCTTCGCTTCTGTGGTATTTTTGCCAAAAAAAAAAAAAAAAATGTGTCCCCTGCTTCTAATCCAAGGGGACCTCAGACAAACCATGTTCCAGCAGCGTGACTAGCGATGGTGAAAACGGGAGACAGACTAAATGCCCGCTAAAAGGAGAACGGTTTAACACAGGGTAGTCTATTTATTACAAAATGGTAATTAAAAGAATGAGAAGTACAGTTTCAACATGGGAAGAACTAAAAAACATAATGTTAAGTCAAAAAGCAAATTGCAGAAGAGTGTCTACCCTTTCTGTGCATTTTTTTTTTTTCCAGAGCATTTTATAGTGTTTGCGAACATTCAAACCTGAAAGAAAGGTATAAAGTTTTTCCCGGGAAGGATGTGGCACCAGCTTCAGTAGGAAGGTCATGTAGGGGAAGAAAGTGAGAGGAACAGGAGGGGGAAAGTCTTAAAAGAGTCGTCTGTATTTGTAACATTTTATTGCCAACAATATAAAGGAAATATGACAGAAATATTAGCATGTATCAAACTGGGGAGCTAAGGACCTAGATCTTTATCAGATTATTCTCAAGACTTTTCTGAATGCTGACAATACATCGTAGCAAAAGGAAAAAGTGAAGAACAATGGGCTAATCTTCCACTGGCCCTTGTCACAACACCTCTGGAATTTGCTAAGACTCAGAACTTTTCAGCTTAAACTGACCACGGCCACACAAAGTACAGTGAAGAATTGACCTAAAGTTGATGAGATAATCTTGACATTCAATCTGATTTGATTCTATCAATAGCACAGCTTGTGACGGGCATTTATTCTTCTTCTAATGCAGCATCAGGAATATATATAACTTCTTGCAACGGTTTCCTTTTTGCTTTATCCTAGGCACGGATTCGAGGAACCCAGACATGGTGGTTGTTTGGAGGACAGCTTAGAGTCCCTGCTACCTTCCTCTTCACTGCTGATTTTTAGAGAGGGTGAGTACACATTCCTCTCTGAACTCATTTTTTCTAATGTGTGCTTTGGCAAGATGGACGTTCTCGCCAATTATTTCAGAAGATTTAAAAATTACTAAAATAATCCAGATGTGTTCTAGTTTCTACTTATGTGTGTATATGTCCAATAGGACTGGAAGGAGAGGTCAGTCACCTCACCCAGAGGCATGGTGAATATGAAAGGCACTATGACTAACCTTTGCTTCTAGGCCTAATTTTCTAGGGACCTTGAGAAAGTTACTTAACTCCTCAATTTTTTTTCATCTGCAACATGAGAGATTTGTACTGGATTATTTTGAAGGTGATTCCCTAAACTCTTTAATATGGCACTCCCGTAAAGATGGAAAAACACTGATTTAAAGCAATATGCCTTCCAAAGGATGATAGACGGGTGCTTGCTAAAATGTACCTTCCAAGAACAACCCAGTCAGAACCACTGAGGCCAAAGAGCAGAAATCTGTGTTTTTTTAACAAACTGCCAGGTGAACCGCAAACACTGCCCTGTTTGAGAGCCGCAGCTGTGAGCATCGAAAGCGTCGTTCTGTTCACAGGTAACGCTCAGTTCTCTGAGACGTGGTGAGCTAGGTCCGGGCCAGGCGAACACTGGCCAGAAAATCACTTGCATTCATAGAAGAATTCACAAGGTTGGCATCTGATGGCTGCTTTACCTTTGGGTTCTTGGCTTCATACCTTCCCTTTTGGCTCCGTCCTCCACTCAACAGTTGCTTGGCCAGATCTAGGTGTCTTGCATGGGCTCCTTGGCTCTCCTCCCCTTGGCTGCAACTGAATGAGAGTAAAATCCTTTTGGAAATAGTCCTCGAAGGATAGACTCTCCCGTAGCCTCAATTTAAAACGTGACCTTGTCAGTCTGCGTCGCTCCCCGAGACGTCATCGTCATCACCTCCTCATGTGCAATAGGCTGTGCTGTCAGTCTTCTGCTGGGAAGGGTTGGGCTCTGCTCCCAAGGGTGTCATCACCTTGCAATGACTCAAGTGATGTGGATGGAGACAAGCCGTGTTTATATGTGGAACCAAGATGGCAGACTCCGAGAGGGAAGGGGCCGTCCGTGCCCAGACTCCCGCATCCGACGGCAACAGACACGTTCAGAAGTCTGGACTGGGGATCAGGAAGGCATTCAGACCATGCCAGTTGTCCAAGTCAGTTGCCAATACAGGACGTGTGGCATTTCCAGCTTTCTGGGTTGTGTATCTAAACCCTCAGGGAATCACAGGCACCCCTAAAGAGACTTACATCTTAGAGGGAAATTAAATCCTAGCTTTGAAATACAAACAGGGTCTCCCAGCATTGCCAACAGAGGCCCCCTGCCAGGATCAGTCTAATTGCTCAGTGTGGTGACTGTTGTTCTTCTCCAGATCCGCAGCAGATATTATTTTCTGGCATCAAATAAAGGGAATCAGAGCTTTAAGAACACAGTGTCGCTGTTGTGTGCTGTGGGTCAGATATAAAACTCTCCTCCCAAATCACAGGCAAGACACTGTGTGCGCCGTGTCAGGTAAAACAGTAACAGGTGCCCCGTCAGGAGAGAGCCACTCGCCCGTAAAGAGCGTGCCAGACAACACCCATGCTGGGGGGGGGGGGGATGGGGACTTGATTTGATTTGGGGTTGATTTATCTGTTTGACTTGCTTCTAGAACAGCATAACTTGGATTTAATGTCTCGAATACTGAATCCAATACTTTTAGGTTCACTGACTTGTTATTATTTAGCATTTGTGAAGTATATGTCAGTGCACTCGGAGCCTCACAATGACTAATAAAAAGGCACGATCCTGGCCGCTGAGCATAATAAGGTTGCTGCCGGTTGAATTGCTGCCTACGTGGACGTGATCACAGGACAGATCTGGATAGCCTTTGACCCCTAAACAATTATCTGTCTTGGTTCCTCGTTGCATCTGAGCCCACCAAACAGAGGTGTGGTAGCAGCTTTTACCGTTTTGACGTCAGTCTCCTAATGCAATAGACTCAGTGCATGTAGTTCCTGACATTTAGGAAAAGCTTAGCAAATATGGAGGGATGGGTGAGGGGATGGATGAGGGGATGGGTGGATAAAGAGCTCTCTTCTCAGTGGACATCTGTCATTTCCTGTTTGTCCCTCTACCCACAGTTTTGTTTCTGCATCTTACAAACCTTGTGGTTATAGAGCTGGCTGTTATTTAAGTAGCTTTCTGCAATGAAGATGAGAGCAATATATCTACAAGGCAGACAGCAACGTAATGAGACACTGATTGCCCCAAAATCATACAAACTTGTTAATATGGTAGCAATGTCAATTTCTTGATTTTAATTATAAAAGGTGGAATTATACTTGAGAAAAGCAGGGTAAAGGGTATTGGGGAGGGGGGTGTCTCTGCTATTTTTGCAACTTTCTGTTAGTCTATAATTACTTCAAAGAAGAATCACATGACCTTCAGCCTCCACATCTTTGTAATCACCTCACTGCCTACACCTTCCGGTCACTAGTTCCTCCGCTAATAATAGCAAGTCCAAGTGTGTCAGCTCAGGTCTTGCAAAAGAGCAGAAGCCGAATCAGAATCAGACACGCAAGAGATGTGTTGGGGGAAACGCCTGGGAAGCAGGAAGTGAGAGGCAGGTGAGGCTGGGGGGGGAGGGCCTGGCAGTTCTAACACATCTGAGAGAGGGAGGAGGGTTGGGTAAGAAGAGCCTCAGAACACACACAAGTGGGAGAAAAACCTCAACCAGGCCATGAGGAGTCCCTGAGCTAACTGTCCCTGGTAGAGGAGTCCCACGTGGGGGGAGGGCAGCCTACTCCCTGTACCAGTCATCCCTGGAGCCTCCTGGGAGCAGCCTGGCCCGGAGCGAACGCTGGGTGAACCCAGAGGTGCCAAGACGAGGGGAGGCTGTCCATCAGCTGGGGCCCCAGAGCAGGTGATGGCGGAGGGAGAGTGAGCAGCACACCTGCGAGGCCGCCACGCCAGGTAGCTTCTCAGCGCTCGCACCTCCCTGTCTGGCCCTTAGTGACCCTGTCCCCTGTCCCTCTGTTGGGCTCATATCTTTTTCTTTTCTTTTTTTAAATTTTAGTTAGAAGATTAAATTTAACAGGGTGACATTGATCAATAAGAGTACAGAGGTTTCGGGTAAATATTTCTATAACATTTAAACTGTTGATTAGGTTGTATACCCATCATTCGAAGTCAAATCATTTTCCGTCACCTTGTACTGGTCCCTCTTTACACCCTTCCCCCTGTCCCCCTCTTCTACGTCCCCTTCACTCCGGTGACCACTTCACTTTTATCTGTGTCCATAAGTCTCAGTCTTATATCCTACCTATGTGTGAAATCACACCATTCTTAGCTTTTCTCTGATTTACTTATTTCACTCAGTATAATGTTCTCAAGGTCCATCCATGTTGTCGTATATGGCAATATGTTATTTCTTATGGCTGAGTAGTATTACATTGTATATATGTACCACATCTTCTTTATCCAGTCCTCTATCAAGGGACACTTTGGTTGTCCCTCTGTCTTGGCCGCTGTGAATAATGCTCTGATGATCATGGGGGTACATGTGTCTTTACGTACCACTGTTTTTGAGCTTTTGGGGTAGATAACCAGCAGAGGGGTTATATTCTAATTCCTAAACCAGAGTGACTTCCACCCTCTGCTTCCTGTATAAATTTACACCCTACCTACCCAGTGCTGTTTAAAGAAAGTTTTAGAACCAAGCCAATTGATCCATCACATGTGTGTCCCCCAACATCAGGTGACCCTCATGAGGCCTCAGTAAACCTTCCGCTCTCTTTGTCGATTGTGTTGCATTTCTCACTGTGTTTTTTGTACCCCTGTTCTGCTTCCATCAAATCCTTCCATCCTGCCCATATCCTCATGGACTTTCAGGTGGCCTTCCAGCGTGAGTCCCCAGGTACTCTTCCTCTTCTCCTCTCCCCCTCTCCCACCCCTACCCCCTCCTACCCCTCTTACCTTCCCCCCCACCTTCCCCTACCTCCCCCCACCTCCCCCCACCTCCCCCTCCTTCCCCCACCACCCCCCACCTTCTCCCACCACTTTCCACCACCCCCCACCCCCCACTGCCCCCACCACCCCCACCACTCTCCACCACCCCCCACCTTCCCCCACCACCCCGCACCACCCTCCACCACCCCGCACCACCCCTGACCACCCCCCACTGCCCCCCACCGCCCCCCACCATCCCTGACCACCCCCCACTGCCCCCGACCACCCCCTACTGCCCCCCACCACCCCCCACCACCCCCGACCACCCCCTACTGCCCCCCACCGCCCCCCACCATCCCTGACCACCCCCCACTGCCCCCGACCACCCCCTACTGCCCCCCACCACCCCCCACCACCCCCGACCACCCCCTACTGCCCCCTACCGCCCCCCACCATCCCTGACCACTCAGCTGAAGCAGAGCCCCATCATGGGGCTCACCTTCTGTGACCCGCTGTCTTACTCTGTCACTCCCTCACTGTTTACCGTTGCTTCTCTCTTGGCTTCTAGACTGCACTCAAGTCTCTTCCTGTCCTTCTGACCTTATCTTTTCTTCTTCCTCATTACCTCAAAATACAAATGTTCCCCCAGGATTCTGTCCTCATCAGTCTTGATGTGACGCCACCTTCTCTCTCCCTTCACGTTTTCATGAACTGTCATGGTTTGCACTCCGCACACTCCGCAGCTGCACTAGATCCCAGCTCCGCCTCCCTCTCAGACGGACACTCCAGAGCTTCTCATTCTGCGCCTGCTCTTCTCCTCTTTCTCTTAATGCGACCCCATTCTGCCAGTCACTCGGGTTAGGCTCTCGCAGTCGGCTTGACCCTTCATATCCGTTGCTCTGTCTGTCCTTCCTGCACAGTCTGGCCCAGGCTCTCCGGGGGCGTTCACTGCCCTGGCTCCAGCCCCTGCTAACTGCCCCGTGGGTTTCTATAGACACCTCTAAATTGGCCTTTCCACCTTGAGTCTTTTCTCCTTGCAGGCCCCATAATCGTCACTGATGGCAGTTTTATTTTCCTAAAAGCATAGCTTTCATTATGTCCCTTTTGTGCTGAAAAGCCTTTGATGGCTCTACATTGTGTACTCAACTCCTTCCTGCCTAGTGGCTAAAAATAATCTCCTCCCCACTAAACTGCCAGGATATTGTTTCTAAATGTCTTTTAGCACTTATTGCTAACTGATTACTAACTGACTAATTTTCCCAGCTCCCTCCTCTACCCCTCACTGACCCCCAAACGAATAAAGGTGTGTGTGTGTGTGTGTGTGTGTGTGTTCACGTACGTGCGCGCGTGCATGTGCGTGTTATTCTTTTTCCCAACCTATTCCTGCATGTTTTCATCTGGAGCAACCAGCTCCCATAAAGGCCGTGAGAGCAGAACATGCTGGCAGGTTCTGTTCTTAAATAGGGGTCATAGAGTGGTGACTATGAGCAGAGTTCTGGGACCCTTCTGCCTGGGCTCAGATCCTGTAACCTTGGACATATCATTTCCCCTTATTTTTTAATTGAATTTATTGGGTTGACATTGGTTTACACAGCCAAACCGGTTTCAAGTGTACAACTCCATAAAACATCACCTGCACACTGCATTGTGCGCCTGCAGCCCCGAGCAAAGTCTCCTCCCCCGCCTTTCCCGCCTTCGGCCCCCCTCCACCTACCCCTCGGCCCCTTTCCCTCTGGCTCTCACCACACTGCTGTCTGTGCCTATGTGTTACATATATCAATATATGATTCTTGGCTAATCCCCTCACCTTTTCTCATGCAGTTCCCCAACCCCAGCCCCTGACAGTTGTCCTTCTATTCCATGTATCCAGGCCTTTGTTTCGATTTTGTTCATCAGTTTATTTTGTTCATTAGATTCCACATATAAGGGAGATCATATGATACTTGTCTTTCTCTGACTGGCTTAGTTTACTTAGCGTAATAATCTCCAAGTCCACACATGCTGTTGCAAAAGGTAAGACTTCCTTTTCTTTCTTTCATTTTTTTTTTTACAGCCAAGTAGTATTCCATTATGTAAATGTATCACAGCTTTTTTATCCACTTCTCTGCTGATGGGCACTTGGGCTGTTTCCAGATCCTGGCTATTGTAAATAACTCCAATGAACTTAGGGGTGCATGTATTCTTTCAAATTAGTCGTTCGGGCTTCTTTGGATATATCCCCAGGAGTGGGATTGCTGGGTCATAACGCAGTTCCATTTTTAATTTTTTGAGGAATCTCCATACTGTTTTCCACAGTGGCTGCACCAGTCTGCATTCCCACCAGCAGTGCAGAAGGGTTCCCTTTTCTTCACATCCTCTCCAGCACTTGCTGTTTGTTGATTTATTGGTGATAGTCATTCTAGCCTTTTCTTAACCTTGATTTATTCATCTATAAAATAGGCTAATAATAATTTTATATATATATACATATATATGTTATGGGATTATTATGATAACTAATAAAGTAACACACACGACAGGCTGAGAACCATGCAGGGCCCCTGCAGCACTCAGTGTGAGCGACTGTGATGATCATCATCGTCACCGTTTTGCCACACTTGCAGCATGACATTATCCACAGCTTAATTATTCACCGTTTGGCACGAGAGACTAACTTGGGAATTATACACAACTGGTGAATTAATATCCTGAGTACTTCCACTAAGACATCAGGCTAATGATTTTTGGTACTTTAGATAACTCATGATGGGTCCCAGAGGGTCCTGAAAGCAAGCGTCTATAGTTTTCCTAGTAAGAATGTACCTTTTTTTTTTTTTCCAAAACTCTCCTCAGTTTGATGTGGCAGCTTCCAGTACGGGACAGCTGTAAGCTGAGTGGGTGAAGGAGAAAGGTCCTGTTGACCACTGGACTCTCTGCCCCCCATGTTAGGTAACAGACATAGACTCCGATTGTAACTGAGACCAATGACCTGGCAAAGACGGCAAAGGACAAAGTATAAGAAAACAGAGAAGCTATATTAGAGGGGGTTTAGAAGAAAAGCAGTTCAAAATATAAAAGTTGATTCTATCAAATAAAGATTAATATTACAGTTAAAAGCGGACAGCTAGAGGGTTGCACAACATTGGGAATAATGTTGATGCCACTCTGTTGTGCAAATGGTATGTTATATATATTTTCACACATTAAAAATGTAATAAATAGGCCTGACCTGTGGCGGCGCAGTGAGTAAAAGCGTCGACCTGAAATGCTGAGGTTGCAGGTTTGAAACCCGGGCTTGTCCGGTCAAGGCACATATGGGAGTTGATGCTTCCTGCTCCTTCCCCCCTTCTCTCTTCTTTCTCCCTCACCCTCTTCTCTCTCTCTTTCTCTCTGTGTGTCTCCTCTCTCTAAAATGAATAAATAAAATCTAAAAAAAAAATAAAATAAAAAAATAAAAGCCCCTGAGACCTTTAAAAAATGTAATAAATACACACACCTCAAAAAACTGAGCAGCTAAGATGTATAGCAATTCATGAAAATATTTTTATTTCCAATTTTTTTTATGCGACAGACCAGCTTATGGCAGCTTAGTGTTCACTGAGTACAATGTACACTATGTACAATCACTGTGCCTGGCACACTGTATCATAATATGTAGCTGTATTTTTCATGTATTAGTGCTAAAGAGGTGATTACTGTTGACACAAGAATGAGGTCACACATGAACAGATAAATGGCTATCAATGCAGCCATCATTGGCCTGTGAGCAAATGCACCCGTCTTAACTGAAAGAAAGAAAAATAAGGACCTGGCTTCAAAATTGTTGGCAAGTACCTTCTGCTTTAAACATAAACAACTGAAGTGGGAGCCAACTAGCTCCTCGATTGTCACTGCAGTACTCAAAAGAACCAATATGTTGTTTACTTTCCCATGTAACTTTGCATGACTTCAGCCAAACAACAGTCACTAAACAACAAAAGTCACTTGCAAGTGGCAGCAGAACCTTGGATCACACATGTACACCTGCCTGGGTGCTTTCGGACTCCTCCACATACTGACAGAGAAGAAGGGGCAGTGACTCTGACTGATATAAATGATCGTCTTAGAGTCTATTCCTAAGTGTCTTTCCCCAGTTAGGAGAGAGAAAAAGCAAGCATAATAACAAAAGTGGTGATGGAATAGGACAGCCAGCTTCTTAGAGTGGGGCGGAGAATTAAGCAGACTTAGGGAGGTAGGTGATTATATTTGTTTGATTTGGGTAGCAACATGGAAAAATTCTGGTAGGTACAATAGTCTTTTATTGTAAACTGTTATATATATTTGAAAGGGTACACATATACAGTTTAAAGTATAGTCATAAAGCAAAAGAGTATTAATCACCTCTAATGTCAAAGAGTAGAACGTTGCCAGCCCCTCAGAAACCACAGCCCCCACTGAGAGTTCCTACTTGACCATAACCTCCTTCTCTATTAGATGTAATCATTTTCCTGGATCATATGGTATTCATCACAGTGGAGTATTCCTCTGTACTAACAGAAAGTGTCCTTGTTGAGGGATATGTAGTTGCTGCTGTGAACCTTCTGGTCATGTATCTTGTGCACCTGCTCACAGATCTCTCTCAGGTGGTGCTTCCACTTGGGGGCTCTTTGTCATCACCCAGAGGGGACACAGAAGGCAGGACCCCACCCTCAGAGTGTCTGGTACAGTGGATCTGGGGTGGAATTGGAGAATTTATATTTCTAACAAGTTCCCAAGTGCTGCTGCTGCTGCAGCCAGGAGAGGGGACCACACTTTGAGAACCACTGCTTTAAGCGAGAGGAAGGGATTTACTGGGTCAGGGGCATGCCTCTTTCCGGCTTTACAAAGCAGTGCAAATCCATGTTCTAAAGCAGTGTTTTTACAGTTGTGCCAACAAGTGTGTGTGTGTCCTATGGTCTTGTTACACCCATGCCAACACTTGTTATTGTCAGACCTCAGTTTTTGCCAAGGCAGTGATTGTGGAAGTTGTCTCTCATTGTGTTTTATTTTTTAATTTTTCAATTACAGTTTGCATTCAATGCTATTTTGTATTAGTGTCAAGCACACAGCATAGCCGATATATACTCATATATGTTACAAAGTGCTCCCCTCAGTAATTCAGGGGCCTGCCTGGTACCCTACACAGTTATTACAATATAGCTGACTGCCCCTTGCTTTAACTCACATCCTGGTGCCTGTTTTGTAACTACCCATTAGTACATCTTAATTCCATCATCTTTTAATTTTCATTTCTGTAATTCTAATGAATTTGAGCATTAATTAGCCATTTGGATTTGTGTGTGTGTGTGTGTATGATGTGCCTATTCCTGTCTTTTGCCCACTTTTCTGTGGGTCATCTGTCATTTTCTTACTGAAAACACCACAGTTAAATCCTCAGTAATAAATTTTTAAAACTTAAAGGGATCTTGGTATACTTAAGCAAAATCTCTCTTAGTAATCGTAAGAATAAAGTAGAGAAAAGAATTCTTTAGATCGGTGATTTTCAAACTTTTTATGCTTGGGGACTGGTGACAATAGGGGAATTATTTCAGGGATGGCTAAGGCAGAAATCACCCTGAGCATAAATGAATTCCACTAAGAGCATTGGGTCTGTAATGGTTACCTCCTGTGTGGACCAGTGTGAAAATTTGTGGTGGGCTGACACCAGTCCCTAGACTGGCAGTTGAAAACCACTGCTTAGGTAGCTGCTCTTTTGCAAATGTCTTCATAGAAAATAAATTAAGGACTTTTTCTGCAAACAAGTTACTAACTGGAGAGGCAAAAACCATGTAAAGGAAATATCAGCATTCTTCTTTCGTTCACTGAAAATGTGTCTGTAAGCACAAGGCTGCCTTTAAACGGTAATCATGCAACTGAAATAGATCATTCAAGGAAAGGAGACCTATTATTGAGGCCAACATGGCCATCGACACTTGTTAGCTTGTTTCTGAAGAGCAAAACTCTGAGCAGCACTGAGCAGCAGCAGCTAAAGTGAATGAAATTGTATTCAATTCTCAATCAAATGAAAGCTTGGGCTCTGGGCCAAAGAAGAGAGTTGGACCATGGATGGGACTTTTTTCAGGCCCTTAAATTTAAATGCCTAGAATTATTTTTAAAGTACCATCTTACTTACCCTTTTGGAATAAAAATGTGGTTTTCAATTTTTAAAAAAATGTTTTTAAACTTTGTTTCAGTGTAAGAATGGGCTGCAACATCTTTGATCTTAGGCGGCTCTAAAAGGCACACTCCTCATTCTCGTGCATGCTCAGCATGTAGCAAAAACAGCATGTGGCTCCCGCCACCCACAACACACACACCATGCAGACACATGTACACAGCAGCACATCATATACAGAGGACACATGTGTGCGCGCATGCGCACTTACACATGCACACACACACTTACTTTGTGCCTGAAGATTTTGAGGCATAGGCATCAAAATAATATAATATAAAGAGATGCATCTTCCATTCTGAAAATATTAAATATTATATCATGAAGATGTCTATACCCTGCAGTTTCTCAACCAGACAAGAATGAAGGAACCGTTTTAGAATTCCTCGTTTGTGTAAAACTTAATTTTCTAGGAATGCAGGTTTTAAGACTGCCAGGGTATATACTTCAAAGCATTGCTTATTTAAGAAGGTCATCCCTAAAGAATATATCTCTACTTGCTTTAAAATACAAGCATTTAAAAGGAAAAGGTGTCTAAATCAAGCTCCTAAACAGACTGTACCCAGCAGTCTGTTTTGGGTGCTTATATGCATTCACTGTGATCCTTCCCCACGCCCACAGAGTGATAGAAACGCTGAAGCAACCCCCCCCCCCCATGAAAGCTATTCACAACTTCGCATTTACCATCGTATGGAAATGTCAGCTCCATCTCCCAAAAAAAGAGCTTTACAGGCGCGTTCAATATAAAATGCAAATATACTAGCTTAGTGGGCTGGCTGTGTCAGCCGTGTTTCACTTAAACCTATTACCTTGGCAGATTAAATACAGTTCCAGATCTTTCTTAGGGAGGATATTCTAATGAGGTTACATCTTCTATCAGCTTCTGTAGTTCATCAGGACAGTGGGAAACGACTGAACTGGGGACACGGGGTGGGGGGCAGGGAGAGGGGGACACTGCCGTGAGAGACAGGGGGACCTGCCGCCCAGGCCTGAAAAATACCGGTACCGACGAAGAAATATGGTCACGTGCTCAAAGATAAATCTGAGCAAATCTGTAGCCAACATTTATCTCTTCGTGATGAAGTAGCCAAGGGTCCCCCCGTCCCACCAGGTCTGCCTGATCGCTCCCTAAGTCCTGATACCTGTATCTGGAACCTCACTTAGCTGCAATTGCGTACGCAGCCCTTTGGGGCACCCCGTTCCCTTAGCTGAAGTCCCCAGCTAAGTCACCACACACTCCAGACTCTGACCTCAGCTTCCTCTCAGGACTCACGTGCACATCACAGCTTGTCCTGCTATTGCTGCTGTCCTGCCGGAGAGGACTATGCTTGAATGCCACATAACCCACCACTCCATGGCACCACCCAAACCCTGGAAGGGCTCGCCCACGACCTCCTTGCCTCGCACCTTCCATCCCGCGCCGCCACGTGATGGAAAGGTCCCTGGCTTCTGGAACAGCCCGCTCAAAGCCTGCACTACAGTCAGTAAGACAGGCGTGGAGGAGACCCGGCAGTCCGATCCGGCTTCCCCAACGTGGCTCTAGTGTCCTGTCACCCACTGCGTGGCATCAGCCGGA